>NC_140573.1:39940393-40540393 GCF_057381845.1 Rhamphochromis longiceps
TCCTAACAGTCTGTACTCGAGCAACTCAACTAAGCCTGGTTAATTTCATTTTCACTTCAGCGTGTTACGTCTGTGGACAGCAACAGTTTGGCTGCTGTAACAAGCAGCTCTAAAGGTGATAGAATCAGCTGCTTTTCTGAGACCGAATGATATTAAATCTGACAACACAAAAGCATCTGTTATCTTATTTGAGTTCAGAAAATATGACTTTTACTGAGGCTCTGATATTTGCTGCTCCATGTTTTTGGTTATCTAATCTCTACAAAGTGATAGGATCAAATATTTCACACATATTATACATGTTATCATCGGGCAAAAAAACCCACAATACTTAAAATACAAAAAGCAAAGAAACAACAACACAGGAAGAGCAAGGGGACGTCCTGTTTTTGATTATGCGTGTCTGCTCTATCCTCACCATCCTTTCTCAAATCACCAGGTAGGTAGCCATCCAAAAGTAGCGGGATGCTTACTGCAAATAAGAAAAAAAGATATGAAAGACAAACACACAGTAAGCTGAGCTGCTTTAGGTCTTTGTGCTGCCAGCGGCTACATACTGAGAAGCAATGGTGTTTCTGACTGGATTTAGAGTTCTTTTTGGATGCCTGCTCAGCGCACACTGCCAGCAGATACAGAGAAAAGCATTTCACTCAGGAATCATTCAGTCCTCCTCACACAGAGTCCATCTTTTAGCCTGCTGTGCTCCGCTTTGACAGAGAGGATCCCTCTGGCTCCGGATACACCACAGCTGCTGCTGCCGCGGTTATGTTTTTAGATTCGTCCTTCAAAATTTTATAGCACCAGCATCATGCCATGAAATTTAAATAACAGGATGCAGGGACTCCCTGATGGCTAAGCATGTCATGTAACTGCATCGTCCCCAGTCTGACTCTGGCTGGGGACTTTTGTTGCTTGTTGTAGCCTTTTCTCTTGTCCTATATGTCCTGTCTGCATCTCAACTGTGGTTCTATCCAAAAATGGCAAAAATGAAAACAGCCATGCATGAAAAACTAGACAAGCCTTTTTGAGAAGGACGCTGGAAACTATAAATATTTATGAGTGAGTACTCATAACTACTTATAGAGTAGGTAGTACTTCTTCTGTGAAGACATTAGTGGTGTGTGATACTGCATATTTTGGTATCAGTCAAATACCAAGTATATACTGTGATACTGACACAGACTCTTATCCTCTAAAGGCAGCGTATGCAGGGGAGAGTAGCACATTTTTCATTTCCAAACAACAACAATAATTTAACATAATTCATTTGGCTACATCCTGAACTTGGGGAACAGAAACAAAGTATTGATCCTGTCACACTAGTATCAATATGATACCAATACCAGCCTTGATATCAATACCTCGATCAATCTGCCCGCCTCTAGCAGACACATTGTTGGAATTGAGATAAGTGAGAGACGCAAGAGAATGTTGATGTTCCAATTACAGCATAAAGAGAAATAAAGTTAGGTTATACTAACAGCAGGAATATTTCCAGGTTTTTTTAAGTTATGGCGAGCAAGGTAAGACCAAGAATGAGGAGGCTTTGAACCAAACCACACCAAACTGTCTACTTTAATGCTTATAGTTTAGTAAAATGTGACGTAGTCACCCAGAAACAGCTATAAACTAAGAAAATCACTGCATTTCAACCAAATCCCTGATTTTTTTTTTTTTAACATAATGAAGTCATTTTTAATGCCTAAATCTAACCAGTTGATACATTTTGAATAAACAACATATTTTTAAAAAATGACAGTTAAAAATCTGTGATGTGTTTTAGTTGAATTGAGATGATTCTCCAGCAACTGCAACTCCAATCGCCAAAGTGGAAAATATTCATTTTTTCCAACATGAAATACTACAAACGAGCTGGGGCTGGGGCTGGATTGTGTTCTGGGATGCGAAACTAATTCAGAAACAGGACAAGACAATAAAAATTGTGTCCAGAATGATGAACCAATAGATAAGAGCCTGCATTGTCTATAATTCAGACAATACCTTATAATTACTGTATATTATTTAACCACTGTAAAGATCGAACCAACACATCGTCACGATGTACACTTGAGGACTGTTTATTGAAGCATCACACGTTTTTATGGTTCGGCACCATGTTCGCTAACTTTCCAGTTAGTCGTCTGCACACACGCACGCGCACACACACAGACACAGACACACACACACACACACACACTCCCCCCCCCCCCCCTCTCTGGTCTCCGGCTTTACTATATAAAAAGAGAAAAACCTCATTAGGCAAATCATCTCCACCTGTCCCTCCAGCCTTGGCTCCGCCCCCTTGAGCTCACTGCGCCACTCCTCCCCTGCAGCTGACCACACCTCCACCACAACCATATTTAGCCACATTTATAGTTACATATTAGAAGAACTATTTTATTTTTATTTTTTTAATGGAAAGCAGTGATTTTCTAAATGGAAAAATATCAACTGAACAAGTACAGATAAAAATAAAAAACAGTATTATTATTATTACTGAACCTATGCAAATGTTCTTACATGAATTTTTCTGATGTGAAAATTGTTAATTATATGAAACATTCACTTTCTTAACAGGAGTATCCCACAGACACATAGTACCTGCTAATATGTGCTAATTAACATAAAAATAAGATGCAATTTTACTCAAAAATGGAACATAGGCCAACTGGAGGGGCTAATGTGGCTGTAAACCACACAGCAAACCAGATTATTTGTCAGATAATTGTATTGAAAAAAATTCCCCAAAAGGCACAAACACAACAAACACTGCATGAGGTGGCTGAGATGACACCTAGCAGACGGCTGAGAGCCCATTTGACCTGCCTGTCAATGCAACCACGGCTATAGCAAACTATAATGCACGTCCTAACAAAATGAAGCAGGTAATTAAAAGAAAATCAACCCAGGTACATTTGTTATAACCAGAACAGGCTATAAAAGACAGCTTCTCCTGTAAATTTGTACACTGTACCAAAAATAGCTCAGAAAGGTTCAAATAAATTGAACGGCTCTATAAACCAAAACCTAAAGATATTACACCAGGGAGCTTAATAAAATAATAACTACAGATGGGCAGGATGGTTATGATCCATAGTCATTCACCACACCCACAGTCATTCTGATGACCTCTGTGGCAGCGGATGGACGAATGCGAATATGATCTTGATTTAAACTGAATTCAAATAGCAGCAGCGTTTCTGTTTCTCTCTGCGACTAAGATGGATGTGTGATCGACAGCTAACAGCTCAACATGCAGGCCACAGAAACATCTCTTTATGGTAAAATATCCAGGACTACGCTGGGTTTCATCCCCACACAGTGCAGTCCCTCCACATTTCCTCTTCTCTCTTAGATTAACGTCCCTGTCTGCACGAAAACTCCCGAAGCCAGGTAGTGTGACACTGTAGTCTGGGGAACGTGAGTGTCTCCATGAAAAACATCAAACCACACTCACTGTGTTCCCTCTGGGTCTTAATCAGCTCGCTAAGCTCGTCCATCTTATTGTCCAAGGACCTCACATTCCTCATGATAATCGCTGGAACAGCTCCAGCACTGAGAGCCGGTTGTTTCCTCCGTAGCACCTTTGGGATTACAGGCCTCGCTCTGGGCAAGTAGAACTGTCAATGTGATCGTAACAGGCAAAAAAAACAACTGCAAATGATGAAACTACCTACTTGCCAAACAAAACACAACAATTACACCTTTACATAAAATATAACGAGGAAGAAGAATCTGTTTTAAAAAACACAGAAATATCTACATATCATACAATTTTGTAATATTATGGATGCCACAGAGCATTTTTCAAACTTTCTACCACTGTTACTGTTAACAAAGATGTGTAATGTTGCCCCAGCGGACTGTTTAGTACCAGTCCATTTCACTACATTTGTGTTTGAGGATAATCTAATGCAGAGCAAATCCAGTTACAAACAAACGCCTTCTGGCATTTTACATTACCTTGCAGGAAACCAAGACGATTATGTGCAGTAAAGATGGGAAGCACAATTGTTATTTTGGTTTACAAGATTTGGTTTATTTTAGTATTTTAAAGCAAAAAATATATATATATATCAGCCAAAGGGAATTTTGGAAAATAAATCCCCCCAACTATATTAGTGAGAGAAAGCCAGAAATATGAACCCTGCTGGAAATTTCCAGAGGCAGAGTGAGCAGTCTGCTGCTTTGCAAAGCTAGTGAATTGTGCCTGTGGGGGTAAACACGACCCCCTGGTACAAAAACTCTGAAGCTAAAAAGAAAAAGAATTATGAATAATAAGGAACAATGTAAGTAAAAACGTTCATCAAGAATTTATAACAAAAATATATACACAATGTAAAGAAATGCATTTGACTGTATATTGTTTTATAGTAAACTTGAATGCATTTCCTCAGTGAAATTTGCAGTGTTGTAGAACAAAATTTCCGCGCTTCCTTCGATGAATCCACAGACTGGAAATGATACAGAGAGTCTGCTGATATCCATATGAGCCAACACTTCACCGTTTTTACCTTCGGTACAATATGCTCAGCATGCCACTGCGAAAACTGAGTCGCATGACACATTATTCCTCACATCTGGCGTGTTTAAGCCCAGAGGCTGATAGTTGCTCTCTTATGATTCTCTCACAACTCTGAGCTCTGAAACCCAGTGAGAACTAGATGTGCTCTCTGCCCTGCTGCTCCCACCATAGTATGTATACGCCAGTAAGACTGATCAATAATTGCACAGCTGACAGTGAATACGAGGCTCTAAATGCACCATAAAATTGTACGTGATAGTCAAAATTGACACATTTAAATTTCCTAAACTGTATCACTTAGTAGATTTTTCATCTTAAGATAAAATACAGTTAGGCTGTCCTCTGAATGGCTCCTAATAATGTGCTATTCATATACAGCCTTCCTCTTGGCATTCATTTCTATTCTCTGATGATTGTTCAAAGGATGTAGATCAGTACCAGTGACTAACATGTTTCTTATTAGGTGTCATCTAAGTGACATGAATTTAAACACATCCCATATCCAAAAGCTCTAATTTAATACTCCAATGAATTATTAAAAAAAAAAAAAAGATCAAATGTTTGAAATGAACTAAGACATTTTCTTTGGTGTATTTCTTTCTCCTTCAGTCTTTCACCTCTACCTTATCTCTGTCCTTTAAACTTTATGTCATTTCTTTTTCAAAGCACCCTTCTCTTACTGATCACAGTAGTCACGAGTAGGAATGTAACCCATGACTCGTCTTTTCTGATTCTTGGCCCTTAGTCTTTATAATGCGTAACATGAAACATGTTCATAGGGCTGACCTCTGAAAATCACTGCTTTGAAGCCTTACTCAGAGATCTTCTATTTGTGTCCAGTCCTTTGAGCATTGATTTATCCACATGACATCATGCAATGTTCTCGTGGTCAACCAAAGAAAGAAGCCAATTTGCATGTGGAGCGATATTCTTGCTGCTGACTGACCCTTTCACTATAAAACACATCGCCTTGTTAGTGATGTGAGCATCAACAGCAACCTTAGCGGGTACTCTGTTCCAGCTTTATATGTATTTAGGCTCATAGACGCAGTCAAGATGACCAGCTGAAGTTCAAGTTTAGGCATCAAAGGTTTAGGGGAAAACAGTGGTCCCCAACCCCCGGGCCACGGACCGGTTTGGTGCCGGGCCGCTAGAGTTGAGGCTCGGGTGTGAAATTTATGGTTTTCAGGATTTTTATCGTTAACTCTGTTTCCCTGGGTCTTTCCCCGTGTGTTATGAATAATTGTTCTTTTTTGGTACCGGTACTGGTTTTATTTTGTTGTATTTATCCGCAACATGTTAAAGTTCGGTCCGTAAAAATATTGTCGGACATAAAGCGGTCCAAGCGCAAAAAAGGTTGGGGACCGCTGGGTTAGAACGCACCATTTCGCAACATAAAACACGCTGAAGGGAAAACTTTACCTACAATAAACTTTTCCAATATTTTCCTTGTTTGCTACGGTTATACATCCTCCGTCTCACTGCATCTATTTCAAACCGTAAGACACGCCTGTCGAACTCTATCGAGCTGCTCTATATGCTGAATAATTACGCTGAAGGGAATTCCCACACTCACACTGATTTTACAAAATACAAAAACAATCTGTCACTGTGACGGTAGCAGCTAACAGTCTCTGCTTGTGGCGGAGCAGTCAGGTCTTTCGATCACAAGATCATCTCCTACTCCATCTCCCAACTTTTGATGCTGCCCAAGCATTCGCTCCTTTAAGACGATCCTTTGAACCAAAGCTGTTTCCGTGTGGAGGGATGGGCATTTTTTCCCTCTCTGTGCACGACTGAAATTACTTTGCTTAAGAAGCTTTTATACATTGGTCTCTGGAGACGGAGAAACTGCAAATGCATCCCTGCTCTGTATCATTCATGAAGCTGTTGTGAATGATAATGCAATCATTGCTTTGCTCTATATGCTGCATTGTGTGCAGCCAGAAACACCGCCTCACGTAGAGAGAAAACACCTTTAACAATGAGCTCACCGAGTGCGATTCCCCCTTTGCAAACCTTCATAATGAGAAGAGGAAGTGTCGTTCTATTTATTGCTTTATTCGTAGCTGTTTTGAGCAGCGACACATGACGGGTTTTTTCACATGAGGCACAATCTTGCAACCATGTTCGCAAATCTGATTCAGGACACTGAACTCGATGCAAATGAGAATATGGTTTGTTTGTTATGTTTAATATGGGGGTCCAATAGTGTCTCCGAGTGTTAGTTACTGCTCTCTCAAGGGTGCAAGGAATGTTTTCCTTTCTTGGCAGGATGCTTGTTATCCAACATATAAATCTTTTTTATTACAAAGAGCAGAAAGTGCAAGGTGCAGAGCAAGCAACAATCTTTGATGCATACAACACAGAATGGAAGCCAGACATGGAGGTCATACCTCAGTGTAACATTTACAGTAGTACATACAGAAGGCACCTCAGATGCTATACTGCAAACTGAATCTTCACCTGTACCAGCTCAGTGCTACCTGAGTGCTGCTAACGTCTAAAAATACTGAGTATAAACCTTCAGAAATATTTCACTCCTCTCAGGTTCGAGTTCTACTTACCGACCTGTGTGCTTTGATTCTTGCTAAGTGGTTTCCCATTATAGACACTGAAATTCAAGGCCAGCACAATTTGAAGGTCAGAATTTAAGCTCTCTACAACCCACTTGGGTGACCACAAGCACTGTTTGCCGAGATGGCAATGCAATATAAAAATTAGGTAGAGATGCCTTCCTACTGCTTTTCTGGTAAAAACTCTTCAAGTCCTACAGTTGTTTTTCACATAACTGATTGATTAGGTTTTAAGCTTTATTGAAGAGCAGCTCTTACAAAGCAAGCCTTAGTACATCAAGGTTATAGTCTGTGAATGCTTAGTGGCACATGGTATGTGGAATGTTTTTCTTGAGCTGTTTCTTAAAGGTTTTGCAAAATTTTATAATTTTAGTCTTTGCTTCAAACATTACACGTTTATCATATCATCTATTACTGTTAGTATCTACATATCAACATAACAACACACAAAATCTTCTATTTATGCAAACATCTTGTATCAAGGAGACATGTCCAGCCTTTGTAACAGGTAAAAAAACTTGTACAGCATGATATGTTTAGCCCTGACTGTGGTCTAGCAACGCACATAACAGAAAGACCGTTATTTAGTTTTACCCAAGTAGTAGAAAGATTTGTGTCTATTCTAGTTCCATTGTCAAGCTAGCTAGCTAACAAGAAGAGAGTCTTTTTTTTAGGCAACAACATTACATGTGCTTGGCTTTACTTTGTGTCCATGTGTAATCTTCACTTTAAAAGAATTAAAATAAATGTGTTCATGCTGGCCAGATTATCTTTGAGTGCTTAGCATCACACTTTCTGGTGTTCCTAGCAGTCTTCCAGTTCTGCCCCTTTTTTTCAGTTCCTCGATGCTCTTTTCCTGCATGACATTTTTGTCTACCTGCATAGTTCACTTTGCTTGAATGCCCAGTTTCAGTATCCTACATTTGATAGCTCATCTCTGTGATTGTTACAAACACTGACCTGTTGGAATTCATGCACCACATAACTCGCGTAGCATATGCACAGTGTAGTGCACAGAAGTGTACTAACAATCAATCAATCAATCACCTTTATTTATAAAGCAAAACAACCACAGCTGACAGAAAGTGCTGTACATTGGAATCAAAAAAGAAAATTACATAAGATATAAATAAAAGCCAAATAAAAGAAAGAAAAAATAACAGAAGAATTATATTTCAAATACTGGTGGCTGTTTGGGGTCAGTCCTTTAGTCGCCTCACCAACCGCTGCTATAACAAATAGTTCCATGTTTGTTCCATGAACTGGTTAACTTGGATTGTCTGAGGCTGGAAGTTAGCGTAACCTAGCTAGCCCGGTTCAGCTCTGAGACCAGGCCTATGGGGCCGTCCACATCATAGGCTGCATCCTCCTGAGGACCAGACCTTCGCAGTCTACGTGGGCCGGAAGTGAGCAGCTGTGAAATGGGACGGTCTAGCCTTCAGTTTTGCATCAACAGCTGTCTCGGTAGAGTTTCATAAACTTGGCCATCTGCCCATTTCTATCGAAAATATAACAGGACACTGGAGTAAATTCTGTTTAATCAGTTTTCTATTTGACATTTATTCAGCTGTGTGAAAACTATAACTTTAATCTCAGCAAAACCAATTTACTCAGGAACAAATAAAACCGAAAACATCGGGGCACTTTTGCAAAAATGTGATGTCTTGATAAATCGAGCAGATATTTGAAGTTTACACCGTTACATTCTCACCTGAAAATATCTTAAAAGTTTATTTTGTGACCCAGGAAGAGTAAAAACTGGAGTTTGGCTGGGCCACGCTATGAATTCTGGGATATGGTGGGCCACAAAGGACACACCCGACCCATCCTTCAAATTCGGGGAAAAGGAGAACGCATTTGTCGGCTGCATTCGGAGGAGTCTCTGCCTACAAATGCGGCCTCAGGAGGATGCAGCCCATGAATTTGGACCCTATTTGTCTTTCAACTACATTCACTTCCTGGGGTCACAGTGTCGATAAGGTGCAGGAAATAGGTCAAGTTTATTTATATAGCCCATTTCCAAATAGTCCATGCTGCACAAAGTGCTTAACAATGTAGAATAATGCAGTAAAATATAGAAAAATAAATAAATAAATAAAATAACTAAAGGAAAACAACTAAAAAAAACAACTAAGGCTGTTAAAACCAAAATACTTGGTCAAAGTGTGACCATAAAAATGTGATCAAGTGTTTGTGCAGATCTAATATTTAAGGGTAGACTATTGCTCTGGGACCTGTCGCCACAAGACTTCAGTTTAGTCCGTGGAATGGATAACATTAGTTTTGAACTGGACCTCATGGTTTTCTCTAGAGCATAAATAAATAGGAGCTCAGACGGGTACGAAGGGGCTCGGCCGTTAAGTGCCTTAAAAACAAGGAGTAAGAGTTTAAATTGGATCCTGTAAGGAAGCCAGTGTAGAGATGCTAAAACTGGGGTAATATGATCTTACTGTTTAGTGCCAGTTAGCAGACGAGCAGATGCATTTTGGACCAGCTGCAGACGATAAAGAGTAAAGTACAAAGAATTGCAGCAGTCCAGTCTGCAAGTAATAAAAAGATGAATAACACGTTCAAAGACATTAGCTGGAAGGTATGGCTTTACCTTAGCTAGCTGTCTTAAATGAAAAAGGCTGGATTGGACTACTGCTGTCACCTGCCCACATAGTTTGAAGGAACCATCGAGGTTTTTTTTCTTACAATAGGAAGATAATGGGCCCAGAGCACTGTCAATGTGATTATTAACGAAATTACCAAAATGACAACCCCTGTTTTGTTTTCATTTAATTTAAAAGAAATGACCTCTGGACCAAACCAGGAAGCCATCTCCATGGTATAAAGCTAACACACCATTGGCTTAGCTTCCTATATACCATGCAGACAGGAAAGTTTTAACAGCTCCCTTCAGACTTATACAAAGCACCTCCTTTATTTAACGTAAGATGCATCACTGCAAGTTCTGTGGTTGTTTTGATGCATACACATATTTACATTTACTATCAGAAGACACAAAAGGCACAGGAGGAAAAACAAATAGCAACGCATTTAGAATCAATGTACAGTCGATTATTGTAGATGCTATTTAAAATAAATCAGATGTCCCCATGACTTTAGATCCAAGCCATCCTGTCTGACTCCTATCTCTGCTCAATAAGGCACAAGCACAAAGGTGAACGGAGTGACCAGAGACACTTATTAAGTTTGTGTTGTAAACATCCACTGTTGTAAAGGACAGACTCCTCTGTAGCAAGCTGGCTTGACAGGAGAGTGCAAAGGCAAACCTTCTTTTTAAGAAATCAGAGCAGAAAATAAACCAAATTTGCATAACTGTCAGAGAGCAGCACGTTTGATGGCGCAGCCATGATCCTGTCTTTGCTGACACAAACTGGTTATCTAAAGAAGCAAAACCTCATGTCTGTGCATTATTAAAATAGTTTTTCATCTTGTTGAAATGAAATAAATTTGTCCCTCTTGCCAGCAAGTGAGCTTAGGTCCCTCCTTCTTCCAGAAGCCAGAACATGTCTCTATTGGACATGTTCTGGCATCATTTTATCTCTTAAATGATAACAGGTTTACAGCGATACAAATAACACTCAGGGGAAATTAGTGGGCGGCGGTGGCTATCCGGGTGAAATGGAGCACGTGCGAGATTATTCTGATCTTCTTCCTGCTGAAATGATGAGCGCCTTGAATGGGGGATGGCTGCCAATCAAAGCCACTCACATCAAAGCGCTGCACTCCCAGTGTAATTGGTGGACAAAGAGGAGAGAGGTGTGTGCAATTTCTGTCATGCTCACGAATGGACATCCTGTCTGGCAGCAGAACTGCCTGCATACCACCAATTACCTGAGGCTGTGCATTGTCAGTGGGACTCCCAGTGATGAAACATGTGGGTTGGTCTTTGCTTGTAATGTTGCTGAGTTGCCATAATTGATCTCTGTGGGTTTACTGGTGATGACTCAACAACACTTTTAATTAGGCAATGGGAGACGAGTTTGACTCATACCACCAAAGTAGCCGTTTCAATCCAATTACTCCACCGTTTACCACTGTGAAATTTTATTTGTGATGCAGAATGGTGACAAATTCCTTTCGTAACATCTTGCATGAGAAGTGGCAGCCTATGTGGCAGCTCTCCTCAGTGCATTTGTTCTGTGTGCCGCTTTGCATTTGTCACTCTGTTTTGGGAGAATCGCACAAGCCTCCGCGGGTCTCAGTAGCTCCCAGAGAGCTGAGTGAATGGATGGAACGGCACTAACCAAACTTATAGAGAGAGGAAAGTTGTTTATGTCTTGGCATGGGGAGATGCATTATGTTGAGCCTCTTTAGGCCACTTGATTAATCAGACAGAGCACATGATGTGACTGAGACACCTAATAAAAACCTCTGTCTCTGCATCAGATCTGACATTTGCTGAACCTGCTCCAGAAGGACATGAAATGAGTGACTTTGTTATTCTGCTAGTTTCTTATATTAATATTTCAGTTAAAAGAGAGGAAGCCCAGAACTAGAAGACTTGTACAGTGTTCTGTGCCGCGGATCAGCCCTGATGACGTTTTCATTGTGTGGTCAAGTTACTTGAAAAAAGTAATTAGTTACTGACAGAGGCGGAGCCAGACATTTGAGACACCCGGGGCTTAGCCCTAAAGGGTAGTATGCATGTGGGATTTTTTATTTTTTTTTGGGGGGGGGGGGGGGGGGGGGGGTTAGAAATGACTGAAAGATTAATTGGCTCTGTTTTGAGTTTTGTTCAAAAAAGAATGACTTCATATAGGGAAAAATATATATCACATATGCAGGACACCTTAAACTAGTTTTTTAATTAAGCAGCAAGGCAGAACAAAGTCGGGCTGTATCAAGACACGAGGACTAAACCCCAATTCAACCAGACCCAGAACTGATCCAGAATTAAAACAGGACTACAAGAGTTCAAAATCAGGACTACTTGGGACTTAACCAAGACAGAACCAGAATCAGAACTAGATGATCGTAGCACTAAAAATCATCATAGACCTGCACTACACTTATTTTTTTAATTCTACCAAAGTACAATATTTAGATTGAGAAAAGTTTATATAATTATTTAGCCTTGTTGTGCAAACAAGCCTGCATAACTTAATAAATGTAGAATTTGAAAAATAGTATACCTAAAAAGAAACACTAGGTACGAGATACATGAGGACCTATGATACGGTGATACTTTTGGTAAACAACCATTTGACTAACATGTGTGTCTCACCTGCTCTTGTTCCATCTCTGTTCTGTCCTCATTCTCCATCTCCCTCTCTGCTCCTCTCTCTCCCTCTTTGTGCTGACAATCATCAAATATACAGTTGAAACCACATATTTATGTACTCTTCAGATCAAAACACAAACACTTTTTTAATTGTAAGATCAAATCAGACTAAATGTTTATTTTTTAGATAAATATAAAAAACATATTTGTTAACTTTAAGAGTAAAGAGAGAAACTGTCTGTATTTCTTAATTGCAAATGGCACCAAATTGTATTCAAACTTGAGCCACATTTATGGAGCTCCACAGTTCTTTTCCTGGTGTTTTGGTTGATATCTTTTAATTTTCCCATTTCAAAAAAACAGGCTCTGTGTTTTGCCTTATATGCATCCACAGCTGTGCCACCAGTTTACTCACATGGACTCTACTAACCTATCAGAAGCTTCTTGAGCTCAGAATGGAATTGTCTGGAGTTTCTTATTAATTAACAAACTTAGTGTAAATGTACTCCTAAATTTGATCAAAGTGATAAAAAAACAGAAAGCTCTGTCTCTCTTTATTCTGACATTTAACTAATTTAAAAGATATTTCAATATTTATCTAAAACAAAAATTTACTCTAAATTGATGTTTTACAGTAAAAATGTTTTATGTTTTCTCCCTAAAGTGTATGTAAATATCTGGTTACAAATGTGAATATCCTGCTGTGTACTGAAATCCCTCTTGTTTTGCATAGAAATATACTGAACAACATACAAAGCATAATATATAAAATAACATTTACCTGAGTTTTTTCTTTGAAAGAAGCCTCTAATGTCCATTCTTATGTTTCAGTACATAACTGAAACCGATTTAGTCGGGGAGGGTAAGAACTGAAAATATGTTGATTCACTTGAAGAGCAAGTAACGTAATATTGGTCAAGTGATCAGTTTGATATCAATCTTTCGTGATGCACCGTCATATTTACATTATTTGTACGGTATGAATGATTTGCTTTGGTACCCAGGGGCCCGTTCTTCGTACGTCGCTTACTACATCCAAGATCAAATGACACATCCAAGACCAAACCATCGTGCTAACCGTGAGCTCGCTAATCCGGTTCTCCGAACACACCTGCTGTTGACGATTAGTACAGCTGGATGAAGTAATGTGAGATCACTGGGTGTCGTAAAAGGGGCTACGCATCGATAGTAGAAACATTGATCGGCAACCCTCTGATTGGTAGGCGAAAATGTCGAAGGAGCGCGCTCGGTATTCTTCGGCAGCAGAGCAAGAACTCTTGAGTGAGGGATTTCAGGAGTTTCAAAGTTTAATCAGAACGCAAGGGAACACTGCAAAGGCTGCAAAAGCAAGGAGAGAGGGCTGGCAGAAAGTTGCTGACAAATTAAACTCGTAAGTAATTTAATAATAACAATAATAATGGAGTGGATTTGTATAGCGCTTTTCAAGGCACCCAAAGCGCTTTACAATGCCACTATTCAGTCACTCTCACATTCACACACTGGTGGAGGCAGCTACGGTTGTAGCCACAGCTGCCCTGGGGCAGACTGACAGAAGCCAGGCTGCCATATCGCGCCATCAGCCCCTCTGGCCAACACCAGTAGGCGGTAGGGTAGATTTATTATATTACACTATATTATCCAATAATATATTACATTATATTATATTATGTTATATTATATCCCCTTACACATTAGAGCCACAACAGGACCCACTAGAACATGGGAACAAGTAAAAGTGAAATATAAGAATATCCTACAGAATGGTAATATCTATCACTTATATTGCTTTTCGTCTCTTGGAAAGAGACCCTGGAATACTCTGTTTGTTTGTTCATAACAGCAACCAAGAAAAGGGCAGAGCAAAAAAAAAGACAGGTGGTGGTCCTGCACCCCCTCGTCAACAAGTTGGTTAAGTAAATAATACCCTCACGGGAAAATCGATATCTCTCTATGAGCACACTGTCGCGCTGAGCTAAAGGATCCTGTCTATCCCGCAATATACGCTGAATTCTGAGGACTCTCCTTATCAATCTTGCACCTTCCGCAATGGGTGGCTCGCGTATACGGACAGGATATGACTGCGACAGACTTCCCAAATCCACCTTCGCTTTTATAGCCGTGGTCTCTCATCTTGATTACACGAAGTAATTTGCAATTACTACTCTGAAATATGACTTACATCTGTAATAATCACATACATGTAATAGAATGTTAATAGTACATTTCCCTTTTTTAGGAAATGACCTGTATGTATCTGTATGAAATCAATAGAAGGATCAAGTGCTGCATTATCTTTAGTTACATTGATGTTATTTATTTATGGTGAAACAGTGGTGGAATATCGCTGTTGCTTTCGTATAAATGAAGCGGACATACCTGCGTGGCCGCGATCTAATCCTGTTTACATAAAGTAAACCTGCTCCCGAGCAGGTTTACGCTTACGGCTCTGTTGCTATGGCAGCAAGTCCCGGATGAGCTTCGGGGAACCGAACGATCCAAGATCACGCAAAATCGTCAACAATCTAATCCAGCTAACTCACTTAGTGAGGTACGAAGAACGGGCCCCTGGGCCCTATTTCAGGAAGCCGGTTTAGTGCAAACTCTGAGTAAGTATACCCTGAGTTAACGAAAACTCTGGGTTGTCGGTTTCACAAAGCGAGTTTAGATTAATTCTGAGTGAGTTACTATGACGACACACTCCATGAAGCTAACCTGCCCCCTAGCAGGTTTACTTCAACTAACCCTAACTTTCTCCGCCTCTTTGTCGGAAACCTGACAGTAGGAAGTGTCAGACATGGCGTGCTCCTTCCTTGAAGAGCCAGTAGATCGTGAAGCCCAAATTCTCCGCAGAGCTCTCCGCCAGGAGAGAGTGATCAGAGCGCGTTCGGACATTTTATCATTTCCTGATGATTTTCTGTGCGAACGTTACCGTTTTTCAGCACAATCTATAATTTATTTTAATAACATCCTCAGGCCATATATTACGCATGTGACACATCGCGGACATGCTCTCAGTTCATTACATATTATTTGTATTGCACTTCGGTTTTTTGCAAACGGCAGCTTTCTGTATAATATTGGTGACGCTGAGCACGTTTCCAAGGCTACCGTCTGTTGGGCAGTCAGGAATGTTACAGTTGCACTGAAACGTCTCCTGTACTCGTTTGTGTTCCCCGGTCACAGACCCACAAGATTTATCAAAGAGGGATGCCACAAAATTGCAGGTATCAGGATGAACAAAACTTAATACATGATGTGGTGATACTTGGACTACTACTTAAATTTTACATTTATTTTCAGGGTTCCCAGGCGTGATTGGCTGTATAGATGGCACTCACATTCCAATCATTGCTCCTTCAGTAAATGAAGGAGACTATGTGAACAGGAAGTCTTTCCACAGCATTAATGTACAGGTACATAGTTCCCTGTAGCATTTCAAACTAACAAATTATTTCATTATAGTAATGGATGCTAATTTGTGTTCTCTGCACTGTGAAGATCATATGTGATGCTGCCAACATTATCACAAATGTGGAAGCCAACTGCTCAGCCTCTGTGAGTGGTGGTGGTGGTGGAGGACCCCCACCTGTTTTTCGGGCCTCCGCTTTTTTTCTGTTGGCTATAACGGGGTCACATTTGAGCATACAGAGTAAGCAAATATGTACTTGTAATGTGCTCAGATAATTTCAATAAGTGCTTACAGAAAGAAAATTAATGTAGAATCTAACTGCAATTGATTTACATAGGACAAACAGACCAAGCACTATGGCTCATAATACAATTACACCTCACCTGTTTGGACTATATTTTTATATTTCATTTTTACTTGCTGCCAGGAACGTTTGGGGCCTGTTGGGTTGCACCTGCGCTCACATCACATCACAAAATAAAATGTATAAAATAAAAAATAAAATATAATATAATAAAATGGCAGCACGGTGGCACGGTGGTTAGCACTGTTGCCGCACAGCAAGAAGGTCCTGAGTTCAATTCCACCATCAGGCCGGGGTCTTTCTGTGCAGAGTTTGCATGTTCTCCCCGTGTTTGCGTGGGTTCCCTCCGGGTACTCCGGCTTCCTCCCACCGTCCAAAGACATGCAGCTTGTGGGGATAGGTTAATTGGATAATTCAAATTGCCACTAGGTGTGAATGGTTGTCTGTCCCTATGTGTTAGCCCTGCGACAGACTGGCGACCTGTCCAGGTTGTACCCCGCCTTTCGCCCTATGACAGCTGGGATAGGCTCCAGCGCCCCCCGCGACCCTGAAAAGGATAAGCGGAAGCGAATGGATGGATGGATGGATGGATGGATGGATAATAAAATAACGTGTTAAATGGGTGGAAATCCCTAGATCAATGTTTAAATTAACACTCACGCATTGACTCTGTCGGCTATGTTTTGCCATGCATGCTCCCTTTCTTTTGCAGCTGTGGCTGCGTTACTTTTTTTCCGCAAAATTGGCATGTTATCGGCATATGCTGCCATCAGAATTTCAGCCTCAAGCGCTGTAAAATACATTGACCGCGCCTTCTTTCCCTCCGTCTCCATGGTGACTCGATTAATCTGTGCTCCACTAATCAGGGCTTTATGTATCCTCGTGCGCGCGCTTAACTTGGGGTTAAAGCAACTCCGCGTTGACTGAACTAATTGTTATCAGCCTTTCTGGAACCGAATATTCCGAGTTGGACAGTTCGGGGTTACTCAACCCTGAGTATCGTTTTTCACTCTGAGTTTTCTAAACCGGCTTCCTGAAATAGGGCCCTGGTCAAACTTAAGCTCTCCTTAGTATGGCTGGCTCCGTTTCTCCAACAGCGCACTCACAGGCGGCAGCTGCCCCGCCCCCTCGCTCAGTCGCTTAGTGCCTGAGCTCGGATCATACCAATATCAGGGGGGACTTTTTGTTTTATACAGTTGTCAGCCAGACATCTAACTATGAAAAAATTACACTCCAAAAGACCCCGGGCTTCTGACAAAACAACCCGGGCTTAAGCCCAGTAAGCCACCCCCACGCTCCGCCCCTGGTTACTGATTACTTCTCCAAAAAAGTAATCCTGTTACTTTACTGATTAGTTATTTTCAAAAGTAATTAGTTACTTCGTTACTTTTTAAAACATGATACACAACCTGGATACATAATAAAGAAATAGACCTTTCAGCCCAATTCTATTTTTTCTGTATAATCCATCATAAAACTGAATCAAATGGAAAAAGTCTGTTTTTAAAACCTGTTTCATTATTTTTAATCTTTTAACTTTATGCAAAAATTAAATCACATGCAACAGTCTTTGACTTAAAGAAATTGTTGAACATTTAAAGCAATTTTCTGCATATTCTAGCATATTTAAAAAAATATTTTTTGTGTTCACACTCTTTCAAACAGATGCACGTAAAACACAGCAGAAAATAAAATAAATCAAAGATTCAGCAGCTCTGAGTCCTGTTGCTCTTAAATCTGTTGTCACCTGTTTAGCAGGAGTGGGGCGGGTGGAGGTTTGCCCACAGTGGTCATGTCAGTGGGGGGATCCAGGGGTTTCTCTGTGAATGTCACATTCCCGTGGCAGCGTGCTCGCTGCTCGCTCAGATTTGAAGTCTAATTTTTCACTTTAGAAAGAAGTTTTCCTCCCACACAGAGTGCACAGCGGACGCTAATGTTTTTGTCACTTTTACAGAATCAAAGTAATGTGAGTATTTCCAAGCTTTAAACGCTTCACGGTTGTACTCTCTCCCACACTCCATATCTGCACACGTCTGTTACCACAGACGTCGCACGTGCTTACGTCACAGTCATGACTCATGAGACACTCTCACAAACAAAATCACCGTTTAGTAACGCAGCGTGCTTACGGGAAAGTAACAGTAATCGAATTACCTTGAGTAAGTAATCCCTTACTTTACCCGTTACTTGACAAAAGTAATCGGATTACAGTAACACATTACTTGTATTAGAGCTGTAAGCTGTAAGAACAAAAAACTTTGTGCCTTGAACCTCCAAGGACACCGGGACTCGAGCAGGTGTGAAGATCAAAAGGTTGCATTTTGGAGCATTAAGTAAGACCTGAATGTAAACGGTCACGTCTTGCATTGCTTCTCCAGTCGAATGCTGCTGTTTTGTCTGAGCTACCGCTGTCTCACTGATGCACACATTGTGTTCTTTGTACAGGTTATAGCAATAGTGAGATGGGTCACTCATAGCTCGCTGATATATAAGCACTTGCAGTGAGTCCCTTGGCATTATTGGTATAAACCCACTGCCATTTTTCCACTGTGGTATAGCAGCATGTTTTAACCCAAACATGCTGTGGCAATCTGTTTCTAAACCCAACCAAATAGTTTCAGAGCTTGAACCTGAGCAGCGAATCCAGTGACGTAAGCAAAACAGATCACTGAGCAAAAACACAAAGTTACCAACTGGGACACAAACCAGACTCCTTGCTGATAATCTTTTGACTTACTCGACTGGTAATCAACATGTTTCCTGACACGGCCTTTGCCCTGTTATCTCTTCATACACCTCCATTTTTACAACCAGAGGATAAAAGCATCAACATAAAGGACAGCTTAAAATGCCGACACAACCTACAGAACATCAGTGTTTGAGAGCCGAGGTAGAGAATCCACTGGCCCTGTTGCTTCAGGACATACAGCACTGATGAAAGCAATTTAAAGCACAGCGTTGCCACTATTCAAGACTTACTGTCAAAAAACCCAAACTTAACAATTTGCTTAGATGTTATTAAGATGCATAACTGCATCAGTTACTAATGGTCAGTCCAGTTATTCGTGCTGCTGCTGCAGCGGACACTCCTGGTCTGGCTTGCACCACAGTAATGGCAGCATTGCTACATGGTGGAGCAGACCAGATTTATATTGAAAATAAACACCACACCAGAGCGTTTGCTTGCTCTCAGAGAGAGAGTATGTGGCAGCACAACCAACAGGACCAGGGAGAGACCCTGGTCCTGTTGGTTGTGCTGCCACATACATCATAATTTTGTAAATCACTGAGCTAAACATGGAAGCTACTCAAATTCAGTTTATTAGTTAGCTTTTGTGTTTTTTAATATATATATATTACAATTGCTTGCTCCCACTCCAGTCCAAAATGAGTCTTTCTTCATGAGCAGAATCTTCTACTTCTGCCACTGGCGTTCATATACAGAGGGAAGGTCTCGCTGTCTAATCAGCCTAAAAATTCATACAGTTCATAGAAAGTTAACGCCTCCAGGTCACAAACACAAACTGAGAATGATTTCAGTGAAGTGATAGAAATCTCATGTCCAACATATTTCCATATTTATAGAGTTTAGCTTTTTGAGTGAGGGACAATGATAAGAAAGCAATGTTACACAGCTGGTGTTATTCTAAACAGATTATTCTGCATTCATCTCAAATTGTTGGTGAAAATACTTTTTGCTTGCTGGTTTGCACTGTGGCACTAAATCAGACAGTCAATGAGCAGCCTTAGTCTTTAATACTATGAAGGAAAGAAACAGTAAAAATATATGATTTTTATGAATATATTCTTTAAAAAAGAATATATTACTGACTGGGTCATAATTGTTTTCAAAGTCCAGACCAGTGATACCCAGAAGCAGTTCAGCACTACAGCCCACCACTGAAAACTTAAGAAGCAAAGTAAAAGCTGCTTTTGTTTCCTCACCTGTTGTTGCTTCTGCTGGTACAGACATCTCCCAGACGCTCATGACGAGCACCATTAGAAGTAGAGCTCCTTTGCTTCCAATCTGCGGGTATGGCTCACTCATCCTTGATAAAGAGGCGAGAGGAAAGGAGTGTTACCACAAATAACTCATTTATGATAGCTGCAGTTTGAAGCAATTTGAGGTGAAACCAGAAACACTATTTATAGCTATACAGAGATAAAGTTTACATCTAAATGATTCAGAGAAAGCTTGGGAGAAGGTGCTGTGACCAAACGAAACCAAAATCCAGCTCTTTCAAAATCATGAGTATGACCCAAGCAACACCATCCCCACGGTGAAACAAGGAGGCGGCAACATTATGCTGTGGTGTTCCTGCTAAGGACCAAGTAACGATTCCACTGCAATGGGGGGAAGATCGACCAGACCTCAGTCCTGCAGAAAATCTGTGGAGGGAGCTGAAGCTGCCAAGTTTCAGCCTAGAAATCAAAAGGATTTAGAGAGTTTCTGTAAAGAGGAGTGGTTCAAAGAGATGTGAGCAAACCAAATAAAAGAAGCACACCTTGTACCCACCTAGTACTTGGTGGGTACAAGTACTAGGTCATGTTTTACACAGGGTTCAAATGACATACAAATCAATGTAGGACTTTCTGGAGTTTTGACTGATATTCTGCTGAAACCTCCATCAAAATTAGAGGCCCTACATTTCTTTGTAAGTGAGCAGATTAATAAATTCAGCAGGAAATTAAATAATTATTTCCCCCAAGGATGAAAGATGGCTAGATAGACATCATTAACTCACATTAAGCCCCCGGTTTATTTGCATTTACCAAACAAAAGCATCTATTATCATCTGTGTCAGCCTCTCCTCCTTTTTTTTCCATCCCTTCGCTCGCCTGAATGCATGTTTGCTCGTATAAAGCAGGGATAGAGGCTCTTATCCTCCTCCTTGCTTCTCAAAACAAACTACAGCTGTGAATGCACCCCCAGATCACTATCTCCAAATTCTCTCTTTCTTCCCCTGCGGCTCCCCTCGTGCTCAACCGAACACGAGGTGAAGGCTCTCTGCTGCCCCAACAGGCTTCAGCAAGCCTCTGTAGGCTCTACAGCAGAGCGGAGAGCGGGCAGGTCGCAGTGGCTATTCCATCCCTCCGCAGTGCCTTTTTCTCTGCACTCCCTCTCCCTAATGAAGTGTGGTGGAGCCAAGGCCACACTGCATAAACCGTCTGGCACAGTGTGTTATCACCGACAGACAATGATCAAATTTCAAACGGGGGATGCGGGAGTGGTTCGGTAATTACTGGAAGGGGCATAGTATCGTATGGCGGGAGGGGACAAAGTTACAAGCTGCGTTTATGCCTTATTTACCACCTCCCGCCTCTTATCTGGCTGCCGCATTGACATATAGATTGGCTAAACCTCATTGGGGATCTCAGATTATTTGTGTAATTAAGTTTATTTTTGCAAAGCAAACATGACCTTTTAGCAAGGTTTTGTTAGAGCGCTCAGTGTCACACAGGAATTAGTATTGAGTTGTGTTGCTCCAGCAATAAAGAACAGGCAGAACTCACATGTTTAATGTGCCCTTTAAAGATATAAATAGCTGCCTGTTATCTGGACATGTAGGCGATAGCAGTGTATGGAAGGGGAAGTCTTAAATAATCGCTGAAGATTTATTTATTTATTAATTTTGACATGGCTTCATTTAATGAAATTTGACTTAAAGGTCATGAATAATTTCTACATCACATTTTCCCTGCTTTAAAAAAAAGCTAAATATTTTTGGGAAATACTAATTGCTACCCAAAGCCATCACAGTGACAGCGAGACTACAGGAGGTCACCGAGAGCGAAGAAGTTATTTGAAGCGCCGCGGCTTGATTATGTCATTCCTTTCAGGTTTTTATAGGGATTAAACAAGATGCATCATGTTAATTTGTGAATTTCAGATGGTAAGTACCATCCAACTCTCGACAAAGGAAAGAGGCAGGAAAGAGCAAAGATGGGGGAATAATTCCAGTAATCTTAAAATAACCCAGATAACTCAATCTGAAAGACTCAAAGCAACGAGCGCACACATAGCTGAGATGTGACAGAGCAAAGAGACAAGCAGTTGCATGCAGTGGACGCAATAAAGCGTGGGTCTTTGACTTTTGATTCCCAAGTCCTCAAACTAACGATCAAAGCGGTCACTTGTTCCTACAATCTGATACAACCAACGTTAGTGAGATACAGGCACGAGTACTCGAAAAAAATGATATGTGGCATTTAATGAGATAGTAGAAGTGTAGAAGGCTAATCGCTCAGCTACAGGGCTCATTCATATTCTTCAAAGGGATTCTGATCATGAACCATAATGTTGTAACCACTAAAAGTAGCTGTGACACTGTGAAACGATGGTATGAGCTCCTGTAGAAACCATAAGTCTGTGTGATGTCAACCTTACTTTAACAAAAACGTGTTTCACTCACAGTGTCACAGAAAAGAATGACTCTACCCACAGTCCTAACATAAGGCAGCAAAGTGTCTCATTGAAAGAAAGAAGGTGTACGTTATTGATCCCCGTGGGGAAATTCCTCTCTGCATTTAACCCATTCACTCAGTGAAGCAGTGGGCAGCCATTGGGCGCTCGGGGAGCAGTGTGTGGGGACAGTACCTTGCTCAGGGGTACCTCAGGGTAGCTGTTCAGGGGAATCGAACCCCCGACCTTCCGATCATGGGGCCACCACTCTACCTACTGAGCTATCCCTGCCCCGATTGGTGGAAGTTGCTGTCGCCATGGAAATGTCAGGTTTCTTAGTCAGTGCTAAACTTTAGAAACCGCTTGAGCAGGCACAAACGCTACACACAAACTACCATTATACATTATTATATATGTATAATCTAATGCAGCGGTCCCCAACCGTTTTTGCGCCACGGACCAGTTTGTGCCCGACAATATTTTCACGGACCGGCCTTTAAGGTGTCACGGATAAATACAACAAAATAAAACTAGTACCGGTACCGAAAAAAAGAAGATTTATTCATAACACACGTGAAAAGACCCAGGAAAACCGAGTTAACGATAAAAACGATGACAAAATGACGCTGAAAACCGATAAAAACCCTGAAAACCATACATTTCACACCTGTGCCTCAACTCTCGCGGCCCGGTACCAAACGACTCACGGACCAATATACTGCTGTTAACAGCATAAATGTTAAGTTAAGCTAATTCCAAAACGTTCCAAAGGTCACTTGCTGTAGATTCTGGAATTTTCAGCAGTTTATTATTATGAGTAGTTCCTCTAATTTTAGGAGTAATTATGTATGCATTGTTGTACCTCTGACTTTATTTTCTGATCCAAATCCAGGCTTTGAATCAGTATTTGGCTCATAAACCACCTTGTAGCTATTGACATTTCAGAAAATCCCTATATTCTTAAATAAAGAATATAGGGATTTTCTGAAATGTCAATAGAGAAAATGAATGAGAAAGTCATTTCAGAAGCACAGGCCTTAATAAAATGGCTTGTGCCCTATAGGCAGGGGTGCACATAAGTGGTCCACAGGTGCGCATTCGCTGTCAAAATAAAAGACGCGCACCAAATAAGAAGTTGCAACATTTGCATACATAAGATTTTCTGGAGGAGGACAGACATTTGTTTAGAACTCTTAAAGATGTCGAAGAAGCTCCTTTAAGCAATTACTTTGGTGTTCCTCCACCTCCAAAGAAATGTCAGGAGTCCGAACCGCAAAAGAAGCGTGTATTCTCGGAAAAGGGGTTGCAGGAGGTGAGCTGGTTTCAAACAAATGATGAACGCACAGAGATGTGGTGCAGAATATGCTGTGAAAATCCCACTCTAGAGGACAAAAACATTGCCTTTTATATGTACGCAAATGCGCGTTGCAACTTCTTATCTGGTCTTTTATTTTGACAGCGAATGCGCACCTGCGGACCACTTATGTGCACCCCTGCCTATAGGGTAGCTGTAACAGAAGACAACAGAAAAGGTAAAGAAACGCAAAATTTGTGCAAATATTTTGCGCACTACAAATATTTCACAGACAAATTTTGTGTATATATACATTACATAAAAGGTTTGCATCCAAAAATTTGGCATTTAATGTCATTTTTTTCTCAGCACTTTCAGGGTGTAGGGGCCTTTAGAAGCACATCATGGTGTGGATTCCAACACATCCACTAGAAACTTCTAGCTTATCCAGGTGCAGAGCTTCCTTCCCATCTAACATAACTATAGGTCCAAATAGCAGCTTGTGCAAACAACCCCTGGTATCATTTTATGAGGAGAGTGGTTTATGAGGAGAGTGGTCTATCTGTGTGATAAAGTGTGTTTTTTGGATTGTCATTTCCCATCTTGCCTTGCTTCAATTAGATCTCCTTTGTTTCCCAGGACACTTGCTGTGCATGCCAGAAATATCATTAAGCCACTTATCCACAAGAGGAGGGATAATGCAGCGCAAACACTAAATGGACCCAAGGTGATCCTTTATTTTCATAAAATATTTTTTTCCACCACTATTAAAGCCACGATTGCCAGTATCATGGCATTTAACAGTGTTTTCAGTGTAGCTACAGAGCGATTGTGAGGAAGGAAATTCACTGAAATGTTGAGCGTGATATCCAGGTAATGCACCAGTGTCTGCATTTTCTCAAATGGACCTCGATTGTACGCCCAGATACTTATACTGGAACAGTGTGTGCTTACGTTCACCTCCCAGAGACAGATTTATGGTCACCGATTAGCCGGAGAATTGGAGGCTGGGTTGAAATGGTGGCCAGTTGGTGTCGGTGTGCAATTCGTAGTAATAAGTGTGTGGGGGGGAAAAAGGGTCATTGGTGCCGCAGAGCAGGGCAGCGTTACAGCATCATTTGTTGGATGCCTTCGAAAGGTGCAATTCCATAAATGACATCTCATTGCACCTGAATGTGCTGCGTTGTCACTGGTGCTCGGCAGAGCGAGTCCCTGGAGATTTGTTACGCTTTGAAGCCAGTTTACGTCTTGACCTTGGCTTGAAGGTCTTTTGCATTTCTGCAACAATATCCTTATATTTAATATAAATAGACATTGTGATCCTGGCTGCATTATTGAAAGACACCTGTGGTACTCAAGCGATACTTAATCTTTATCAAGAGAAGAATTCCACAAGAGCCAAGACGACAGTTTTCCTGCCCTTGCTTGAAAAGAACCATTCACAAGCTGATCTGGTAAAGACGGATGAGACGACTGTGTCTTTGCAATAAGTCGTGGAGACATATCAACTCATGATAACAATGCATCTATGTGTAATTATTGTTAAGTACTCAGGTGAAATGAATTAGTGGCACTGTCATGGTTGACTCTATATTATTCAGCATTCACTTTATTTCTCTTTATCCAATCAGAGAGGCAGAAACAAATACCTGTGGCAGGTCACGTTTAAGGGAGCAGTATTATATTTGGTAGATAATAATTTCATTTTCTTTGGGATTCTTTTTCATCAGTTATTGCACTAAAACGTGGAGGTTGATGAAACCTTATTTATATACTTGCATAGTTTTAAATACGTACATTTTTATTTCTGTGGCTGTTGTACATGTGTAGCATTCATTGCACTGTTTAGCAAAATTTGTTTAAATGTTTAGAAATGAATATTGATTAAAAAAAGTTATTCAGGATTATCAGAAGTGTATTCAAATTGTCTATTGAAAGTTAGAACCGGTTACTGTTATGTACAAAACAAAATCATAGTAAAATTCATCGACTAAACTCAAAAAGATTCTCTTTGTTCTTGTCAGTCTGAAAACCTTTTGCCATTTTAAATGACTCGATATGGAACTATTATCACTTTGATCAACCTTAGAGGAACGGTCAGAGGTCAAATGTGACATGATACTTTAAATCTTTATAGTACAGTCATATAGTACTTTTAAAGTTATAAGGATTTTTTGGGGTCAATTTTTGACCAATAACATTATGTTGACCTTGAAGGCCTTGATGAAATTGCGCCAAACCAAAGATGTTTGTCCTGCGACAAGATTGCATGTTTCATTACTCTACTCAACCTTTTAAAATTGTAACATTGATTGATTGATTAAGCCTTTAATTGCAATGTTACACGCACATGTTACCTGCAGGGAAATGGGGCCCCTTCCATCCATACATACATTGCACAAACATCACATTGGGAAGACAAGTCAGAGAGGTCGGATGGTAAGAAAAACATTGTTTATGTAATAAAGATAATTCACATTTAGGTTGATCTTAGTTTATTTCAAGGTTAGACAAACACCTACACAAACAATAATAAATAATCATGTAAATACTAAACATTTATGTTTATGTTAAGAAAAGATAAAATGACTTTGACACACAAACCTGGTAAATTATCACCCACGTTGCCCTGACATGCTCTACAAAACATTTTTAACTCAACCTTTTGTTGGTTTTTACGGCTCACAATACCTGTTTGACTTACTTACTGCTGTCACAATACTCGCTGTTAGATGCAGCAGCTGTTTTCAGTGACAGGATCTGTTTGGGCGAAGCTGTTTTTTTACACATGCAGCTCTGAACTTTTCCAGACATTAGCCGACGGGCCTGAATGTCAGGATGCAAATTGCTGGCTCATAAAAAGGTCTTTAACCTGTCAGCTCTCTAGCTTAATTTCTGTGTGATGGTCGGATAAATCCGTGTGAAAACAATGCTCGTCAGTGAATTCACAGTGAAAGAGTGGCTATGGAGTCTTTCTTGTAGTGAGAGCCTGACGAGGGCAAACTATCTCCTGTTGTGTGCTTCATGTCAGAGAGGATACATTTGGACAGAGGCCTGAACAGACAAACAATCTCAGCAGTTAGCTTGAGAACTTCCTGTAGTGCTAAAGTGCCGTAGGCCAAACCAAAGACACTACACCACATAAACGACTGTGTTGCCTGATGCCAACCGGAGTGTAATGTGTAATTCGGTAAACATTAGTCACACATGGCTTCATATGTTATATACACATGTATGCACAGTACAGCATTTCAGTGTTATACAAATAAAATGTATTTAAATTAAATTTATTTCAACTTATTCTTGTGTAATTTAGCTAATTGCCTCAGCTTGCTAAATGTAATGTCATAAAAGTGTAGGTTTAGCGCGTAATTCTCAACACTTTTTCTAAAATCTCATTACATTTGTGTGGCAGATACACAAACGAGACAACACGTGAATAAAACATCGTTAGAGGCACACTTCTTTAAGCTAAGCCAGACCAAATATGACAGCTCTGTACGCTATTCCAGTTCAACGTTTTATTTTTTTGAAAGACAAGACCACAACCGGTCGTGGCAGATGGCCCCCGCCCCGCCGCTGTTTTTTTGTTTCCACTGTCGCCAAAGTGCTTGCTCATAGGGGTCATATGATTGTTGGGTTTTTCTCTGTATGTATTATTGTAGTGTCTACCTACGATATAAAGCACCTTGGGGCGACTGTTGTTGTACAAATAAAATTGAATTGAATTAATTACTTGATTTCAGCATGATCAGCTCTTGCTTCATAGTTTCATCCTGTAATATTACCTGGAATTTCATTAGACTGAGCCAATAAAGAACAATAAAGCTCATTATCTTAGCAATGACTGCCCTCCAGTTTTATTCCTTTATTTATACATGTTCAACTACTGCAGCTTTCAGTGCTCCTTGGGAATTTATACTGCAGCTTGTAATGACGATTCAGATAGGCATTTTGAGAGAAAACAAACTCAAACTTAGACTGTATCTATAGTGGTTGGAATGTTTCATTAGCATGTAAGCCTCACAATATTTTTTGTATAATGTATGAGCCTTTTGCCACAGAACACAGAACAAGCCTGCAGAGAAATGTATAATATATGCAGAAGTGAAGTTAGCAGGGTAAAAAATGATAAAAACAAAACAAATACTAATAAATGGAAACATAAGTGTAATGTATAACTACCCACTGAGCACAGTATATTGTGCACTATGCTTGAGGACACTCAAGACCTCAAGCACAATATACTGTGGATGATGCAAATGATGTCTTTTACTGAAGAATAATGCATGTTCTTTTGAGCAGTGCCACCTCGCTGGCTGTCTTGGATTTGCGTGGTTGCATTAATCCGAACATTTAGCTCGTTCACTCCCTTCACAACACCGAAAGCAGCAGAGCCACAAGTCAGCTTTAAAGAAAGGCTTCACTTGAGCCTCGGCCTTGGTCACAAACACTTGATTCTTACACTAACAGCAAAGTCCCCGCCTGCAGTCACGCTGTCAACATTATCTCTCTGTTGTCTTGTGCGGTCCCTGAACTGCACACGTCGCCATCCCGAAAATAATAAAATATGTCAATCCAGATTTGACTATATCATTTTCAAATATCAGCGTTAATGCATTTCTTTTACAGTTGGAGTTCTGCTGCTTTAATTAACATTCTTGGGAGGTTCCTGTTTTCACCTGAGCTTTTTTAACAGCTTGAAAGGAAAATAAATGAATTGAAAAGTTTTGACAAGCCGAGTTCAGCGCTGCCCAGGGTCTACTTCCAGTTTATTGCTGTCAGTGGTGAAATAATAACATTTGGTGTACTGTTGCCTGGAGACACAGTGAACAACCCCAAAACTTGACACTTTGCCCAATCATTTATTGTCCCTGCTGTGACAGTGAGGCTAAACAATACATCAAAAGGTTCAGGTTATGATCCCGTCTGCTCCTGGCAGCCATACTGGGACTCTTTCCTTTTACCATTAGCATCTTTGCTAAAATATTTAGAGCTTACCAATGTGTCCCTCCAATTCCACCCTATGTAATGTAGACTATACACCCATCCACATATTTGGCATAGCAGAATAGGAACAAATGCATGGATCCCTTTCTCTGTTTTTATCATGCGAGTTTCACTAAATTCAGGATTGACATTTTAAGTAAGAAGGGAAATGTGCATTTTGACTCCTGTGGTACTGTTGTTAATCTGGGGCAAAAGCATAGAGGAAGCTTTGGCTACGGCTCAGGAGGTTGCTGGTTCAATAGCTGCCTCTGCTAGTCTGCATGTGTACATGCATAGGCATAGAAAAAGGTTCTTGCACAAGTATGTGGGAAAGAGTAAGAACGCACTTTGAGTGTATAAATTGTGTACTGCAACTATATAATTTACTGATGCCAAACTTCACTGTGCTTTAGTGTAGCAGAGCAGTAGTATTGTCAGAGTAGTAGTATCCCAGTAACCTGGGATGACAAAACATTGAAATACCTGAAACTGTTAACTGTTCTGGTCATACGTGTTATTGTGGTCTTCAGTTTCCTCGAGTGTAGTCTACTTAGAATGTTAATATAGTCTGGCTTTAGTAAATGGACTGCTTCTTATACACTGTTTTTCTGCTCTATTTAAGCGTTATACAGCATGGTCTAAGGAGCTTGGAAAGAAAAGCGTCTGGACTTCTTTAAGTGGCTTGAAGATGTTTCACCTCTCAGCCTAGAAGCTTTTTCAATTCTAGGGTCAAATGGTGGAGAGTCCCAGATTCTCCACCATTTGACCCTAGAATTGAAGAAGCTTCTCGGATGAGAGGTGAAACATCTTAAAGAAGCCCAGACGCTTTTCTTTCCAAGCTTAGACTGCGATGACCTGGATGACTGAGAACCTTCAGATGTTATACAGCATGTCTCATTCACCTACAAATTCATATAAACGCTCCAAACACTCATATAAACACTAAATGCCAAATCCGTGTGTTACTGTTGCTGTTGTTGGTTCTTTAGCTGTGCGCCTCCAATATCACAACCTCCCTGTTTGTTGTGTTGGTGCATTTAATCTTTAACTAATATTATAGCTGCTGTGTGTGATACAGACCAGTCTGTGGATCACTTATGATTAATGTATCTGGTCATACGTGTTATTGTGGTCTTTGGGGCGATCGTGGCTCAAGAGTTGGCAGTTCGTCTTGTAACCGGAAGGTTGCCAGTTCGAGCCCAGGCTCGGACAGTCTCGGTCGTTGTGTCCTTGGGCAAGACACTTCACCTACTGGTGTTGGCCAGAGGGGCCGATGGCGCGATATGGCAGCCTCGCTTTTGTCAGTCTGCCCCAGGGCAGCTGTGGCTACAACTGTAGCTGCCTCCACCAGTGTGTGAATGTGAGAGTGAATGAATAGTGGAATTGTAAAGCGCTTTGAGGGTCTCGAAAAGCGCTATATAAATGCAATCCATTATTATTTTTATTATTATCTTATTAGTCTTGCTTAGCACTAATTAGCCATTTTGTGCTCCTATCCATTGCACCCATACAATTTATGTTTGTAACCAGTGCTAACCAGTGTTGGCAGCAACCAAAATTCCAATATGAAGGTTCAGACTGCAGACTGCAAAATTACTGAATGATGTTGTAATGACTGAGATGACGTTATTTACACTTTCTTGGACACTTGAACAGCAAATCTACACAGGTTGCTCAAAATCCTTTACTGTGCAGACAAATACCAAAACAAATGGAAGCAACCAATGCACCAAGCTAGCTTCTAGCTTCAGCTCTCAAAAAGTATTTCAGTGAGGAACTATGATGGTTACTTTAAAAGTATGATTTACATTCTCTAATTGTCTTGCATGGTCTGCCTTGTTCACAGATACACCACAAAACACGTAATAAGCAGATTTACTCTTCCTAACATAATTAACCAACTGGCATTTTCACACTGATTTTTCCATAACTGGGATACACTTGGCTGGTGGCACATTTCTGATGTCTACAAATCCGGTGTTTGTATGCACAGACAGGGGAGAGCTTAAATGCTTCTTCAACAAGAACAGTTTCAATATATTCAACATCCCTAGTATTTCTAACTTCACTGTGGGACGGAAAGCTGCTATAATCTCATGTAGTCACGGTTAAGAATAGTGTTAAAATAGGAAAACAAAACTCACTATGAAGCATATTTGATTTGGCGGAACAGCACTTTAGTGAAACGAGGACTGCTGGTAGATTCTGACCTATTTTCCCATTGTTGTCCCATTTGTGTCATTTATTTTTCTACCTTGATGGGTTTGTGCAAAGCTACAATATTTTCCATTAGCAAGTGAAGGACTCTATTGACCTTGGCCTATTAATAGCAAATGTTATTTGCAAAGGAAGTAGGGGAAAAAGCGTTGAATTAATTCTTCACCTGTTCTCTGCAGTCTTCGGGAGATTGTACTTGAAGTGCTAAACAATTCTACGACATGTTAACCACGTGAGAGCAGTTTTTAAAGCTCCACAAAAAGGTAAAAGCAAGGACACACAAAAGATGAAAGACTGTTTAACTTTTTGACAAATAACCTAACCAAATAACACAAAGTTAGTGTTGTTTAGGTATCATCTATAAAAAAAAAGTCTCATCAGACTCTGTATAACTATGTCTGTGAAGGTTTTCAGTCATCCAGGTCATCATAGTCTAAGGAGGTTGGAAAGTGCATAAACGCATGGCTCAACATAGAAGAGCCACCTCCACGGGACAAGACTCAGCAGTCCATCTGCATCTAGAGGACAAAGGTCACTCTTTCGAGGACACCAGTGTCCACATCTTGGACAGAGAAGGCAGATGGTTTGAAAGAGGAGTGAAAGAAGCATCTATGTCCACTGTGAACGACCATGTCCTGTCTGCAGTGATGGGAATAACGGCGTTACAAGTAACGGCGTTACTTTTTTCAGTAACGAGTAATCTAACTAATTACTATTCCTATTGTTACAACGCCGTTACAGTTACTAACAAGAAAATGCGGTCCGTTACTATTTTTCAACAAACAGACGGTTGAAGCTGTGTTCAGCTTCCCGCATCTTATAGAAGTTGCACGGAAGTAGCTGACTACGCAAGTAATCTGGACGCTACAGCTTTAAGTAGCTGTGCGCGCTCCCGCGGACGGTAATCACGATCACTGTCTAGCACAACACCTGGAGCTCAGGGGGCAAAACAATCGCATGAGTGCTGCTGTTTGACTGAGGAAGAATAAAGTGGTCGTGGTAAGCCAATCACATGACCACTTCAAGACAAAGCAACAAGGTGATATGTACCAGTTTTTAAATTGTGTTGATAGGCCACTTAAAACCAGAGTCATGATAAACAAGATATACGCGGCGTTTTTTCCTCAATAGCTTCGTCACGTTTACTGTCTAAGGACAGCGCAGCGAGACCTCTCTGCTTATGAGCAAAAAATTTAAAAACTGGGAAAGTTTTAGGAGTGACGGCGAGAGAGAGAGAGAAAGAAAAAGAGAGAGAGCGAGTTTTGAGATGTGAGAGATTTGTGACGTTTAGCGTGTTTGCAGTGTGTAGTTAATGTGTTTTCTTGTGTAGTTAGTGTGTAGTGTTGTGGATGGTTTTGTGTTGTGTGTCAGAACAATGAGGCGACTGCTGTCTCCAGGTAGAAACAGGATCAGTGATACACCTGCTGCTGTCAGACCTGCAGGAATCAGGCTGTGATGTTCTCCTTTATAGTGGACAGAAATTATTTTTTTGGAGTTGCACAAATAATTTGTGTGGCATCTTATTTAATGCAGAACAGCTGATTGTTCTGTAAATAGTTTGAAATGGTTATTTAAAAAAAAAAGAGTAAAAGGTAAATGGATGCAAATAACTTTGTTGTTTGCAAAACTTGTGCATATGATTTTAAAATTGACAATTTATATTTGCATTTAAAGTTATGAAATATGATTCATTAAACATGTTTGTGGTTGTTATAGTAAAAATATAACTTTTTCTACTCGGATTTTATGTTTTCTGTCTGATTTTTGATCAATTGTGTTAATACATTATATCAAAATGAAAACATGACTGTAAATTCAGACACGCGAGGTTGTGTTGAAAAGAATGACACCAAACAAGGCAAAGTAAACAGTTTTTAAAAGTAAAATGTGGAGGGAAAATCAAAAGTAGTTAAAAATGGCCAATTATACCCTGGACCCCAGAGGGTTAAACGTTTTTTGTTTTTTTTTAAAGTAACGCAATAGTTACTTTTCAAGTAATTAATTACTTTTAGAATATTGTAACTCAGTTACTAACTCAGTTACTTTTTTGAAGAAGTAACTAGTAACTATAATTAATTACTTTTTCAAAGTAACTTGCCCAACACTGCCTGTCTGCCATCTATAATCCAGTTTTCAGATCCCAGACTCCTTAACGCCCACTCACATCCTGGGCCTTCTGACCTCAGGAAATCACATGATAGGGTGGGGCCAGGTTTCACAATGAGCTCACCTGAAACCCTGGCAGATTGTGACCTACACCTGTTTTCACACCTTGGCTCGTGTGATTAGGTAGAGGATCAATAGGGGGTCCATGTCCCTCTCGAGGAGACACTCCCACAGGGTTTAAATCTGGGACTCTCCATCATTTGACCCTAGAAGCTTCTCGGATGAGAGGTGAGATGTCTTCAAGCAGCTTAAAGGAGTCCAGACGCTTTTCTTTCCAAGCTCCTTAGACTCTGTAACTATGTACGTGTACGAAAGCATGTCTAAGAGTTTTAAACACAAAATTCCTACTTACATAAACGGTATGTACAATTGTTTTAAAACTGTATCCATCCACTATAATGACTTTTGTAATACTTTAATTGAATACGTTAATGTCAATAATGTAAATAACTGAACATATCTGAAACATCTGTGAACAGAACATAAACAAATAGAAAAGTAGGCTTGTTCAGATTAAAGAGGGAGATCAATTTTCTTGGAACATACAGCAGTGATGGATTTTTTCTTCAAAAGGGGGAATGTGCTTGAGCTGGAAGAGTTACAGATAAAATAAGTTATAGAGTTAGTTATAAAATAAGACGAGCCTTATGTCAGTGGTGTCCAAACCCAGGCCTCGAGGGCCGGTGTCCTGCAGGTTTTAGATGTGTCCTTGATCCAACACAGCAGATTTAAATGGCTAAATGACCTCCTCAACATGTCTTGAAGTTCTCCAGAGGCCTGGTAATGAACTTATCATTTGATTCAGATGTGTTGACCCAGGGTGAGATCTAAAACCTGCAGGTCACCGGTCCTCGAGGCCTGGAGTTGGCCAAGCCTGCCTTAAGTAGTCCCAGAGTTGAATAATAATAATAATAATAATATGTTGAATATTCTATGAGATAGTTTCCCTGAAGCACAGAGTTGTTTAAACAAGACACTGTGAACAGCAACAGTTTGATGTATAATACCCAAGGTTTTTATAATTAACAAAGTGTAAACTAAAAAAACTAAATCAAATTAGCTGTTACCGGTTTTGTTTTTGCTAGCTTTGTTTATTTGTTTTCTTCAAAAATGGCTCTACTCTTCTACTTTATGACTTCCAATCGCCACTAAATATCCGAGCCACTGTTGAAGAGCAGTCCCGACCGGCACCGGGATATGAGGATTTTCACATTCCACCTGTGTTAGAGACCGTACCACTGTTCCTCCGCCGCGATCCACCCGCCATCCCACCCGCCATCCCACCGGGAAGAAATGCCACAGTATAGACTTTTAAAAAAGATGGAAACTAAGTGAAACCTACCAAACAAAAATAAGTCTCTTTCACTGTACTGAAATTTGTCAATCCATCAAGCATCAGGAGGCATTGGTGGATCTATTAACTGAGACTTAGGCTACGTTCACACTGCAGGCGAAAGCACATCAAATCTGACTTTTTTGACCCTATGCGACCCATATCCGATCATAGTATGACAGTGTGAACGGCACAAATCCGATATTTTCAAATCCGACCCAGGTCACTTTCGTATGTGGTACTGAATCCGATACATATCTGATGTTTTAGAAAGCGACTGCTGTTTGAATGGTCATGTCGCACTAAATCCATGTTTTATGTCACTGACACAAGACAGACGCCAAGTATCAGCACCGGAGAAAACATCGTGAACGCTTCCTGGCCGTCCAGTGTAGATGTCAGTGAAACTGTTGGGAAGACAACGTGAACGTTTTATTTGTACTGTATAATCTGCAGATTCTGACAGAAATCTGCAACTATCCTTTGAAGCACCGCTCCTCTAAAACAGCAATAAGGATAATTACTAGGCCATATGTAAAGAACAAAATAACTTTATAACTTAAAGCAAAATTGGGAAACGTAAAGTCCGAAACAAGTCTTTATATTAAGACCATCAGTCAAACACTACTGTTTGGTCTGGGTCTAAACAGAGCGCGTTGTGTGTGACGTCTTCTTTTCTGCATGCGGCCGCTTTGAGCGTTCACACTGGAGCACGTTTGCTGTCGCATTTTATTTGTAGTGTGAACAAGCAGACAAAAAAAATCGGATTTGATCAAAAAATCGGAATTGAGCATCAAGACCTGCAGAGTGAACGTAGCCAAAGATGTTTATGTGATGTGAAGCGCTGCTTGTACCCTTTGATACCTACTGAAAATCTTTAATGTTGCTCTTCTTAAAAATTGCAACCGCATAAGTAGCAATGACACTAATGAAACTTCAAATACTTTCAATTAAAACCAAACTGAAATTTGCAAACTCACTTTGGAAACTTGAAACTGTAGATACAAATTCTAAATGAAATAAATATGAAAAATGCCTTTCTATCTGTGCACCAAACCTGACCACTACAATAAATCACATTATTATCAAATCTGTGTTGTGGTTAAACAGAAATATTCTCCAATGGTGTAAAAACATCATATAAGATTGTGCTTTTGGTTTAGTTTGACTTCTACGCCCAAAACCTTAATACTGTAACAGCACCTGCACATTAAAAGCGGGCGATAATGTGTTTTCAAATATTCTTTTCCTCCATGAGAAATGTAAAATCTTCCACTATCAACGTCAGCAGCGTGAAGGTCAAACATCTAATGAAGCAACACATTCATGAGCGAAGGCAGACACGAATGTTTCATTTTCTGGACTTTTTTCCAACACTTTAAGGAACACGAGCATGGTGTATTTTTACATAAATATCTTGCTTTTAAGCAGCTTTAATATTCAAAAAATGTTAGCATTACTTTCATGGCAATAATCATTTTAAAAGTGAAAGATTCAATTTTTAGTTTTGCTCAGTTGTAAGCTGCACGAGGCAAGTGTGTAATCCACAGTATCAGAGAGATTGCAGGGCGGGCAGAGGGAATGTTACTAAACCATAAAAAGTTGGACTTCCCCTCGCTGTTTCTGCAGCTGGATTCGATACAGGGATTACCCCTCCCTCGCTTACTCATCCCATTCCGTTCCCCTCCATCTCTATCTCGCTCTTTACTTGGACCGTGACAGAGACTGTCACCTCGGATGGCTGCAGGGAGCCGATTGCTCCATCGCAGAACAAACATCGCTCATTCGCCAAAACACAGATGTTCCCTTCTGACAGTTGAGGAGGGTAGCTCTCAACCCTGTCAAGCCAAACAAGGGAGTTTGCCCATTCTTTGTCACGCACTCTGTGAAGCATCTGTCTCAAATCCTGCTCAGTTCACTTCATAAACAAGACAAGACAGCTGTCACAAGCCGTGTTGGAAGTTGATATATGAACTTAGGACTATAAATGGAGCCTTGCTTTAGCACATTGTCCTGATGACTTGCTAATCAAATCGTTATCCACCAGCCTCCAGCGGAGAAAAGCCACTGCGCTGTGTGATTCACAATCCGAGTTCTGTCATGAGAGACTGTAAGTGGTTCAGTTTACTCCTCGGGCCTTCGTGTGCTCTTCTGATTATTTCTGGATGGCTGTTTTTATCAAATCCACGAGCTAATCCATATCAGAATCCAAGGAATGACAGCTCTGCGAAATATCCACATGTGATGGAGATAAATATATCTTTGCCGTTCAGATGAGTCTTTGTCACCAAGATTTCTTAATCAGCTCAATTCACCAATCGAGCTTTGTTCTTGTTGTTGTTGGTTTTTTCCCTTTGCTGCCTTACATGACTGTCTAGTAGTTCTTTGATCTAATGGTTTGACTTGATTCACAAATTATGATTATGCAAGATCTACTTTGGATTTTAATAAATACAAACGAGCCAGTTCCATCTGCTTCCGATCAGAGCTTTCTGCTGCTCAGCCTGATGACAAAATGTAATCTGTGAGTCACATTTAAGTGGGAAACATGATTTCAAATTTCACCAAAGCAGTGTGAATATTGGCATTGTTACCCGACACTGGTGCTGAGTGCCCTTTTAGAGAGTTAACCACCAGAACGACCTTCCGTAACGACACATCGAGATGCTATCTGAGAGGCCGCGCTCATCAAAACCGCAACTGCCAAATGGTCTCAACCTTAGTTTTCCTTTGATCAAAGTGTCTATGCATCACCATCTCTTGATCCCGTGTGCTATTTCAGTCCATCCCTCCCTCAAATGTTGCCTTGCAGCAGCAGGTAGAAGCATTTACACAGATCATAGTGCACCTCAACCAGTCTCCTCTTTTCTCTTTTTATAGTTAAGATCTCATAACACAACCGTCTAATATTTGTTCTCTTAAATATTTTAGTAAAAACAGCAAAAATGTGTTTACAGCACATTCAAAAATATATATCTGGTGTTGAAAAGCAGTAGTGGAATGTAGCCGAGTACTTAAGAAATTGTACGCAAATTTCAGATTCATTGTTTCGACATTTAATCTCTTTTTTTTATTTGACATTTTTGATTAAATTGTACTGCAGTCTAGATGCTTATTGCTTTTTAAATTTAGAATGTGAATGCAAACTTTGGTGGGTTAAAATTAATTAAGAGAAAGTCATTAAATATAAAGTACAGTAGTAAATATACTTGTGCAATTACTGCAAAAGTATTACGAAGCTCAACACTGAAGGTCCTGAGGTAAAACATATGATCCATAATGCTATGCAAAGTATAATCTATTTATACTGTAGTCTGTTCAATCCCAAACTGAAACAACGACGAGGGAGTTTGCTGTTTCTATGAAAATGTTTGAGAATGCACCAGAGAAAAAAATCTCTCTTTTTAAAGAATTTTCTTACACTTCAATGGAGAAAATTAATGGAAACTTTACTTTTAGAAGCAGAGAACTTTAAAAAGGGGGGGTGGTTTCTGTTATACTTACTGTTTGTTAAAAATCTAAAAACCATTTTAGCATTTCAATTGTTTAAGGATGCTCCCCTGGTAAAGGACATATTGTGCTTATTTCCTCTCTCTCACTTTTTTTTTGCCTTACATGTTGCAACAGCTAGCTGGGTTAGCATATCTGTTAGACAGGAGAAATCGCTAGCTATTGTCTGCTAGCAGCTTCAAAGGGTTGTAATGACCATATTTGTCTCTACATTTATATTAATGAAAAAAGGGACTAAATTGTGCATTTTGTATTTCTGTTTTCGTTTTTTCCTGTTTCTGTTGTGTTTTGTGTGCTTTTGCAGCTTTTTTCTTATTGTTTGTGTTTTCTTAAGTTGCAGTCCGTTTGGCCTCTCAGGGCCACCGTAATTTTGTCAGTTTACGAGGTTCTAGTAAAACCATGAATGAATGTAGGCGAGCTGCTTCCCCCACTGTCTGGTCACTGTGATAAGCTAAGCTAGCTAATTGTTTATTTCCTAAAGTAAAGACCAATATAAGCCTTAAAAATATTACTTTTACACTTTTGTACAAGTGAAAAGTTTAGTCAACCATTTCTGAGGTTTTCAGAAGGTTAAACTAAACCATCTTTGAAACTGAAGAAATTTAGAGGGCAATAGTGGTAATTTTATTCTGATTTACTATTAAATGAAATAAAAATGCCACATGATGTGTAGATGTTTTCCATGTTAAATATGAAAGGTAAACTTCAAAAATGTGAGCGTGGAATTTGCTAAAGTGGAGGATTTTATAGGTCGAGGAGGGACATGTGGGAAATGAAGTCAAGCTGCCAAAAGGACATCCAGGTCCACAGAAGGTCAAATAACGAAGCAACACTTTTGTCAGCTCTTTAAAAGAGTTTATTAATATCACATTGTGGTGCCATTGTGTCCTTGCAGCTACAGATTGCTCCCTGTAACTGGAAGGACACGGGTTTGATCCTTGTGACAGCTGGGTGTCCTTTTGCAAGATGCCAAATCCCTCTGTCAGTGTGGATGAGCGTGTCAGCTCAATGACTGCAGAACAACATGGAGGATAATAAATAAATGATGGGTGAAAAATTATATTTATCCCCGACTGCCAGTCAGGTGTGTGGGAGTCAGCAGGAAGCTCTCGGTCTGATTTAATTTCAGTTTTGTGGGCCATAATTTCATGCTATTGCAGTTTCTAATGTGTCAGGATGTTTGATTTGATTAAATTCAATTGGCTGTATTGTTTTTCTGCTGTCTTGCTAACAACACAAAGAATGATTACTACTACACAGCATTCTTGCCAAGCGATATTGTTCCTATAGGGATAAAAAGCGGGGATAATGGCAACATGGGTTTGAACCTTTACGCTGTCCCTCGGCTCTGCTGCCAGTTATACGATAAGCCAGAGCAGAACCACAGGCTTTGATTTAACATGTATCAGAATATTAAATGCCATTTTCTTTTGCCCCAGGTTGATAACAGAAACAGAGTTGTCTTTTTAGTTATTTTTAAGGTATGCGTTATTAAACGGCTGACAGCAAAAAGGTGGATGGCACGAAAAATCTCAGAACTAAAATTAGACTATTTAGATCCATCACATTTTATGAATTGATGTAGTTGTTTACACATTCCCAATTCTTTCAGCCAACTTCTCACTGATGCAGACATTTGGAAAACTGTCATAATTTGCTTGTTTAATGAGCAGAATTTGCCTACAGTTGGCTTATAATGTGTCTATGTTGCTATTGTGCGTACACAGAATGATGATTAAAACATGAAAATGAAAGAGATTTTAATGCACTTGTGTAACAGTGCTGTTAACGTTATTTATCCCATAATAAAATATCTTTGGGTTGTCCAATTATGTCTTATTTTTGTGTCTTTCTTTTTAATCAATAAGCTCTTTTTCAAAAATAGATAAAAACCTGCTGGGATTGTTTTTTGTTTCGCAGCAGCTTTACGTTGTCTTTCCATATGCATAAGCACCCGAACACAATCACATTACAGCTAAATCATGACTGCACCGTGGAGGGACCGATCGCCACTTCAACGGCATAACCGCTATTCATTTCGAATTCACAGCGGGGCCGACTTCTCGCACAGGAGAATAGGAATACATTATACTTTGAGGTAGACCGCCATTTATCATCATTATTAACCGAACAGCCAGTGAGCCATGCACCTGTGCGGATAGTTTCTCTCCCTCTGTTGCTCCGTAACCTTCATCCGTGACACGTTAAAGCACCTACAGGAGCTTTTGCCAAGTTTGGAATAATAATAATAAGGTTTCCAGTTAAGAGTCAAAAATTGCTATAATTGGCTTTAAATCCTTGCTTTTGCAGCAGGATTTATGCTGAGATTCAACATGGAGAGAAATGGAAATTATATAAACACTTAGCAACAGAGGCGCAGAGAGCAGAGTGCCAGTCAAAATACTGTGATATTCACGCACACAGCTGTCAAGGCTGCAGCCGCCTCGTTCTTTGTGAAGCTAAATAGGCTAATAAAGTGAGCAGATATGATCAAGCAGAGAGTTTGTCTGAATTCAGACGAGAACAGCATAACTGTGAAGATTACAGCAGACAATGGGCCGATATGTGAAGTTTTGTAGCTATGTTTAAGAGAAGAAAAAAAACCAGAGGCTTTTTTAAACGCCCCCCCTTCCCGACTCCGTCTCACTTGTAACTATAAATGCTTCTTTGGTGACAGGCTCAGTGCGCTCTGCCTCGGTGTACTTCCTTCAGCGTGTGTGATCGGAAACCCAAAAATTCCCACCTCGGATTAGTTGCAGCCAATAAGCGTGGGGGAAACATGAATAGAGCTGGCTCTCGCACGCTTTGATGAGAAGAAAAGGTGAGGAGTGAAGTGTCGGAGCACAGGGGAAATCTATTTTTAGGTGTCTAATAAAACTTCTCAGTGCCGCACCGACAACAGCGAAGAAGTTGACAGGCGATTATGATACTCTTTAATTAGCTCCCAAGCTCCAGTATATCTGTTAGCCAATTATTATCACTCAAGACCGTATTTGATCCCGGCTACCCTGGCCTTATGTCAAAGAGCAGAAGAAATATAGACTGAATTTGCTTCATGACAAAGTGGCACAGGTTCCACCTTCACTTAAATAAAGGGGGGAAATGACCGGAGGGAGACCTCATCAAAAGACGAACAAATGCAGTTCATCTCTCCCAATACTGTCCTTGTCAACATGTGTGCAGAAGTCTTGGAGTGTGTACCAGCCCGTTAACAGTTCCATCTCTATATGATAGCTTTCCATACCAATTGGGAAAATGCCACCAGACATGTCATCCAGATATTTTCAGCAGCAGCAGAAAGGGTGCCAATGTTTCACTGATCTAAAACATAAGCTGTGAAGAACAACGGTATGTCTCTATAGCAGCACTTTGCACCTCCGCTCAACAGTTTTGCAGGGAGAACTCCACCGCAGAGGAAACACACGGGCCAATTTTATACATCTGCAGACCCAGAATAATACCAGCATGAACTGCAGTAACAAGGCAGGTAAAGTTCTGATTAGGTACTAGTTAGAAATCTCTTGCTGGCACAAGCTGATTGCAACAACATCACACAACTTCTCTCAAAAGCACAAAGTAGGATATCACACGGGCCTGAGATTTTGTGTCGAGGCGGGTATCCTGATCGCCACGCTTATTAGACTGGACCTGCTACAACACAGCATTTATATTTCAGTGCAAGTCACCGTGAGTGGGTATGTCTTTGGTCCTGTTTTAGGAGTTGTGATTCTATAAGTTAATAATTTCTCATTTTCAGTGTGATTAATACATTCATCATGATAGTATTGCCAGTCCAGAAGATGGATCCCTTCCCTTTGGTGTGAGGGGCTGGGGCAGCTGCAACACACACATACACATGTATACACCTTTAAGTTACTCTTCACAAGACTCTGTGTAGGCAATGCTTGTGTTTTATTGTGAATATAAGATCATTGAACGCCGCATGAATAGTTATAAATAGATATTTATACACCTTTATTGTATATTTTCTATTATAAGTGTGGAAGGATGACAGTAACGATAATAACTTCTAATATACTAGAATAAACTTCCAGTAGCCAAAGTGGCATCTTCACATATTGTGTTTTGTCCAACAAACAGCTTTTCATCGTTTAAAAGAATGAAAACTGTTGTTTTTTGCTGTATTTCTGTAGCAAAAAGAAAATCACCAAATCATTGTATCGATAGAGCGTGGACTGGAAGGAAACTCATCGATCATGAAAATAGTTGCTGTCAAGTTCTTGTCATTTTACTGATGGAATGACAACCACGCAAACACATTTTCTGAAGAAAAAAATAACTGTCAAACCTGAAATTTTTAAAAGCTGGGGGGGGGGGGCATGGCAGTCAGAATACAGTTACTGATACAGCTGAAATAGAAAGAGGAAGAACAAACTAGTTCCAGAATGAGCGTACTGAATAAAATGCAACTCTTTAAGCACGAGTGATGCATTAGAGAAAGTGAAGGTTCAACAGCAAATATCTTTTCAAGTGTGAGTGATAAATAATGTCAGAGAGTTCACTGAAATGTAAGCGTACAAACTGAAAGAAGTCAGTCGATGTTGTTGTCATTTTAGCTCTTGGTATTTGCTGTGTTCACTGGCAGCAGAGCTTTGTTTCCTTGGATATTCTTTCTGCTTGTTTATAACCAGTCCATTCATACTGTTATTTATTTTCTGCTCTCTCAGACTTAAATAGTCATCCCTCCATCGATCAGTCCATTCAATAGATCTATCCTCTTCTATGTTCTTGATCTCTCATCCAGTTCAATGTCACAGGGTTAGAGCCTACCCACACGTTTTCTGTTTGTTCTGGGGGGGTTGTTAATACACAGTTTAACAATAACTAAAAGTTGAGACTATCAAAGTTAAGAAATGCAATTAGCATTTATCAATATGATCTCACGTGAAAGAGAAACAGAGACCGTGAAAATCCCACTGAAGGTACTTTTTTTTTTTTATTAAACATGTCGAGCAGGTTTTTGTGCATTAGAAGGAAACAGTTTTCAGACCCTTTTCTAAAAAAAAAAAAGGTCGTGAAAGCGCGTATCGCTTTTACTCTCAACAAGCAGCGGGTGCTGTAACGCAGTCAGTTCTTCTTTTACTCTTATTCTGTTTGTGGATCACAGGGTTTAAAACTACTTATAAACACACACACAAAGTAACTCCACCAGAGTGCCTATTTCAGGTCACTTTTGCCGGTCCAGGCCCGGGTAAAGGAGCAGGGTTGGAATTGTGAGATTAAAAAAAACCAATACTTGCTAAAAGAAATTTAATTTGTAGTTCTAAATAAACTCTAAATGCATTTAGGACGTTTTTTACTCACTTTATGTCTCTTCCACGATGTTATTTCTCTCTCCAACAACATAGGTTACAATTATATTAGCATGACCAATTATGCAAATTAGGCGATGACGTCATTTAGCGACTTCTAGCGACTTTTAGGACAGCCAATAGCGATTTTCCTTACTGAGGAGTTGGCAACACTGGTCATGCTCTGGTCAGGTGTACAGTACATATACTGGTCTCCCACTTCAAGATGTACAACATAACTCACAGTCCTGTGTGCACTTAACAGCCAACGGATTATTAATAACCATAATGTCTATAGAAGTTAACCTGAGCTCCTCTAACCTATCATTGCATTAATGTAAAACTGCACTTCACTGTCAATACACTGTTGCATAGCATGGTTAGAGCTGATGAATGGTCAGAGGTGAAGCAGACTGAACACTTTCTTTTTTTTTTTTTTTTTTTTTTTTTTTTTTTATAAATGACATCAGAAACAGCAGTATGCGACATTACGTGATGGCAGCGCTTCAGTTCATCCTTTGTCATTTTTTTTTTTTTTTTTTTTTAAATAAATAGGACAGGGGGAATGAATGAGAGAGAGAGGGGGAGAGAAAGAAAGAAAACCAAAGGGGAGAAGAGACGGTGAGAAGGGGGGGGAAGAGAGAGAAAAAAAAAAAAAAACTCCTGGGTCACCTGTATGGAGAAAAAAAACAAAAAAAAAACAAACAAACAAAAACAAACAGAGGAGACAGCAAACAACAAAGAGCAACATAATAATAGAGAAAACAAAGCACCATCACAATAAACTAGCTAGTCATAGATATCAGTATTTACTAAGTAATAAACGATATTGTGCAGCACGCAAGATAGACAGCGCACAGTGTGCTTTGAGGCAGCAGCCAAGAAAGCTTTAGTCCGCGTCTGTGAATACCCATGTGTGCATACCTGTGTGGATCAGCATGCTTGCATTCCAAAGGTTTCTCCATGTAATGATCTGCTAGGGAGTGTGGGGGGGGCCACAGCCCCGTCCTCCAGGGTGTGAAGCGGGTATGGAGGAGATCAAAACTCCAGACATCCAGAGGCCCCCAGAACACAAGAGACCATGGAAGACCAACAGAGGGGCAGCCGCGCCACTGTCCCAGTAAGAGCTGAGGAGAGTCCCAGATGAGGGCTCGCCCAGCAGCCGCGGAGCAGAAGTCAGGGGGAGTTGCAGTGACGCGCCCGTGAGCTCCGCCGGCCCCCAGCTGCGCCTGAGTGACCGAGCCCTAGGCCGAGAGGCCGGGGGCACCCCACCTCCAAAGGGGCCCGAGCGAGCCCCAGGCCCCAGGCCCCGACAAGCGGCCGCCAAGGAGTGAGCCGGTGTGCACCCGGACGCCCACCCCCAGACACAAAGAACCACCAACACACCGACACCTGAGGGAGTCCGCCACCGGCAGGGGAAGTGGTGGTGGGTGGAGATAGGCCTCCAAACCTTGGAGGGCAGACTGAACACTTTCAAGAGAGTAAGTGTATTTTGAGATTTAGCAGTAGTCATGTTTAATCTCGGAGTGAGAGAAAGGTGTATGAATAGCTAACTATAATTCTGCGTGTGTGTGTGTGTGTGTGTGTGTGTGTGTGCGTGTGTGAGGAGAAAGGAGCAAAGCAGGAAGAAAGCCAGCTTATCATAACTGATGCCCAGCCCTCTTGCACAGGTTGTATTTACATTCCGAGGCTCTTTGCAGTACAACACCGACGACGGTCACAGCGCGCCTCGAATGACAAGCTCCACTGACACGAGTCATTAATCAACAGCTCCTTGCACCATCTTATCTCCTGCTCTTTCGTGTCAGCCTCTCATGTGCCAGAGTGCAAGCACAGCGCCAAGCGCCGGAGGCGGCCCCGCGCCATCTCTGATTAGGGCCTCTCCTTTCTCAGAATGCCAGCGGGGGCTGCTGGGACAGAATGGCCGGGCCAAGAGTAAAAGGGAGGGGTAAAGAAGAAATCAATTTAAGTACACAAAGCTTTGTGTAGAGCCCAAAAGGTTTTACTTTAAATTGCATCAGTTTTTTTTCGTTTTCTTTTCTTTTTTTGTTCCACTCCGCTGTTTTGCATCACAGAACAACGAGGCTCAAGTTATTTTAGCTGTGGACTCATGAGGCTTATAATCCAGGCTAAGTGACAGGCTAATTTGTGGTATTAGATTGCTTTCATCGGGTCGTTTGGGCCTGCTTTGAACGTTAGCAGTATGAAAGGGCTGCTGTGCCTCAGCGGTCATATTGACTTGTATGTTGTGTGACTGCTTGGGCAGGGGGTGGAAGAAGAGGTGTGTGTGTGTGCGTTTGTGGGGTTGGGTCAGTGGGGGGGGGAGTCACAGCAGTTCTCAAAGGCCATATTTCCACAGTCGTGCTCCATCTTCATAATGCAGATAGAGAGAAATAGAGCCAAAGGTAAGAAACCGGAGCTATGCAGGGAAACTTCCAACCAGCCGAGATCATTCAGGTGTTCAGTGTTTAGTCTAAATATAACGAGTGTTGGGGGTTAAACTGAACTGAAGGTCCGTGGAATGAGAAAATAGGTTTTCTGCAGGAGTGCAAATCCATCAAAAGGGAACAAGAGGTGACTCTAGTGGTGTTACATGGCTCAGTTGTGAGACAAAACATCCAGCTCAATAGAAAGAAATCAAAGAACGAGCCTGTGTGTGTGTTTGGTGTGTGTTGATGCCAAGCTAAATCCACAACATCTACCCTTAAACACAGACGCAGGGCTGTTTTCTTAAACAATAAGATGGGACCCTCGCTAAGTCAACTTAATGCTGATGACCATTCATAGTGTCAGAGGCCAGAAGAAGTAATTAAAAGCAATAGAAAAATAGAGGATTAGTTGGAATTAATCCGCAACTTTTCCCATTTTCCTGCAGAAAACGCTGAAATTGAAGGATATGGAAGTCTAGCAGAGCATAGCAGAACTAATGGCTTGGCAGCTCTCCCCCCCTGAAATGAGAAGGGACTAATGGATCCGTGGCCCAAGCTAAGATGGCTGAGCCAGATTGAATGTGGATTTAAGTGATTAAGAACAGGGTGGCGCCCTGCTCCCCTTTTGTCAGAGAAAATGTAATATATGAGGATGTTTGCCTAAAATATGAAATTCTTCTATAAAGAATTTGGGGTATAGTATATAGAAGAGATGTGACTCCAGGGGGCGTGGCTTGCAGGACAGCGGGGCAGATCTTTTTTGTTTTGTTTTTTCACATTTTGATTGATCGAGTGTTTTCCCGACACCACGCCAGTTTGAAGATGCGCTTGCAACATCGCACAATGTTGTTTTGTCTTATTAGCAGACTTTTTATTTCAAGTTTAGTAAAAAGTGAAACGAATGTCACGGGCAGCTCTGTGCCACGATGATCATTTATTTCAGTAAAGGAGATAAAAAGTGAGTTTTTTTTCAGATTTTTTTTTTTTGTAAAAAAGTGATTCCTGATTAATGATGCTAATTAAGTCAATGTGCGTCCCACACTTGTGAGTGAAGGTGTAATTGTAATACTGCATAAAATGTGACATGTAAGGAGAGGAGTTTAATAACACAAGCCATAACAGTAATGGCTCTTATTATTACTTTTAATATTATTGGATCATCATTTAACATTATGTTATGTCTCACATGGAGATATGATAGCAGATAATGTAATACTGTAATGTTATGTTATCTGAGAATTGATTGCCTGACCAGACTTTATTGCGTTTTCAAGCCACGTAAAGGCACAATTTATTACACCGAAAGTTATTACATAATCTATCAACAAATAATGGGACACCAGAGGGCTCGTGTGTGTGTGTGTGTGTGTGTGTGTGTGTGTGTGTGTGTGTGTGTGTGTGTGTGTGTGTGTGTGTGTGTGTGTGTGTGTGTGTGTCAATCAGATTTATTGCAGAAACCAAGACTCAAGTGTACAAATTACAAAGTTGCAAATCTCACAGGAAATGATGACCTTGTCCAAAATTTAGTTTCAAACTGCTAGGTAATGATCCATCCATCCATCTTCATCCGCTTTATCCGGGGCCGGGTCGCGGGGGCAGCAGCCTAAGCAAAGAGGCCCAGACCTCCCTCTCCCCAGCCACCTCCTCCAGCTTATCTGGGGGAATACCAAGGCGTTCCCAGGCCAGCCGAGAGATATAATCTCTCCAGCGTGTCCTGGGTCTGCCCCGGGGCCTCCTCCCGGTGGGACATGCCTGGAACACCTCACCCAAGAGGCGCCCAGGGGGCATCCTTGTCAGATGCCCGAACCACCTCAGCTGGCTCCTTTCGATGTGGAGCAGCAGCTGCTCTACTCTGAGCCCCTCCCGGATGGCCGAACTTCTCACCCTATCTCTAAGGGAGAGGCCAGCCACCCTTCGGAGGAAGCTCATTTCTGCCGCTTGTATCCGCGATCTCGTTCTTTCGGTCACTACCCACAGCTCGTGGCCATAGGTGACATAGGCTAGGTAATGATTTGAGAAATATTTCATTTTTTTACTCAAATATATTAATATGCACATTTTTTTTTTTATCACTAATCCTAAAACAAAAAACGGGCCCAGAATAACTTCGTGACCCTTAAATGTTTTCTCAAAGCCATTTTCGCATAAACTTCTATAAGACGAGAAGTCTTTACGCCACGAGTACCATACCGCTGGTGGACTTTCTGAAAAATGGCACTTCTGGAGTTGATTTTTTCATAGTGTCCATGGTACCACAGCAAAGAAGAGGCTGTACACGGAGTACACGACAATGTGACTGTTGATCGAAAGTGGAGCTCCAGGTGTGTAGGTGACCTTCAAAATATATTTACTACAAAATCACGTCAGTCACTGACAAAAACAAAAAGTGAAGAAAAAGTGTCATAAAGATGACGTTTTACACCAGTAACTCCTGATGTTCTCAGTCAGATGCTTCAACACATTACAGGCAAAGCTGGGTTCTACCCTCTTTCACTGATAACTGCTGAAAACTTAAAAACTGCAATTAACACCACAGATGGGCAGACTGATCCAAATATTGATAGTATCAATACCAACACTGGTATCAATATCAGATCGACACTAATGCAACTGAATCGACACTTTGTTTCTATCCTCAAAGTCCAGTTTGTATCCCACTGTCTGTTCATACATCCACAATGCTGCAGCGACAGGTCGCCAGACTGTGGCAGGGCTAACACAAATAGACAGCTAATCATTCACTTTAGCATCACCAGGTAACCTAACCCCACTGTATCCCACTGAACTGTGTTAAATACATATCCGGTTGTTCAGTGATGACGTGACGAATCCTACTTCCGGGCCTAAAGTAGTCTGCGTTTAATATGGCTTTTGTGTTGTTAACATGTTTAATGTTATGTATTTTCTTCTATTTGATCTCAAAAAGCTCCTAAAAACAGTCAGTGATCACTGTTGACCTCCCTCGGCTTTTATTACTGCTAATCATTCATTTAAGCTCAGTTTTTAAAACCTTAGGATGTAACTACAGCCCAGCCCATGCAGCAGTATATGAATGACTAACCTCGTATTGTGGATGGATTATCTCAGTTGTTCTCCTGGCTGAAGTTTGGTCCTTTTACGGCATCCTGCCATGCGATTACATTTGTTCCTGACCGAGAACACTCACGTTAACTTTTATCGAGTGGGAAAAAAGTTAGCTTGTTTATATTATGCTAACATAGCTGTGTCGCTAGCGGTCACGTAGCACATCATTATATACCAGCTAGCCCAACTTCAGTAACCCTACAAACGTCACTGCTGTTTAGTTTTCTGTCTTCATTTATGCTGGAAGTGATAGCAGAGCTGTACGTTTGAATTTGTTTCCAAAACCCGGCAGTCAGGACATGCTATATTGTATTTAGATAGAAGCTAGCGAGCTAACTCCCTGCTAACTTCTAACTCCATTAAATGTAATAAATTCTGTTTTCATGGATGCCTGGATGTTAAACTCAATTGTTACACCTGGTAGAGCAGAACGCTGATCATTTTATTAAAGATGAAAGACTTTAGACAGTTTTTCAACTCTCAGTAATGCCACAGTGATCGTTTGATATATGGACCTGCAGCGGAGTTTAGACCCAGACACGGCTAGTGACGTCAGACTGAACAACCGGATTTGTATTTTTTTTTTCTTTAAATGAAAGAATATCGTCACGTCTATTCTTTATAGCAGGGGTGTTAAACGTATGGCCCGTGGGCCAAAACCGGCCTGCTGGATGTATTTTGAAAGTAAAAAAAGACAGGAATTCGAAATTCGTAATTAATGCAATTCCTAAATAGTCCGCATGGGTGTTAGTCAGAAGAGAGGGGCGCACTGTCTTAGTCAAAGTGCAGGTGCGCACTCTTTTAATTAGAGTAAAAGAAGCAGCAACTCGGCCACTCAGTCTGAACAGCAGATGGTAGCAATGCATCTTGTGCTAATCATGGTGTAGGTAGGCATGGTTCCTTTTTTTCTCTACTCACCTTGACACCCTCATTAGCCAAAATGTTTTTGTCAAAAAAGAGAAAAGTGGATACCGAGTGTAGGGTTTTCCAAGAGAAATTGGCCGCTTCCTATTTATTCACAGAGATAAATAGGAAACCTGTGTGGTGTGTAATCAAGTGTCTGTGCTCAAGAAATAGAAGATTCGGCTTTGAGACTCATCATGGTGGAAAATACAACATCTTGTGAGGACGACTGAGGAGAGGGAAGATAAATGGATTGCTGGGGGTCTGAGGAAACAGCATTTAATTTTCACCTGGAGCCGGGAGGTCAGTGAAGCAGCAGTAAAAGCCACCTACGTAATTGTTAACGAAATAGCATTAACGGTCAGTTTGTTAAAAGACACGTGATGAAAGCTGCAGAACTCGTGTGTCCTGAGAAGAGACGAGCATTTACCAACATTAGTCTGATGAGAAATACTTTGGCAGGGAGGACATCGGAACTATCCGCTGATTTAGACAAGTCATTTCTTGCATTTAATGTTGCAGTTGATGAGAGCGCTGACATTACACACGTCGCTCAACTGGCTACATTTATTCGTGGAGTTGATGAGACATTGAGCGGCACTGACGAGTTCCTTGAGTTGGTGCTTGTGACCGACACCAAAACAGCTGAGGACATTATGGTTGGCGCGCTGGACAGAGTCGGGGTGGACTGGTCCCGCCCCTTTAGCCTGGCTACAGATGATGCGCCATCAATGATCAGAAGAAAAGCAGGAGCTGTGACAAAGTTCAGAGAGAAGGTACAAGCCGCTAATGGAGGAGACGGTTTCTGGACATTTCACTGTATTCTGCACCAGGAGGAATTGCATTACAAGTCGTTAAAAATGGATCACATCATGGAGGTGGTTGTCCGAACTGTTAATTTCATCCGAGCCAGAGGACTGAGTCATCGTCAGTTTGACTACCTTCTCAGTGACAATCGCTTTACTATTACCCTGCCATACCACACTGAAGTAAGATGGTTAAGCAGAGGTGCTGTGCTGAGGCGTATCTTTGATCTACGTGAGGAAATCAGACAATTCATGGAGAAAAAAGGAAATCCATTGAAGGAAGGATGAAGGATCTTGCATTTCTGGTGGATATTACACAGCACTTGAATATTCTGATTAAAATGATGCAAGGCCAAAAAAAAAGTTGTCACAGTTTCGTGACAGCATACGTGATTTCAAATTAGGCTGACTTTATGGGAGAAAGCTGTCTAGTGGTGACCCTGCACATTTCCCTTACCTAACAGAGGTATGTGCAACAGGTATTAATGCTGACATGAAACAGTATAAAGAGCAGATTGCAGGACTGCTGTGTGAGTCTGAGAAAAAGTTTCAGCTCTTTGGTGAACTCAGGACAGAATCTTTCGCTCACCCTTCACACTCAAAGCTTCTGATGTGCCTGTCAACATCCAACTACAGATAATTGATTTGCAATGTGATGCAGATTTGAAGGACAAGTTTGTCTCAGTAGGTTGGACACATTTTGTCAATATCTCTTATCAGGTAACACCGAATTAACAGCCCAGGCTACAAAAATTTTGTGCATGTTTGGGACGACCTGCCCTTGTGAACACGTTTTCTCAGTAATGAACATTAGTAAAACAACATTGCACTCAAGGCTCACACATAGGAACATTCTGAGACTGGCTGCTAGTCAGGACATGACACCTGATACTGATGCACGTGTGCAGACCAAAAGATGCCAAGTTTCAGGAGCAAAACTAAAGTAGTCCAGAAACGCCTAACTCCTTTAAAATGTTGCTTCAGATTACACTTAAAGAAAACAGTTCTGTGAAAATGAATTCTTGCTGCAGAAACAGGTTAGTCAACAGCTTGACTGCAGAAGAGTTTTGTTTGGTGGAATCCTGTTCTTGCAATGCCATAAATGTTAAAGTGCAGTACTACTTCCAAATGCCTTTGACATAAAGTTTTGTTTGTATCTGTGCAAACACTTGGCTTAAGAAATCTGAGGTTGTTATATATTTTGATATGTTTTGTAAAAGTATATTTGATTAAATATGGCGATTTTCTAATATACCTGTCCTTCTTTTCATGAAAACAAAGGGAAAAAAACATGGCTTTATTATTATTTATAGGTAATTATGTTATGATTGTACTGCTCTGGCACACTTGACATCTAATTAAGCTTCATTAACCAAAATGAGTTTGACACCCCTGCTTTATAGGCTATTACACATTTAAGCAACAGAGGCTGACACAAAGTCCTTTAAAGACAAGTTCATTTATGTTCCAGGTCACTAAGAAAACAAAGAACAAAACACAGTATGAATATAAACAAAACTGTTTTAACTAAAATGTGTTAACTAATTATTGTGGGTAGTTAAAATCACAGCACTGCTGTGTTCATTCAAATGTGTTCAGAATTTGGCAAATGTAAAATGATTCAGCTCATAAATCCTGACACACTGTTCTCCCCTACATAAGCTCCCTTTATATGTCAAAAGTATCAGTCTTGGTATTTGAAATACTGCGCTTAATTTCATTGGTATCGGATCAATACCATAATGTGCTGTATTGCTCTGCACTAATTAACACTAAAGTTAATCATCTGCACAAAATTCAGTGAATAAAATAGATTAAAAAGATTTTTATGAGCTTATCATTTATAATTACATAAAGATTGTTTAACTAGTGGTAAACATGTTTGGATACAACTTTACGACTGCTGGGGCAACTTCTTTTATTTTCCCAGTGTGTTTCCTGACGATGAATTTTCCACAAAAACAAAAGGCGTTTGGTGATTATGTTACATGGGCAATTTTGCATCTGGAAAATTCTGTGTGCCAACCCTTTTCCTGTCTTGTTAAGGTGACAGTTTGCCAAAGTTTTGAGGAAGACTCAGATGATCATTAAATTTACAAATGTTTAGAAATGTCTTCAAACCTTCCCAACTTGTGTAAATCCACAATTGTCTTCATTAGATCTTCGCTGAGTTGTTTGGACTCTCCCATTATTCTGGTCAGTACAATGAGTGCTGTCCAAGAAATCTATTTTAGGCTTGCAAACAGACGTGGCCAGTTGTAGTCAGTCATGATCACTAACAAGAAGTTAGTAGTGCCGTCAGCGTTAATCTCGTTAAAATGACGTTAACGCCATAGCTGCATTAACGCGGCAATTCTCCATTAGTGAGTTTGCGCGGATCGCCGCATGTGTGGGGCTGCATGGCATCAATGCGTAAGCGCGGTTTGCTTGTTAAAGCGTTAGCACCGTGCAGCCCCACGCATGATGATCTGCGCAAACTCGCTAACGGAGATCTGCACCGTTAATGTGGTTATGGCGTTAACGTCATTTTAACGAGATTAACGCTGACAGCACTAGAAGTTTTAGCCAAAAGATATTGTAGAACCTTCAGCACCACTTACTAAAAGATTTAAGTAGTTATATGTTTGTGCCTGTAGGTGTACCTTTCACCTTGTGTGGATTAAAGAAAATCCTAATTGAATTCAAACAATTCTTATGTTTTTAGAGTAATTAAATCGTGTCATTCCACTCTGAAAAAAGTTCAAAGAAATTACCCTGAGATTCGTGTGTCTGACGAGCATACGGATAGGGCTGGGTATCGTCATTGATTTCTAGAATCGATTTGATTCCGATTCACAAGGTCCCGAATCGAATCGATTCGATCCACGATTCGATTCAATTCAATTCGATTTAAATCTGGGAAATTTTGCCTCAGACAGTCAGAAATATTATAATTCATATCAGTACATTTACATATTTTTGTATTTATAAAAAGGAAGCTGACACTCGCAAGACTTTATCCAAGGTGTGAGCATCACAGCAGATGCCTTTGTGTCAAAGTAGCTGAAGATAAAACACAGAAAAACATGAAGGTTTTCCTGGCCTGGGATTTTATAAAAATATTCTGCAGTACATCAGAAACGAAAGAAAACCATTAATCAACATATGAACATTACCTCTGAAGTTACAGCGGTTTTATTAGAGACGCAGCTGAGTGTTTTGCATTTTGCATAATTTTAAAAAGTTTACATTTGTTCAGAAGCCTGTTGAACGGCAGAAATTAGGTTTTCTTTTCGGAAGTAAGTAAAAGGGAAAAAAACATCGGCCGACAGCCTGTAAACAACTTGTGCGTAACAAGCAAGCAAATAATGCAGAAAACAGATTTTTGGACTGGAAACTGTTCTTGAAGTGTACTGTGTGTGTGTGAGAGAGAGAGAGATGTGCATGAAGTGTGGTGGAAGCAAAACAGTAAAAGTCAGAGGGAATTCATGACGATGTTTATGTGAAGCTTAGTTTGGATCTTCTTTTGCTGCTGGTTCAGTCAATATTGTTTGGAGAGAGATAAAACTAACAGCTTTAGAATCAGCACAAAAAGGACGTAAACACAAAGCGCGGACCCGCTAAAACATCGGAATCAGCGAGCTGTCGGCTTTCAGCCCCGACCGCATCCGTGCCGTCGGGTGAGAAAGGCGACATCTCACTGATTCTGATCTGCGGGTCCGCGCTTTGTGTTTACGTCTTTGTGCAGAAGCTGCTCTCATTTACTGTCTTAAATGTTTGGTGGTTCTTGAAATTTTGTGAGGTTTAACCTGAGATTCTGACGTTTCGGGCAAAATAAATTAATATTAAAAAATCGATTCAGGATTTTAATGAATCGATATCACGTTATCCAAGCCAGAATCAATTTTAATCGATAAATTGATTATCAAAACCCACTCCTACGTACGGACATCAGAAAGTCCAAAGCAGCATATAAATATGGCCAAGAATTAATTTTCAAACTGGGTTTCTTTTTTCTATGATTAAGAAAATGACTTTTCTATTGAACACCAACCCAAGCATTTCAGTTCTGTGCATTTAACAGTGCATCCCACGAAGAACAAATAGTTGAATAGTCATTTAAGCTCAAACTTGTTTGTTTAAAAGCTCTGATCACCATTTAATTTTCTGCATGTGGATCTATCACTATTCAGCCAACGGCAGCTTTTCTAATTCAAAGAAAGTCAACCTGTTCCCAAGTATTTCACAAATTTCACAGTGAGTAGAACCGGTCATGACCAAGTCCAAATCTGATGTTCATCTACAACCACAAGTAAAAATTATTCCCCTCAAAATGGACAATTCTCTGCGGTCTTACCATAGCAACCCCCTTCTCATTATAGGAGCATGGACGATATAGCAGAGGGAGGGACTTCGTATATGCCATTTGAAAGCACCACTCTGAACAGCCACGGCTGACTTCGACAGGTGCGTGCAGATAATTGGGCACCGTGCTGACTACAACCGCAGTGCTGCTGTCTCCTCGAGCTCATTACTATCACTCAGAAGTTCCCCTTTTAAAAAAAACATACCCATATGACTCTACCCATTTGGTAAACCGGCAAATGAAATGTCTGCAGATGCTGGCATTAAAGGGCCTGTCACTCTGCGAGTTGCTGACGTGCTGTTCGGATGGGTAAATGATTGCACTCCGTGTGGTGTAAGCCTGAAATACATAAAGTTTGACACAGAGGTTCAAATCTATGCAAATGCACTCATATAGCAAGGCATGTCCTATTAGGAAAAGATCAACTGTATATAAACTGCCGATTACAGGTTTAAAGCAGGACTTTTGCCCTGACATTAAGACGCAGTATCTGCTGACATGTTTGTGTATCTTTTGGAAATGTTTTCTGTATTTTTTCCTTCCTTAGACCAAAGAGACAGAGATTGGAAAGAAATGAGAGAAACTATTCTGCTAAGAAAGTGAAATGTTATTATCCTTCTGTCTAACTGACCAATGAAAACGCCACCCACTAAGCCATTTAGATGCAAATAGTTGTCAGTAAATCACTGCTACAGACTGTGTTGGTGTTGTTGGGTTGCCACTGAGACATTATAAACCAGAGTCAGTTCAAAAAGGCTTGTTAAACAGTTTTTTTATATGTCACTTGGTTGTTGGAGGGTTTTTCTTCCATCAGTCTGAATGCCTGTGGAATAGAAGAATGCTACAAGCTACAAATGCTCCGACTTGCATGGAGGTTTGAGCTCAGTCTTTGTCAGGTGAACCATCAGGTGGACTTCTGAGTTAAGTTTAAAAACAAACTTCCATGCTCAATCCCCTCAGATCAATGATTTTACCCTTGTTTTAAAGACCTTACTGGATTATAAAAGGATGTTTTAGTGTCCAGTCACTGTAGCCAAAGGGAATGGGAAGCGGCTGTGGTAGTGGCACAGTGTTTCCCAGACTTTTGTTAGAAGAGATAAGCTTTATCAGTGTTATTGCAGCTCTTACTGCTGCCTGTAGCAGTCAGTCAGACGGGTAATTACTCAGTGCCCTTATAACATCAGCATTGTGTCCTGTTATTGAGTCGTGCTTTTTTGATAACTGGTTTGATTTCTTCAAACAGCCTGGAATCAGAGAGCAGTTCTGCATATTTGCAAGCAGACCTGAAAGACCAAGAACATCCAGGTGATCCGTGAAAAGATTACAGATTGCAATCTGATTGGTCATTCCTTTATTTTTGTATTTGGTAAATGGACTGGTACTCATATTGTGCTTTTCTACTCTGAACACAGAGTAGCAAAGTGCTACAAGCCTTATTCACCCAGTCTCACACATTCATAAAAACCCTTTTTTCTATATGTAAGCACTTTGATGGAGGCCACTTGAGGTTTAGTGTCTTGCCCGAGGATACTTCAGCATGCAGACTCGAGTAGCCGACCTCCCGACCCACCGACCTTCTGATTGGTAGATAACCCGCTCTGCTTCCCGAGCCACAACTGCTCCTTAATGGTAATGAATGTTGATCTCAGTTGATAAAAGAAAACCAAGTTAAGTGCATTCTAGCGGTGACTTTGTGGATCTGGAAAACTAACGAGAGCTTACTGCATCAGCATCTACTGTGGGCATCTGGCTCAGATAAAGAGGTAGTCAGGTTCAGATCTCGCTGAAAAACTGAGGGGCAATGCATGCACACGTGGAACCAACTTATGAATCACAAAGTAGTCCCGCCCTAAGCCAACCGTGCTTTATTGTCAATTTTGATTGGAACATTTCATTGGAACTGAATCATACTTGTTATTAGTCGCTGTCTCTCTTCCACAGCATGTCTTTATCCTGTCCTCCTTCTCTCACCCCAACCAGTCGCAGCAGATGGCCCCGCCCCTCCCTGAACCTGGTTCTGTCTGAGGTTTCTTCCTGTTAAAAGGGAGTTTTTCGTTTCCACTGTCGCCAAAGTGCTTGCTCATAGGGGGTCATATGATTGTTGGGTTTTCTCTGTATCTACTATTGTAGGGTCTACCTTACAATATAAAGCGCCTTGAGGCGACTGTTGTTGTGATTTGGCTCTGTATAAATACAACTGAATTGAATAGAAACCATCAGTTCCAAACTCCATCATGCTGTATTAATGTTACAGACTAATGAAGCTGAAGAGTCTTTTGCCTAATGAGTTTTGTGTAACCACACTCACTGTTGCAGGCTGCGCTGGCCCCACTGGACATGAAAGGAAGAATGCAGATTTAAGGCCCTTCTGCACTGCTTACCTATCAAATATATTTTATATAAAGGATATGTGTGAGATACATCACTTTACATCATTACGGAAGCGGTTGTGGGATTCATCGGGAAACTAGCGGATGATACCGTGGAGACAAAGACTATCACAACGTTTCCCAACCAGAAGCCGTGGGTGGATAAAACCATCCGCGACGCTCTGAGATCCCGCACCGCTGCCTACAACACGGGACTCATGACGGGGGACATGGACCCGTACAAAGCCGCGTCATATAACATGCGGAGGGCGGTGAAAGAGGCGAAGCAGCGCTACGGGAGGAAACTAGAGTCACAACTCCAACAGAGTGACTCTAGGAGCCTGTGGCGGGGACTAAGGACAATAACGGACTATAAAGCACCAACAACCGGTATGACGAACGCGGCCGTGACTCTGGCAGACGAGCTGAACACTTTCTATGCTCGCTTCGAGGCTGCAGCTAAGGACTCCAACAATGCTAGTGTTAGCGGCGCTAACGGCTGCAGACAGGAAGATACTGCCAGCACCGGAAACGTGCTCGTCATCTCCGAGCATGAAGTAAGGAGAGCCTTCAAGAGAGTGAACACCAGGAAAGCAGCAGGACCAGACGGCATCCCAGGTCGTATCCTAAGAGACTGCGCATACCAGCTAGCTCCTGTGTTCACTGAGATATTCAACATCTCTTTATCTCAGTCGGTGATCCCCACATGCTTCAAAGAGTCCATCATTGTTCCTGTCCCGAAGAAACCCCACCCTGCTTCTCTCAATGACTATCGCCCTGTAGCCCTCACCTCAGTAGTGATGAAGTGCTTTGAACGCCTGGTCAGAGACTTCATCATTTCTTCACTACCAGACACACTGGACCCACTACAGTTCGCTTACCGTCCAAATCGTTCCACAGACGATGCCATCTCTCATCTCCTCCACACATCACTCACTCACTTGGACACTAGAAGGGGGAATTATGTTAAAATGCTCTTCATAGACTACAGCTCTGCATTTAACACCATAATTCCCTCCACACTCACCACCAAGCTGGAGCATCTGGGACTCAGCTCATCTATGTGTCAGTGGATCTCCAACTTCCTAACTGGCAGACCACAGGCAGTAAGGATGGGCGGACATGTCTCAGCCTCCACCACTCTCAGCACTGGAGCCCCCCAGGGGTGTGTTCTGAGCCCCCTGCTGTACTCTTTGTACACATATGACTGTGTGGCCACTACCAGCTCCACCACCATCATCAAGTTTGCTGACGACACCGTCGTGGTGGGCCTGATCTCTGATAACAACGAGACGGCCTACCTGAAGGAGATTAGGAATCTGGAGAACTGGTGCCAGAGGAACAACCTCCTTCTAAACGTCAGTAAGACAAAGGAGCTGATAGTGGACTTCAGCACTAAGCAGGAGAGGAACTACCAGACCCCCGTCATCAACGAGTGCCCAGTGGAGAGAGTGGACAGCTTCAAATACCTCGGAGTTCACATCACGCAGGACCTGTCATGGTCCTGTCACATCAACACCGTGGTGAAAAAGGCCCGACAGCGTCTCTACCACCTCAGACGCTTGAGAGACTTCCAACTGCCCTCCAAGGTGCTCAGGAACTTTTACTGGTGCACCATAGAGAGCATCCTGGCGGGAAACATCTTAACCTGGTTCGGGAACAGCACCATGCAGGACAGACGAGCTCTACAGAGGGTTGTGCGGTCAGCTGAGCGCACCATCCGCTCAGAGCTCCCTGACCTGCACTCAATCTACAGCAGGCGGTGCTGGACCAAGGCCAGGAAGATCGTGAAGGACCTCAGCCATCTCAACAACGGACTGTTCTCTCTGTTGAGGTCAGGAAAGCGATTCCGCTCCCTGAAGACCAACACAGAGAGACTGAGGAGGAGCTTCTTCCCGCAGGCGATACGGTCTCTCAATCACACCACCACACAGTACTGACCCACACATATGGTTCTTACACACACACTGGACTTTCTGGACTTTGGTTTTGCACAACACTGGTCACTATATTCTTCATTTCCGGTTAATACTTGTACAGCTGCTGTTATTGTGTATATATTTATTTATATTTAGATTTCTTCATACATTCTTATATAGTTCTATATTGTGTATTGTGTATTTTGTTGTACAGTTATTTTATTTTCAACTTTAATTTATATATTTATCTTTATCTTATTCTTCCCAGTTAAATTTACCCTTCATTCTAATTTGTGTTGTACAGTTATTTCATTTTTAACCTTAATTTATATTCTATTCCTTCCTAGTTAAATTTACCCTTTTTAATTTTTCATATTTATTTCCTATCTTATTCATAGCCTTTTCCTTTTTTGTTTTCTTTAGGTCACGAGCAGTTGTCCAAGCATTTCACTACATATCGTACTGTGTATGACTGTGTACGTGACAAATAAAATTTGAATTGAATTTGAATTTGACAGCAGCCCCAGACAGCCTTTAAACATTGTGTTTTGTGTGGTTGTAAATATATTTTAGATATAGATTGAGAAATATAGACAAATAAATAGTTAGATCTGTACTTTATCATTAAACTCAATACGCCAGCACGTTTCTAATAGACTGTTGGAAAAGATTATGAAAACATACAGATAAATGTGTATAATATAGTTGCTGGACAGCAGTAACCTGTTGACCTACACAAAGAGGTTAGTGTGCAGGAAAAACATTTAATGTGTTGCTTGGCAACAGTCCAATCTGAGTTGTGTTGGCAAAGGCAAATGAGTGATTAACTAAGCAAACAAATAATAGTCTGTTGTGGCTCTTCTGAAACTGTGGACGTGTGCCTAAAACCAAATCACAGCCATTCACCATAACAGCATCCTCTTATGTGTGATATTCACTAAATGTGTTTCTTGTAGTAAATGGAGAGCTCATTAGGTATCAATATATATTTTCAAAAACCTTTTCTGCAATCACATCCTCTTAGTAGCTTTAAAAGTGCAAACAGTATCACTTACATGCCAGAAAAATAAACTGTTTCGTTTTTTGAGGGTGGGGTTGAAAATTGTCTTAAATTCAAGCCAGGATGAAAAGAATAAAAACAAAGCAAAAGGTATCTGTAGTTTGCAATAGTTTGATGATGTCTTTTTGGTTTCCAGTGTGTTCTTATTATAGAAACTAATACCTTCATGTGTATACTAGTGTGTATCCTTCCGTCTTGAGACACTATGCTGAGCAGATGCTTCTCAGTATGTATCAGATCTTACACATTTGAATAAAGCCTGGTGAGGAAAACCAACACCTCGGGAAGCAACTGCAAATTGCTGGAGTGTGCTTTCATGAAGTGGGGGCTCAGGGAAAATGTTCATTTTATTAAAGCTTTTAGTCTTTTCTTCCTTTCTCATTTTAGTAATCTAAACCTGGTATGCTCGTGTAGTCAAACATCATGATTGTTGGACTGTGTAATTAACTAACACTCAATGTAGGTGTTACATTATACACATGGATAGATGGTCTGTGATAAACAGAGTACATCTGATGATGCAAGACGATAACTGACCCTGAATTGAATAAATGGAAGAACATGGTTGGATCTTCCCATTTTCTTATACTTTCTAACACCTGATTTTGTCAGACATTTACACCACAGTTTTGTCATTTATGTCAAGAAGCTATTTGGCAGTGGCATCTGGTGGTTACTGGTATTTACAAAGAAATCATCTAATGGCTCTACAGAGCCTCTGTAGTCTTCTCTGTTACATATTATCCTAATAAGTCGGCTCTATTTCCATAAATGACTCTCAGCTGTCTGAGTAAAATGGACTTCTCATTCCAAGTGTTTCCTCACTCCGGGTTTTGTAATTAGCTGTCAGCACCTGGAGCTTAACAATGTAATTGGTTCCTATGCTGCATTGGATTAATTAACGATGTCTGTTTGTGAAGTTGATGTGCGCGGTGTCCTTCAGAGTGACTGAAACATTCAGTACATCGCAATGTTTGAGCCATGAGGAGCACAACCAGTACTCCACCGATTAGAACATCAGGCTAAGAAGAGACAACTGAAGCTTTCACCTGTCCAGCCTTCTATAGAGTCAGATACAGGACTCCTTTTCATTTGTTTCTGAGAAATGTGACAGTGCATTGCCAAGGCATGTCCATAGATGACATATATTGTGCCAAGTGAATTATTAGAAAGTGATAATGAATATTAAAAACCCTTTGGAAACTGTTGATGCTGTTAGGAAATGTCCCAGCAAAATCATGGGTTCCTGGAAGATACCTGCTATGATGTATGGTTAGGTGACAGTGGCAATGACAAAAAGACAGGACGGTAAGCTGGAGGTAGAAGAACTGAAGATGCTGAGATTTTCCAAATTTCCACATTTTGTTACGAACTGCTAGACTGGGATGAACAAAAGCCGAAATGAGGTTGAGAGACAAAGGTCGAGATGGTAGGCTGAGATGATTTGGATATGTGCAGAAGAGGGATAGTGGATATATTGGAAAAATGATGTTGAAGATGGAGCTTCCAGGCAGGAGGAAAAGAGGAAGGCTTCAGAGAACGTTTACAGATGCAGAGGGTTGGTGTGACAGAGGATGCTAGGGATAGGGTGAGATTGAGGGAGATCATCGACTATGACAACCCCTAAAAGGAGACAGCGAATAAAGAAGAAGAAGACACTGTATTGTCTCCAGTGTCTCCAATGAAGAAGACTTCTTTCTCCATTATCCTCTCTTTCCAGAACATTTCCCTCCAGATCCATCCTGAAGTAGATGTGTGAGATAGAGAGAAAGTAAAGTAGAAAAGCACCATATAAAAAACTAAACACACTGAACATTGTAGCTGTGGCTGCAAAAAAATTGAATTTGTGTTGTTAAAGAAAAAGTTTCAAAGATAATAAAACAAAAGAACAATGAGCTGAAAAACTCTAAAACCTGAAGAGTTCAACAGCACTTTGTTCAGTTATTTTCACTTTTATATCTAAACTGTTGTTAATACAAAATATATTTCACTAAATGTGATTTTAAGTGACTCTGTGGGTTAAACAAGGTTCTTGTCTAAACCAAATAACCAATATAACACCTTGACCTTAGGCCAGTGCATATAGAGATCTGCTCTCGAGTCTCAAAGCTGACTCTGTTGCTTGTTTTTCACTGTTTATTTCACTTCAGTAAACTATTAATAAGCCACCTGCTCGTCCTGCATTATATTTGGTTCTATCTATAGCCCAAAACAAATTGCTAATAAAATAATTTGGACATAAATCTGCCCAACAACTATAACAAACTGGCAGCCATCCCATGTGGCCCCTGGAACATCTGGCTTCTACATCAACAAATCAACAGATCCCCGAGCACCGAGACAGAGCTCAGTGGCCTCTGCAGTCTGGAGACTTGTCGTTACTCATCTTTGGCATGTTACTGTACTTCCAAGCCAGTGCAGCTCCATCCCTCTTTCTTCTCCTCTCTCTCCCACAAGTGTATAGTGACATTCAGTCGGAGTGGATGGGGAAGTACAGAGGCAAGGACGTGAGTTTATTCATCAGCTCCTCTACTGCTGCTTATGCACCATCAGAAATTCAGGGTTTTTCTCTGTCAGAATGAAAGAAAGGGCAGCTGATGTAAGACCACAGGATCCCATTTAGATAGAGGAGACATTCTATGTGACATTTAATTTAACGCTACAGGCCTTCAGAGGGGCACATTTGGCCTGGTGCAGACTAGGTATAATTTGTCACTGATTTCTCTGAAGCAGGATTGAAAAAAGTAAAGAAACATATTCCCATCATGAAGTAGGAGCGCAAAATAAACCACACGCAAGTGAAAACAAAAAGTCTTTTTTTTTTCAGCATTAGCGTAGCAAACCCAGACAATATAAAAGACGCATGTAGCTAGAAAGCGAAGTCATGTGAAAGTGCCTTAAAATCACATTCTTTTTAATGGCCAGCAGGGGGCGACTCTTGTGGCCACAAGATTTCCAGATCTATAGAATTCTGTAAAAAAATCCTCTGCTCCCTTTCTCTGTGACACGTTGCAGAGATTTGGGTTCAAACATTTCAAGTCTTAATGAAAAAGAAATAAAGTTTATAGTCATTATTAGAGTCAGAAAGGAAGAATTTCCAGGATATGCCTATTGGTTAACATGAACACCTCAGTTTCACAGTCAGATCCACACCTCTCTCAAACAATTTAGTGACAACAAAATGTGTTTCAGTGTTTCATGATAGGACTTCACTAGTGCTACAGTCACACCAGTGAAAACAGGGACTGGAGACCGCAGCACAAAGTCGTTACGACTGTGTAAAATGAACTTGCAGTCTCATTGCCTATGAAATGGTTTCTTCAAACATGGAGACCAGGTCTGCCACAACTCCCAGTCATCTTCAAAGCAATTTTGTTGCGTCACCATGGTAATGACTCTGCAATAATGTGCAATAAGAGGGAGTCAGTCTCCTATCAGTCCTATAAGTTTGTGTCAATTTGGCCATTCCTCGCAATCTGTTTGTGATTAACTGCGATCATCTGGCAAACATCGCAAAACTGTCTTCATGCGCAGCAACCAGTTAAGTCAAGTCCACTACCGCAAAGAGACTCGGTGAGATTGACTCCAATTTATTGCAATATGTTGGCAATTATCTGCAAGCTTTCATCAATCAGTCCAACTGTTCAGTTGTTTACAGATGGGTTGCCTCCCACCAGGCGACCCGTGCAATCGCCGTGTGATCAAAAGTGATCGCCGCAATTCGGCAACGAATGTAAAAATGTTCAGAGCAATCGCCAGGAAACCACCAGTGTTTCCTATTACACGGAGGTTGCCACATGGGCAGTAACAGACAATTATAAAATATTTGCAATTAAATATATGTATGTACTGAACACACGAGGATAAAAATAAAGAAAAAAGTCAAGAAAAAGCAGCTGATTTATTGGACGATTTGTCAGTTGGCTGTTTTATTTTATGAGGACTGACATGACTTGAGTTATTGAGCCTTGGAGCTGCTGGTAGACAGATTTTACTGCTGCTGGAGCGTAGCTTCATATTTAGCATTAGGACAAAGGAAGTTCAATATTTGGCACAGCCATATATACACCCAAACATTACATTTGTCAAAGTGTGACTCTAATGTTTAGCAAATCAACTGACGAGTATGATAAATGTGTAAGGAAATGTACCAGTTAGACAGTCAGTATAATTGATCACACATTGCTTCCTCTTGCTAGCTCTCTAACTTCCTCCTAGGCTTGTTTCACTTAATGATCCAGTTAATGTTTGGAAACAAGAATGATTTCTTTTAACCTCCAATAATAATGAACAAGAATGTCATTGGAAGTCAATTCGAAAAACATAATGGTAGACAGTGGTAGTACCATAATGTCACTGGAGGATAATGGACAATAATAATAATAACATGAGTAACTGTTAATCAGATGGACTGAATCTGTTTTTTAATTTAAACCAACAGACACGTGAACCCATTTTCCATCTGATAGTTCTGACAGGCGCACTGTGCACCCTAGCAGACGCCCGTATCTTCATTTTCCATACACCTGCTCACAACAGCTTTACTTGCACATCAGTGTCAGCAGCATTTCAGCTCTATCCAGCAGTCTGTGAGACGTGTGAACGCAGTGTTCGTCCCCACTCTGGGTCTGATTTTTCCCAGCCTTACATCTCAGAAGCCCTGAAATTACTGTGTATTATAATATTATATAACATCTCTAATTTACAGCAGGTACCTACCTCAGTGCAGACTTTCTCACATACTGAACAGTTATTAATGAGGCGATCAGCAATCTTTGGAACTGATAATTTGATGTTATGAAAATGCAAATTGCCCAAAGTTGCCTCTTAAAGTAAGGCTTTGATCTTGATCTAAGGCTAGACTACAATCTTGCTTTTTCTGCTGGGTCAGTATATATATATATATATATATATATATATATATATATATATATATATATATACACACACACACACATAATGCAACAGAAATCCAGGAGTGTTGAATGTATCACCAAATAGATGCATTCTTACAGATCCAGAAGGCAGGGCCAATCATTGGTGTTAATTTGAAATCATACTTCCACCACTTAATGCATGTAAATTCAATATTCTCCCTTATTTTAGCTCTGTTTTGTTCTCCACCAACCTACGACGGAATTATCTACTTTTCTTTTAGCTGTGCTCACTGGAGATTTGATTTATGGAGTGTTTGGCGCAGAAAGCAACCGCATGTTGCTATTGGAAACAATGTTGCAAACTTATGTCCAAAACAATTAGCTGAATGACACAAAAACACTAGGAGGACTTTTTGGGTGCATTGGGCTGAACTGTTGACTAACGCAGCTTTAATTAGACAGCCTCCATGTCTCATCCCACCTTGATACATGTAGGCTTTTGCCTCTGAAAAGTGTCTGCAGAACTAAAACCAACATTTTCTTCTTGCTGCCTCATTTCTCCAGCTCTCTCTCTTTCCCTGCCTCTCTGCTTCCATCTCCTCCTCTCTCCCCTCATATCTCCAGCTGTCGCCTAGTATAATGTAAATGAGCCTCTCAGCACAGAGCCTATGATGGTGTCAGCCCTCTCCTTAGTCTCTGGTCTCATTAGAAGCCTAGTGCAGCTGACATTTACCCGGCTACTGTGTTGACTAGCTCTTCATGCGGGGCACATGGGTCAAAACAATACACAAGGAAACTTTAACAATCTCAACCCCTTTGGAAAGTAAGGTTCCTGGAGCCTGTGACATAATTGAATGTTGACAAAAAGTACAAAAATGCCAATAAACAAGGCTTACCGTGGGCATCTAGATTAATGCAGATTCTGCAATGACAGCAAATATATTCAGATTTCTGTTTTATTATACTACAAATGCACAAAAAGCTGAACTTGTAAAGGTTGTTTTCTACAATGACCTCACGGTCGATCCAGTGATAAAGTCATTACGCAGTCTTAATTTTAGATTTGCTTTGATTTCAGTGAACAGCATACTTCTCCTGAGCCCTACAGTGAGGTGCAGAAACAGCTCTGTGAGGTTGAAATTAATAGGATGGCCATAGCTATTTCCTGACTCTTCATCCTCTTGGGACCCTGCAGCTCTGTTTTTCTGCGGTCTTCTCATCCTGTTTCTAATGCCTGACTCTGTGTAACCCTTATCTCCATGCTCGCTACAAGGCCTGATAGGACTCTGTGTGTAAGCAATTAAAACGGCTTATTTGCCAGATAAGTGGGGGACAGCGGTCAGATATGAAAGCCACAGGCTGCCAGTATCACGTCTTTAAGTTACAACCCCCGGGTTAAATAGCCCGAGGGCACGGAGTGAACCAAATGAGGCGTAGAGCTCTCTCTCTCTGTGTGTGTGTGTGTGTGTGTGTGTGTGTGTGTGTGTGTGTGTGTGTGTGTGTGTGTGTGTGTGTGTGTGTGTGTGTAGAGGGCATGAAATTCTGCCACAGGGAACACACAAAAAATGTGAAAATTAAAGTTTTTCAAAACTAAGTGCACCCCATAAGCCAACAGTTTGTAGAAACACCTTTAGCAACAATAACTTGAATTAATCCTTTTCTATATTCTGTATTTTGGAGAGAGATCCTACAGGTGGATGCCAGGGTGGTGTAGGCTTTGGCAGGCAGGAATGCATGAGAAGTAATGGGAAATCTTGCAGCTTAAATGGACCACCAAATTGCGAGGGTGTGTTTGGTACAGGGTGTAAGGGAAGGAAGTTGTGCTGCATGGGCAGTTGAAGTTGCTAGCCTGAACTAGCTCGCAGGCACTGCTCAATTTAAGTTTTTTTCATTTTATACTGCAAAAGAAAGAAGAATATGTTACATTTTTTCATTTGCTTAACTGTTTTGGGCCCTTGGATTTTATTTGACGAGTTCGTACATGCACGCAGTTGATAATCGTATCATTTCATGTATATTTGAGTTTGTCATTTTTTAATAGTTAACTTTGTATTTGCACCCACAAATTGTCACTTATTAAAAGTGACTCATTACATCTCTTTGTCGTAGGTCTGCATTGTAATACAATGTTCCATTGCATAATTAGCCTTACCAATACTTTTCCAGTAATGGTACACATTAGCATTTGCATATACAGATATCTGACAAACCAAATTATACTGTTATCGTTGCTCTTAACTGACTGCTTCATCAAAATCTGACAGTTAAAAACTGCTCGCAACAAGATAAATTGCGGTCTTTTACAGTATTTTTGACAGCACTTCTGGGATGTAACATGTTATCTGTCATTTAAGTTAACCTTCCAGTCTCTGAATTCTTTGTACAGATTGGCATGTCTGTTAGCAAATTGGTTATGTTTCTCTGTTGATATGTGGAGCCTTTAAACATCTTTTACAGATGGGGCTTGTGGTTTCTGAGTGCTTTCTCGTCATTGTGTGAGAATTGCTGTGTACTTTTTTTTTTTTTAATCCACAACTCGATAAAACCTAAAGATTCTCACTTTAAGGATTCAAACCTGATTTAACATTATAAAACAAAGTCTGGTCTCTGGTCGTGTTAGATGTCTTCAGCTATAAATGTCACGGATGAGCTGGCAGCTGTGAAGTTCAACCTTTCCTGTCTGTTCTATTTATTATTGTGTCTGCGTACTAAAATGTATCTATACCTTCAAAACATGACACACTGGAACACAAACTGCTGCCATCACAGTGTTGTAATGTTCATACAATGTTTTGCCATTTAACACGGTTACACTGATATCCAAAAACTTTGAAAAATAGATCAGTTGACATTTTCTTTCATTATTGTCTGGCTGCTTTATTTTTAGAAGGAATAATTATTCTTTTTTTTTTCTTTTTTTTAAACAGATATATGAAAATAATCTGCTGCTGTTGTTCAGTAGTTCTTAACAGTGTAATAACTTGTAATTGCAGAGAAAGAATAAGATGTTTTTTGTTCATGAGTGATGATCCATCTGTGAAGCCTGGACATGTTCACCGTCGACTGTAGAGTTAGCACAAAGACTGAAAAACAGATTTGTTAAAATGTGTGAAACTTCAGCTAAATCTAGTGTAGCTGCATTTTAATGTGTAATGATCAGAGATGGGCAGTAACGCGTACTTTTTTCAGGTAACGAGTAAAGTAAGGGATTACTATTGCAAAAACGGTAATGAGATTACCGTTACTTTCCCGTAGGAACGCTGCGTTACTGCGTTACTAAAACCGTGATTTTTTTGCGAGAATGTCTCATGACAGTGACGTAAGCGAGTGCGACGTTCGTGACAACAGCTGTGTGCAGATCAACAATGGATCATATATCGAGTGCGGGAGAGAGTATGAGCGTGCAGCGTTTAAAGCGTGGAAGTACTGACCTTATTTTGAGTTTGATTCCATAAAAAGTGACAAAAACATTAGTGTCCGCTGTGCGTGGGAAGAAAACTTCTTTTTACAGCGAAAAAACCCCTAAACTTCCAACAAGCACTGAGTAGCTACGACGTAATGGGAAACTCACAGAGAAACTCGCGGATTCTTCCACTGACCGCGGCACACCTGCACCAGGGTAAACCTCCGCCTACCCCACTCCTGCTTTACAGGTGAAAATAGAGCAACAGGACCGCTGAGTCTTTGACTTTATTTATTTTCTGCTGTGTTTTACTTGCATCTATTTGAAAGACTGAGTGTAAACACACAAAATATTTTATTTTATGAGCTGGAATGTGCAGAAAATAGGTTTAAATATTAAACAAATTTCTTCCAGTCAGAGAATGTTGCATATAATTAAATGTTTGCTTGATACACAAAGTTAAAAGATTAAAACTAATAAAACAAGTTTAAAAAAGAGATTTTTCCATCTGATTACATTTTGTATGATGGATTATGCAGAAAAAGTATAATTGGGCTGAGAGATCTATCGCTTTATCACCTCTTCAGGTTGTAAATCGTGTTTTTAAAAAGTAACTGAGTAATTAATTACTTTTGAAAATAAGTAATCAGTAAAGTAACAGGATTACTTTTTTGGGGAAGTAATCGGTAATTAGTTACTGATTACTTTTTTCAAGTAACTTGACCAACACTGGTAATGATAACATAGCATAACTAAAGTTAAAATCTTATTATAATACAAACATTAACAATTACGCTAAAAGCTACAGCTAAATATTTAACTAGCCTAGCTTAGCAGAGTTGTACTAACTACTATCTGTTTAGCCTTTAGCGAGGGACGTTAACTTAAGCCAAGCACTTAAATCTATTATATCTGTACATGTATTGTTTAACAATGTATTTACTAGGTGACCTTGTTGGTTTCATTTAAAAAGAAATTCAAGGGCTTGAAATCTTATATTTGGTACAGTTTGGCAAAGCCTTAAAAAGTCAAACCATTATCTAAATTAACTGGTTGTATAGATCATCAGACAATCCTCACAGACAATCACAGAGCAGCCTGCTGTTGGAACACATTCAGGTAAATATAAGAAATCAATAACTGAGGTAGACTTTAAAGACAGCAGGCTCACAGCAAACAAACTTTTTGAAGTATACCCATCACATCAGGTTTATTTAATTTTTACAATAAAGTTTCAAATCCATCTACAAGCTGTAACAAATACCAGCAGCTCAACGTTTCTCAAGCCGGCGGTCTCTTGTGGATTCCCGTATCGGCTTCAAAAACAGGCGTGAGACATAAGAACATGGATAGATTGGACAAAGAGAAAAAGCGAAAGCAGCAGATTTCACTCTGTAGACGACGCAGCAGATTGACGCAGGAGGAGAAGACTTCGACCTTGGTCTCGACCTGAACAAACTGTAATGAGTTCTGAACTTTCTGCCTCAGCTCAGTATTGTTGTGGTTTTCAGAGTGCTGAGAGCTGGCAAACAGGATATTGAGTCCCAGATGGGCTTTGGCTCACATCATGAAAGTACTGGAGGCCCACAGCTCTGCACACGCCATCAGCCATCGAAATGAAACTGAGGGAAGGGGATGAGTGGAGGAGATGTGAGAAGAAGGGCGAGGCAAGAAGTTTTTCTGCTGTCCAAAATACGAGTTGGTGTGTTTGTTTGGAGGCTTTCGGAGGCTGGAGTTATCCTGCGTGACGGGCGCGTGTTTAGAAGCCACTGGGCCACACAGAAAGCAACACTAGGACGCTGCTGAAGGGATAAAACAGCCACATGGGGGGAATCCTGGACACAGACCAGTGGATACCCGTTTCCTCAACATCTTTTTCGGTCGCTCTCACCCTTCTTGTGTCTCTCCGTCTTTTTTTCTTCCTCTGCATGAAATAGGATCACATTTAACTGGAGGACTCTTTCATATGGAGGAGGAGGAGGACAGCGTGCAACGAAGAAAACATGGCTCTTCCAGCAAAGGGACACTCAGGGATGGATTGAGAGGGAAAAAAAAATATTCAGAGCGTATAATGCAGAGGAAGTACAGGAAAAACTAAATGTCAGCAGCTGTAACAGATCTGTTACTTTCCATCATATTCCCAATTTTGGAATGTTTTTGTAGGACATTGAAAGTATTTTTGAACCCTGGACTTGTGGTTATTTTTCCTACACTTCAGGGAATTCCAGACATACCAGAGAATATCACATTTTGTAATTTATAAATCCAGGACCAACATTCAAAGTGAAAGCAGGTGGTGTATATAACCTTGCCATGCAAAGGTTGTAAAGATTGTCTTAAAAGTGTAGCTATTCTGTTTGGCTTGTCTGAAATCGACAGTAAAGTTATCAGTCAGTTAAATAATCTGTTACATGTCTTCATTTAGTGTCACCACAATCAGGTTCCTGTGCACATATCCACAGAAAAAGCATGAAAATGAATAGAATACCTTTAAGGGAATACTGGGGGAAGGACTGTGTCAGAACTACTGTGACGGCGTCAAACCAAGGAAGCAAAAAATAAAGAACTAAGATCGTTTACATGTACCCACAGCATTTATGAGCGATGAGGAAAGTAACGAATACCGGCTCAGGGAGGATGGACTGAAAATTAATGACCATTTGAGAGCTGTAAGTTCTGGAAATTTAAGGAAAATGTGGAAATTACATGATCACAAAAACATGTTCCCCTCTTTTTTTTTTCCTTTTTTTTTGTCCAAGTATCTTTGAGTGGAAGGAAATAACTGGGACTGGGATGAGGTAATCCATTACTTAGACATGATGTGGAATAGAGTTGCTGGTAGGTTTTAAATTCCTAACAAGATTAGAAAATTAAAAAAATTAAAATAGTATTTATAACATTGCTGATTCTCCTGGTCTTGATTTGCATGTTTTACCTTATTGGTAAAACTGCCAAAAATTAAAAATACCTCTGTCATTGCTGTTAAGCTTTCCATTAAACATAAAACGCATTCATTTCAATAAATATTTGTGAGGTCAAATCATAAGAAATCTATCGCTTAAATAAAAAGATTTTTTTCACAATAAAGTAATAAAAGAGGAATACAGTACTGCTTAATGGCAGAGTAAGAGGTGATAGCGTTCCCTTATATCACACAACACTTTGAAAAAGAGCACAGTGCTTTACAACTTATTAGATCACCACCCAGTGTGAGGACCTCGCCACAGCTGCCCCAAATTTACAGTATTTTTTTAACCAGGTATTGAATTACACTGATTACAGAAATGCCGATAAACATCAGTAAAAAGACGGGTGTACATGACATTCTTTTATAGTTTTGCACATCCTCACTCGGCTATTTTAAGTATAATAACTGAGTTTGCTTATTTATAACTGTAGTTATACTTTTTTGTAATGGTTCTATTTGCTTTGATCACAGTTTAATTTTTTTTTATGTAATAGGTAATTTCCAAACTATTTTTATGCATCTGTAATGGTGAATCCACCAGTATACACAAGTCTTTAATAGTTGTGATATTTTTAATTGTAAATATATCATTATTATTATTTTTATCCATGAAATTTTACATTTACCATTAACATTGAAGTCCAGTTCACCAGCTCCAATGAGTATAAAACATGAAATGAGTTTGCTATTTAAATAAATAACATTATCTATTTTAGTTTTAAACATGTTTTTGACAGATTTCTAAAATATTTGTGTTTTCTTGCTTTTATGACAGGTGGTCGAATAAGGAATCTATTTATCACTGACCTTCAAGTCACCATTTATGACCTCCAGTTGTATATTTATATGTGCCTCTGTGATTTTAATTGTAAGAAAGTCTCCTATCATAAATTTTATCCATCTTTTCTTACAACTTTCCATAGTTTTTAACAGAAATTGCTCCACTGGTGTGTAGTTTCCCCACTGCTTATCACTACATTGTAATGCTTTGCAGTGAATCACATACCAGACCCAAAATCATTTTTTATGTTCCTGTAATGGTTGTAATGTTTACAGCTGCAGAAGCCTTTAGGCGGATACTTGAAGCCCAGATGGGGAAAACAGCCCAGTTGGCAGCAGGTTAATGTTATTACATGAAAAAGAAAAAAATGATTCATTCCAGTAGGACATTTCAAAATATATGACATAGATATAGGAAACAATACAGGTGTGATGAACACAAATAGAGCCATTTTTAAAATGCATAGTAATTAATAAGCTCATTCAGTTAATATGCTCACAGCAGTAGAGTAAGGATGGACAACACTGTAATAAATAAAATAACAAAAGAGGAAAATGTGACAGTACATTGCCCGTTGTTGTTACAGAAGAGTATAGGCGTTTCTTTAAATGGTTAAATTCAGTCACTGCCTTCATTACAATAAATGTTGTCAATTTATCATTTTCTACTTTATGCTTTCCCACAAGAAGCTGAACTTTTTTGCCTTATTTTCACTGTAAAACATGGCAGCACGAGAGTGAGGTTTTAAACAGTTTAAACCAGTTGTGGCAATTTTTTTTGGAGTGCACATGTGTGGATTTTCCTCTTACAGTCAGGCATCCGGGTTAGGCTGCCTGTCAATCAGCCCCGTGATTGACAGGCAGCCTGTTCAGGGTGGATTTCAGCTGGGATCGGCTCCTGGTAATGAATCACTTTTCTTATACGCTACTACCTGATCAAGATGGATCTTCGTCACCATACACTGGGCCAGCTTGCTACTCTATAACACAGTGAACATCCAATGAATGCTTGTTGTTCAGAAACACAAAGGAAAAAAAAAAAAAAAACACTGACAAATCTGTGTAATTAACATTTACGCTGAAGGCTTTGAACCAGCACTGAATCTTCAAACTTGTGAAAGGAAATGTGGGAAATAAAGGCATGTGGAAGAAGCAAAGTGAGAAAAGAATCTAATCAGAAGGAGAAGACCGAGGTCAGAGCAGGAAATATATCGGAACCTTTAGCTGCTTTCATATCATTTCTGCAGAGCTCCTGTTTATTCAGCGGCTGGTGAATTTGTTTTAGTTCAGATGAAACAGAGAGAGAGGAGAGAGAGCTGCACATCAAATAGAATGAGAAAGGGAGTGAGGAGGGGGGAGAGAAAAAGCCTCTCGCTTCCTACTTACATCAAACAACCGCACAGCGGGTGCCAATCAGCTGCCGATATTTTACACAAATTCCAATCATTTCTGTTGAGGAGAGCGCAAAGTCGCGTATCAAGGAGCCGCAGCAGAGCACCTGACCTCCTCTGAGGTCTTTCATTTGAGAGATGAGGTGGATTTAAAAAAAATAAATCCCAGAGCAGTTTGCATACAGGTGTCATCCAAGACATTCAAAAGAGTCTCTGTACAAGAGAAAGTCTTTATTTTATAGAACTAGTCATTGGAAAGAGTCTAACAGGGTGGTCAATAGCGTGCCTCGCAGGCATGGGGTCAAAAAAATGATTTTAATGAATGAATCAGGAGCACATCACTCTGAAAGAGGCCCGAGGGATCTTGTGCTGCTTGGATTTTATTACTTTGGTATGACTTCAAATCAGGACATCTTCCATCATGGTGCACTTGATTTGTGCAGTTCCTGTTTACTCTCTAACTAAAACCCCCAAAGAAAAAGAAGTTTCCAGGCTAATTCAGAGACAGCCCCCACCTCCCGCTGATGCTTGTGTGTTGCCCGTCACAGCTGTTCGGCGGCAGTGCTGGGTCGGCCTGGTTGGCGAGGAGCAGCGGACCATGAAGCCTCAGTGTCACTGCTTCGGATCAATGGCCAGGCAGAGCCAGGACGAGGTTGTGTGACCTGCCCCTAAAAGGTGACATTGGCCGATCCGCCGGTGCTGGCCAGGCATCCGGCACCAGTTCGCCCAGCTGGACCGAGGGAGGGGGCCCGGTTTGACCTGAGCCAGGCGAGCTCAGAGCCATTAAAGCTCATCGTTCACGCCGGAGGAGCTGCTGCTAATGCTTCCAGCTAATTGCGGACTGCTGGGGCTGCCAGTTCTTTTTCTGAGGGGAAGAAGAGTTTGGCTGCTAAAAAAAAAAAAAAAGAAGTCGCTATTAGTTGCCAGATGATGTCATAGTGTGGTTTGCTCCAGCCCTGTGCTGAGACACAGCAGTGGTGGAAGAGGGAGTCTGACCCTTTATTCAGTACACTCACATAAAAATATTCCAAGCAAATGCTCCGAGTGGAAGGAAACGAGACAGAAGATTTATTCTACGTGTTCCACTTAGACTGAACTACTTCATACACTGTGTGTTTGCTCAGATCAGTGGTTCCCAACTTAGGTGCAGCGCTCCTCCAGATAGGGAGGGAAAAGTCTCTCTTCACGTGGAAAACAAACAGTTTTTCTCCAAGAGGCCACATCAGAAAGAAAAGATCTCAAAAGGTCATCGTGTTTATGTTAAACTGGAATATGAAAAGTAGCCGCAGCTATATTTGAAAACATAGTTTCATGCGTTTGAGCATGTAGTTACTTAGATTTGTGTACTTTTATGTGGATCTGTAGCTTATTTATCCAGCAGGGATTGTGAAGAGTGGCTGGTATTAGATATGGAAACATGAAGCTGCTGACAGTAACTGGAGCTTTAGCATTGTTTCATGTAGCGTTTTTAAAGCTAAACGTTGTAATTGGATAAAGGTCGAGAGAGAGGTGGAGTGGCAAGTTACCCGGACACGTGATGTCGAAATAAAGGTCGAGGGGATGGGGAGGGTAAGACGAGGAAGACAGCAACTGAAAGAGGGCTCCACACTAATTTAAAGGTAGCTTGGATCATCATGAGGAGTTATTTAACCTTTAGAAGCATTTTAAAACCATTTCAATAAAAAAAAAAGTGAGTTGGATTGTGGCACATGATTTTGGAAATACAGTTACAAAAACAGGTGAAATTCTGCTGTTTAAGGAAGCTGTCTGATAATTATTTTTTAAAAACGTGCTCCTAAAAGTTGTTTTTACATCAGGCCAGTGTGTGCTTAGACTCCATCTCATCAGGTTTTATTCCTCTAGCTGCTTCCTGTTTCACTTTGGAAATGAAAACCTCACGTCTAGTGGCAGCAGCAGACGGGGAGCCCATGTGAACCTCCAGCCACTGTGTCACACCATTTCATCATCACAGGGTTTATTTGCTTCTGGTGAAACCACGTTAGCCTCAGAACAGGAGGTCAAGCTGATAAAATGAGTCCACTCACATCTGTAGTCTTATATACATACGAAGTTTCTTACTTGCACTAAAATCAGAGCACACAAGCATGACCCCAGGTCCAGGATCCTCTGCTCCAGACTCCAGTGCAGACTACCGTTTATTGACTGAGTGAAGCTAGACTGTCACCTCTGCCTGCTCTACACTGCTGTATATCCAGGACTCCCAGTGAGGCGGCATCGATTTGAGGTAGTGAAATTAACTGAATTGATTGTCAGTCACTGCCGCTAAACTCGCAATGAGAAAACTGCACCTCCTAAAGCCCGACTCTTCTACTTTCTTTTTCAGGAGTTACTGCAATTAGAGCAAAAAATAGATCCAAATGTATTTTCTGGTTATTAGGGGGGTAATGCAAATATGACTATTTTTAATGGGGAGAGGCTCGATTGGACAAATGCGACACTTGAGTGGTTTTTACGCGCTGATCGGCGAGTCTTCCCGCCACCCACCCAGGGCCGTGAATGACGGCTTGCATGGCTCTTACCTGTAGTTGTCCCACTCCCTTCCCGCACTTTAACGCCCTATTAAACCATCGGCGAGGCTGCTGGTGTTACAATCCAGTGACGTCCCTGTGCTCTGGAGACATTTGCGTCCTGGGGGAAAAAAACAAACCAAAAAAAAAAAAAAAAAAAAGACGGGAGTGGTGGCTTGTCTTGCCCCTCCGGATGAACTCGAACAGGCTTATTGCTTTCGATTATTCGTCTTTTTAAAAGAGCGGTGATGGCACCTCATCCACCACAGAGGTGAGTCTCCTGAATCCAAACCCTTTGTTTTAATCCCGATAGTCCACAAACCCGACGAAAGCCTGCACAGCTGTCTTATTAGGTTCAAATGGGTCCTGTTGTGCGCATTAGACGGGTGATAATCACCCGTGATATCAGCTCGCACTCTTCAGATGGAGTGAGGTGGATCCCATTAGTCACGTCAGCCCACAGTCTTTGCTCAGCCGCGTCTCCTCGCAGTCTGACAGCTCCGCTCCGTGCGCACTAACTTTTATGGAGACTCCAGAGCGCACGGCGCGCATCCGCTACCTCTGCTGGTAGCGTTACAGTAATCGGATTACCGCTATTGACGTAAACGTCACAAAGAATGGGTGATCATTTAAAATGGTATTTTTAAAGCTGAAAACAATAACACAAATGTGGGGAACCCACAACACGCGTGTTTCATAATTCATAAAGGCGAGGCTCAAAGCTGCTGCAATTATATGTTAGGAGACAGAAAGCGAGAAGAATGTGAGAGTGTGATCCAAAAGTAGTTCAAGGAGTGAAGCAGAAACTATAAATGATGACTAATCAGGGATTGGTTGCTTTCGTTACTACACACCCGGGCCAGGTCATCAATAACGCCAATGAAAAGCTAGAGATTCTCAGGCACGTGCCACCTGTCCGTCCCCTATTTAACCTTGTGCACTTAAAAACACAGAAAACAGCCTTCGGGCGTCTGTTCCACTCACTGAAGTGTTGATCTGCTGCAGACATCCATCCACATGCCGAGGCTTCCGCCAGCAAAAGTTGTCCACTACTGGCATCATGTGGATATGTGATGCACTCCACTTACAAACACACCCCGAGAGAAATCACATAGAGCACATCTCTGATCAAAAAGTTGTTTATTCCATGGTGAAAACATTCCGGTCACACACACACACACACACACACACACTCACAAATTTCTTTCTTTCATTCTTTTTTTTCTTTTTGTTTTTTAGAAACAGCAAAATTCCTTTGTATAATGCATGTGAGGAGACAAAAACGATCAAACAGTGACATAAGCACAAAGTGATTGGCTTTTGCAGCTCGGAAAGAGAAGGAAACACTTAAAAGAGAGACCTTTCAGTTCAGTCCGTCCGAAAGATCCGAAAACACCCGATGCTGTTTTTTTTTTTTTTTCTTTTTTTCCCCAGGTTAATATCATCCTAAGGCCATGTCAGGAAAGACTGCATTTCATGCCTCTCCCTGTAGGAATGACACCACTGAACACCTGTGCACGCTTTAATTTCAATGTTGATTTTTCGAGCTGCTTCTGAAAGGCATCAGCGGCTGTAGTAGTAGTAATAGTAGAAGTAGTAGTAGTAGTAAGCAGTTTATGGACTCGCTTTCCCAGAGTTCCTCAGCATTCCTCCTTGATGTAGATTTGTTCGTCTGTGTCGGACTCCAGGTGCTCCAGCCTGTCCGTCTGTCCGTTCATTATCTCGTCAGGGGTTTTCATGAATCTGTGGCACAGACGAGGCAAGTTCAGCAAATTATTCAAAATCCTGTTTTCTTTTGTTTTATTGATGACTCAAAAAGTAAATAACGGTTTGGAGCAGCGAGACAAGTTTGAAAAGAAGATGATGTACCTGAACAGAAGCCTTTGGCCAGGCTCTTTCCTGATAATGTTCAGTTTGTAGTAGTGTCTCAGTGCTCGCGACATCTTCTCGTACGTCATATTGGTCCTGTTCTGTAAGAGTTAAAACAGCAGGAGCGTCATGAGCAACGCTGTCAGTGTGACAGTGAGGGGACCTGACCTTAATTTAAGAGCAACATTTATTTTGGCCACTTGGTGTCAGTAAAAGTCCACAAAAGCTGAAAAGACCTATACAGCAAGATCCTGTTTGCTGTATAGCGTGCTTAATGTTTCAGCAAATAATTATTAATTTACACAACCAGCAGGCAGGAGGAGGTAGGAGATACACAACCAAACAAGAGGCCAAACAAACAACATACACCTGAGGGGCACTGGAATCCCCATCATCCAGAAAATCAAGCCATCAAAAGGTCTTTTTTGTATGCACAAAACCTTTGACGCTTCACGTAGTTGTGGTTTCAGTGTCAGAGCTCAAAATGTTTTTGGAACATTTTCAGTCACCATGTTTGTCTTTGTGCGACGGCACCTGCTCTTTGGAGCTAACATTTAGACACGTGTTGCTAACCGGTCTTCCATTAGCTAAAAGCTTGTCCTGCACTGCAGAGCTGGGGCGCTCTACAGCAGGATCACATCTGCTAAAGCACAAATTCATCTTAATTGTTGGCCAAAATTAACAAAACTAAAGTAGTGTTTTATCACAAATATTGGTGTTATTCTTCTAATGTTGTGTTTTCACTCAGCACATAAAAGCACAAGCTGCACGACTCTAGCGCTGCGTCTGCATCACTTACTGTGGTGAAGAGACAGTTGAGCGTGAAAGGGAAGTTGTTGAGTTACAGGTTGAGCTACATTCCTGCCACTCTGACTGGAAGAAGATCACAGAGGAAATGATCTTTCTCGGACTAGTTCCTCTACTCCTCCCCTTCGAAGGGAGCCAGCTGAGGTGGTTCCTGAACACTTCCAGGTGGGGTGTTTAAGACATGTCCTACTAGGAGGACACCATAGATGAGATCCAGGACACCGTGGAGAGATTGGCTCTCTCGGCATAACTCGACCGAATCACTGACATCACCGATTTAATTCATCACAAAGCCTGGCTAACACACAGGTAGTGTCCTTACAGCTAAGACAGATGAAACACTAAATCCATCAGTGTGTCTGTGTTTACACTGAGCTGCTGTATTTCACTCAACTTTACATCCTATCAGCATTTCTACCAGAGTGATGAAAAGAAGCATCTGTTGTGCCAGGAAACATTTGTTAGGACTATAAAACTGAAACAAGTCGACAAAATTGTCGGAAAAAACCCCCAAAAAACAAAAGTTCACTATTCAGTGATTAAGGTGCTTAGTTAATCAAGTCTCTGTCCTGATGTTTTATAAGAATAAATGAGTTAGTGCAGCTTTATGGTTGTAGGAATGACGATAAAAAGTCCCTTCTGTTGTGCTGCTCTTTTATATGCACTGCACATAACCACTGAACACCTAGAGCCCGTGTGTGTATGTACCTTGTGATTCCCCCAGAGCCTGGCCAGGCCGTTGGGGTCCATGATGCGGAAGACTTTGCTTTCCGGATCCTCCCAGCGGATGTAGTTCTCGTACCTGCTGTCTGAAAGGAGCTGGTAGACGTAGTCCCACAGCAGCCTGCAGTCTGCCAGAACCCAACAGGGAAAAGACAGAGTGAGCCGCTATCAGCAGATTCTCTGAAAAAGTTCCCATGCAAGGTTTCTGCCACAGATGCCGCCTCACGCAGCTTTGATGCTCGGCTCCGTCGCCGCTAAATCTTACCTGCTATCCGCCCGATGGGCATCTGCTGCTCCTCTGGAGGAGACACGGGCATGATGACGTGGTTCCTGTAGAGCGCCTCCTCCTGCTGCTGCTGTAGTAACTGCTGCTGTTGTTGCTGCTGATGCTGCTGTTGGTGCTGCTGGGCTAGCTGATGATGGTGTCCGTGGACTTTCCCCTCACGGCCGTTCTCCAGCGTCACCTGAGACAGGGGTCCCCCGCGGTTGTGCCTGAAGTCCATGCCAGCAGCCCCGCCACTCCTGCTTGGACTGAGGAGCAAAGGGTTCATGATGGCGCTGGGCATGAGTTGGATAACGCGAGGAGGGCCTGCCTCCTGGCCCCCAGGGCTGCCTGGACAGGGGGCTTCTCTGGGTGTAGCGCAGCGCCCGTTGGGTGCAGCCGGGGACACCGACAACGGGTACATTTCCTCCGGCAGGTGGTGATTGCTGTCGGGCAGCTGGGAGAAGGTTTGCAGGGAGTCCTCATTGGCGGGGCGAGGGTGGTTCGGCTCGGTGGGTGATCGTCGCGGGGCCGGGTGGTGCGGCGAGCGGGAGCGGTGCCGCAGTTCGATGGTTGGTGGATGCTGGGGGATGGGTTCTGTACCACGTGGTCCCCGTCGTACCGTTTCTGAGAGCACAGTTTACAGAGTGTAATAAATGTGTAAACCCAGAACAGTCTCCTAGAACGTAAGCTGGAAATTGATCAGCATACGGCAGGAAATTCTATTTTGGATATTCTACATGTTGCTCGATTAATTTACACAAAGAAGAACAATCAAGAATCTGAATCTCAACACCAAATCTTTCATTTCCCTAGAGCCAGCAGGTTTATATGACTCCCAGTGTTTACCTTACAGGTGTGCCAGCACCAAACTAAACACTGCTCTTTATTTGAGGCCAGCAGTCACTGAGCAGAGACATACAACACAGAAGGTGACACTTGGACTAAATCTGGTCTCAAAGACGACAGCATCCCTCTCAGAGTCTCAACTCACTATCAATATTAAAATCTTTCATAACTTGTACTGACTTAAGGGCCGTGATGTTGGCTTATATTAAAATGTGAATGTTCTGATGCTACTGTTCGTGTGCATGCCCAGCTTGGCTTTCACCGGAAACAAACAGCAGTATGAAGAGAACGTTTAGATTGCAAAGCACGAAATTCTTTTCATATTTTTATAGTCATGTAACTTGTTTCCTGCTGCTGTGATTTATCACCACAGCGAGCCAGCTACAAGGTGCTGATCACGAGCGTCACACAAGTCCGAAAACAAAAACACTAGGTGTCACTAATATTCTACTTTTTGGATGAGCATGCCTAGTGTTTTTATTTTTGAGGCATTTTGGGCAAAAAATTGCCACAACTCATACTCCTGTTGTTCTTTGAATTTTGCTCTGATTTTCAAATATCTGTGGTGGAACCTGAGACAAGGAAGGCAGCTGCAGAAAGCAGTCTGCCTGTAGCGTTCGGTGTGCTTTATTGTTTAAATAAAGCTGCATTTCCTTGTAGAGCAGGTTTTACTGTCAACATTTGAAGTTACGGCTCCATCTCATTGTTGGTGTGTCACATTTCCTCAGATCAGAGCCAGAAAACAGTCTCAGGTATCCACTCGAACATGATTATTACTTCCTTGTTTTCAACAAAGCAGGGTGTCGAGTAAAAGCGCCGGTGCGTCATAGAGGACAACGGCAGACGTAATCTGTAGCAGAATAATTCTAAGATATTTTCATTCAGATCCAGTCTTGTTTTGTTCGGTTTCACAGTGTTGCCTTTTTAAGGAAAAAACTTTTTGCAATAATTGTGTTATTGGTCTAATGACGTGGGTTTATGTAGCCTGATACACAGAAATATGATTTATTATGGAGACAAAGATGCATTACTTATAATAATGTCAGCGCTGTTTCCAACAAACTGTTACTATTTTAAGATAATATGCACTTTATTTCTTAAAAAGTCAAACAATGGCACAACGATCTTTGTTTGACTCTCATGAGCAGCTTCATTCGCAACTTCGAAAGTGGTTGTTGCTGTTAAAGAAGGTCTTATCTCAGTTACTTGGTTTAAGAGTTCATCTGCTCTATCCAGCCCACACAGAGTGATTACTCAGTGTCAACGAAGATGTGAAAAGTACAACTGTTAGTTCAGTTTATGTTTGATTCGTTATCACAGCAAAACAAATGAGTTACAATCACAGTTTCATTGTAACTATTCGTTCTTATTGTGGCAGCTAAGTCTACGAAGCCACCTTTTCCTAAATTAGTGTAAAGACAATTTTACATTAACATATATTATTTCAGCCTTTATCGGGATAAACATCATTTAAAAATCTCAGCTTGTAGTTGTGTTAAGAGTTTGTTAAGATGCTGTTGTGACAAATTGGGCTCGCATTAACTACAGTGGTAATGTAGCTGCTGTGGATCGCAACGTTTTTGTGTTATTACCCAAACATGAAACAAAGTGTCTGACAGGGGACAGAAATTTTTGGGAACAGTTTAAACATTAGTTGTCATATTTATTGTACGGTGTAATTGTTAATAGTATCGGCACTATTTTAAGCTTTAAAGAGCAAATGAATGAGTATATTTATGTTTCTCTCTGGGTATTAGACATGCATGTTAGAGTGACTGTGATTCTAAACTTTTCACAGGTGTGAATGTGAGCATGAATATTCTCTCTGCGTTAGACCTGCTACAGACTGGCAAGAGCGCACACCAGCGCTCAGACAAGCAGGATAGTCCAGCCGCACCACAACTCTGAATTGGATAAGAGTTTATACTTCTACTCGTGACACTGACAATGACTGTAAGGGTGCTCGGAAATCATTTATTTATATAAAACATGTACATAAATTGTACATGCATGAATTGTTTTAAGTTAATTGGACATTTCAGCAGCTAGTTATTTATGCATTCCATCATATTTTCTAATTTTTCATATCACATGACCGTTTGGGCACAAGCATCACCATCTATCATGACATCTGACATCTTTATACAATAAAACTCTGAAAATGCAGCACACCAGCTCCGTATTGGAATTATGTTATTTAAGCGCACTCTAAATAAATTTGCTTACTATTAGCAAAAAAAAAAAAAAAGGTAATGCAGACAAGCTGCTGTAATGAGAATGCATTATTGTTTTGGTTTTTTTTAACTTTTCAAATGCATGTGATGTATGCATGAACAGGGGGCGGGGGAGTGTTTACTGGACTGACCTTCGAGCTTCAGGTGCTGCACAGCGCTTTCAGGCAGCGAATGGAAGGAGTTCCCAGGGAAGTAAGCAGACGGATAAAACACATGAGACTTCCTCTGCTTCAGGATATGTTGCAGCAGCTCATACAGGACATCCCCTGCAGAGATGCAAAGGTCAGAGGTTACCATGCGTCTCCTGGTAGCCGTTTTACCCCTGCATAATAGGCCAAATTAGCATTGGCATCACAGACTCAAGTTCCACTTCTTCTTCTCCTCTCTGCTTTCCAGGCAGTGTGGAACTTGAGCAATAATGGAATAAATTTAGAGAGGTGCTTCTACGATACAGCAGCCTAGCACTTTGTTTGTTCCTAGAAAAACGTTTTCCTCGATATTCAACACCGTACCCCGATGACCCAGAGGGTATAGAATTGTAAGTTCCCTATCGGGTGACCCTACCCAGTCAGTTTCCTCTTACAGAAGTATTTTTTCTTCCACAGTGCAGATAAAACATTACAATGCAGTTATTAGCTTAGTCAAATGAGAAGCACATTTAGTTTCACAAGAGAAACTCTCTGGGAGCAGTTTGGATTTGTTAAACAAGAAAATGCACTCGACAAATCCAAATACCTACAGTGCTTAAAGCGTCAGGACATCTAGGAGATAACGACAACTACCGTATGTGTTGACAAAAGTAAATGAGCCATGAGTCTATATGACCCCGGTGTCCTCCTTTAAGTGGTTATATTGCAGTGGCGACACCAGGCACAAAGCTCGAGCAGGAAGTTCACTGAATGATTTACAGCTGTTTTTCTTGTCCGAACACCGACGGCAACAGCTCCGCTCCCAAAATATTTACACTGTTAACAAATGAGCACAGGTACAGTGGATGTGATTCTAGCAGAGGACTGCCTCCACACACACACACACACACACTATCTCAAAGGCTTTGAGAACGAGGAAATGATTCTCATAAAGGAAGTGATGGCGAACACACATGCACAAACAAACACACACACACACCCCTTTCAGTTCTCACTTTCTGGTTCTGTGGCACCGACTTACACCGTGGGGAAAATTCCTGCTTCCTGGTGTTTGCTTTAATTCTGTATTTAATATGCTGCTTTAAAACCACAGCTTTGGATTCTGTCTGAAAACTACAAACTGTACACGATGAATGACAAATACCAGCAAACTAAAGAAACTGCAAAAAGTGTTAGGGGTACGTGATGACATTTGGTACCATTACAACTGGTGATTGCACATATTTCTGCAGAGATGTGCGAGGAAATCGCCTATTTGTGGTTTAAACTGCATAAAAGGCAGTTCATTAAACCATTAAAATAACAAAATCATCCCAAAAAGCCAACTAGAAATTGCCCAACTGTCTTGCCATCTTACATTGGAATCCTGGAGAACTATCTTTACTGTTTCAGGTTTCCCAATAGGTGTTTTCAAGTCCAAACATGTCACTGCAATCGTAACAGGTTCTAACATTCCAGGAAAAAAAACTCAGGCTATTATTTTAATGTTCTATTCTTAGAGCGTCTACAAAAGAGAAATACGCAGAGAGCAGGGACTGATGGGAACAGCACCCTTATGGTCACGCGAAGGAGGAAATGGATACTTCACTAGCCAAAAAATGTGCTCTGTTCCCTAAACTGACGTTTACAGTGAGAGCACGACTGAACAATCACTTGTACAGAAATATGATCAGTCTTATCGCTGTGTGTGTGTGTGTGTGTGTGTGTGTGTGTGTGTGTGTGTGTGTGTGTGTGTGTGTGTAGCTCCTGAAACCATCCAACACCACGATCACAGCGTCACATAAGAAAAGGAAGAAAAAAAATGCAAAACCTGTAATGATGATGAATCTTATTTTCCACGTATTTCCCAGACCTCGATTTCTCGACAGGATGTGAACATTTTGCATAGTGCTGAAACATCCTGATACGAGCCCGACAGCAGCTGTCAGCTGGTTCTCATCCCTCTATAACCAGAGCCACTGACAACATTCAGTATCCTTTAAAAGGAAAAGGGGGATGTATATATTCTGAACAGAGCAACTGTTACTTAAACCAGCTTATTTAGACGTGACTCAGGTGATCAATAGTATAATTTATACAGAGTGGACCAAACCCACTGATATACAGATCCCCAAAAAACCCAAGGGAAAGAAAAAAATGTAGAAAAAGAACAAACTAAATTAAAATTAATAAATGAATCTTTTATATTTGTCCACATAAATTACCTAATTAAGTATTTATTAATGTAACGAATGAATTACTTTAAATATTATCCACAATATCTTTTGCATTGCAAGCCTGCTCATCATCCTGACCCAAATCACACATCCCGTACTTCATCCTTGAGCGATTGAGTAAAATCTCCAACTCTGTCAGGGGAAAACACTTACTGTTGTTTTATTTTTATGCGCCTGGCCGCTGGCGTTGCCGGGGTGACAGTTGAGGTTGCCTTGTACTTCCTGATCAACCGTCTCCTACTTCCTCCCCCTTCAGCAGCTTTGCTGTAACAGCTGCCTCCCTCCACTGTCACCTCGCCCTGCTACCATTCATCCCCTGCTCCAGCTGACTTTATTCCTCTGCCAACACGAGAGCTTTGTTTGTCTGCGTGTTTGTCGCCAGGATTACGCAAAAACTAGCAGGCTGAATTTCGTGAACCCTGGAGGAGATGTGGAACAACCCTCTTCTACTTCCCTGTGTGAAATAGGGCATCGACCTTGGCAGAGGACGTGCTCTCAAAGCGTCCTCTTAGGTGATTTTCTTAAAAGGATGTAATGATCTATGCAGTAGCATCACTTTTCATATACAATTATCTTTACTGCCGGTTTGAATGGCAAACCAGGGTCAGTCGAGCCAAACACTGCAAAACTACACTTCAGCATGTTCATTGACTGCTTGTTTGTAGTCATTTTTCCTATTTTGTGTCAGTATTTTTGTCTAACGAAAGAATAGTCTCATGTTTTTCGTCTAAGATCGCTCTTTCTTCCCAATCCCTGTTTCCAGAGTGAGTCCTGCTCTAGTTGGAGCACACAAATATCTAATGGAATCCATCTAAGTGACTCATTTGTTAAACATTTCACTGATGTTTCCAGTTTTCCGAGCTTAGACTGCACCTCAAAACGGAAAAAAGAAATAAAAGCGTGTAGAAAGAGAGGTACCAGAGGGAGGGGATCGGTAGCGGAAGTCCTCCTTGGTAAGCAGCAGCAGGGCTTTGCCATTCATCTGGAAAGAACCGCTGGTGATCGGGCGCAGGGCAAACTCCTTCTCAGCCCATCGTAGCCACTGGGCCACGTCGTCCCTGCTCCAAAAGACTGGCTGCAGACCTGGAGGTGGAAAGAAAAAGAAAGGATTAGGTAAAGAAGAAATAAAATGGACGGAAGAAAACAAAGATGAGTTCAGTGAAGAAGCAGCATAAGGATGTGGGTGGTGATGGTGCTGGTGGTGGTGAGGGTGGGGGGAAGAAAGTAGGAAAGGCAGGAAGGAAAGGAGGGGGGGAAGGGGAGACAGGGTTAGGGAGGAAAGGAGGAGGGGAAGGAGGGGGATAGGAAGGAAGGAGGCAGAGGCACTAAAAAGGATATTGAGGAAGTGGAGATAAAAGCCAAAAGGAGGGAGTGATTACAGGAACGGCAGTAGAGATAAAGAAAAAAAGATGAAGGAGGAGACCATCAGAAAGGGAGAGGAGGTTAGAATAAAAGATTAGAAGATGATAGGTTAAGGGGGAGAATACAGAATGACTCAGGGATGGGAAAAAAGGTAGGAAGGGAAGAGCAGAAAGACTGTCAGACTTATTTTATTTGATCTGTTCTGATCTGTCCTGCTCTTTGCTCTCCGAACTCCAGACAGGCGCATCAGAGGACAGACAGTTTATTAGTTTGTGTATAAAAGGACAAGGGCACATGGAGGGAAAAGAGCAGGCGAAACAGGAACGGCAGTATCTGTTTTTCTTCCTCCTCGCTTGCAAATGTTTCTTTCACTGCTGGGGGAAGAGGAGGAAAACATCTGCATCTTTACCGATGAAGAAAGATGAGAGAAGACTGCAAAAATGTAAAATATCTGACCGAAAGCTCGGCCTCACTTGAAAGCCGTACAGAGTTATTTGATTTTTAACATCATAGCTGCTGCAGAGGTAGCGCTAACTTTACTGGAGCTAAACATCTGCTGGGAGCTTTTCTTGTGGTTGAAACTTAGCCTTTAGATCGCTAAACAAAGAATCCCGATGAAAATAAAGGTGAGACTATACAGAAAGGATGAATATTTCTGTAGTTTGTGATGTTGTAGGACTTACTTCGCTTACCTAGAATGCAATACAGATGTATGCTTCCAGCTACAAGCAGAAACTACCATTGCTAAATTCAAAGCTAAGGATGATACATTAACTCAAAGCATAGCGATCTTCAAAAAGCTCAAGAAGAGACTGAATTAAAAAGCAAACCGCCTCTTGCTCAAATGTTTTCATTAAGTCTGAATTTTACTGTAAGAATTAAATTATATGGAAATTAGCTTTTTTTAAACCACCTAAGTAAGGATAATACGCTGGCTAGCGAAATGATAAAACAAATATATACTGAAATTGAACTATGTTATAGGTTACTTAATGCTTTTACAAATGTTTGTCAGTACTGCTAACTTCCACCGCTAAGCCTCATAAATTCTCTCGCTGCCCATTCCTTCCTTGTTTGCTTCAAGGGCATTTGGACCCAGAAATGGCTCATGACATCACCCTTAAGAAGCGGATCAGTTTAACTTAAACGACTACCAACCACTGCAGCTGAAGCATGAGAAACTATTTTAGAAGCTGTTCCTCTAACAGTCTTAGGAAAATCCAGACTCGAGATATTAGAAATATTTCTAGAAAATACACCGATTGACCAAATTCCCATAAATATAATCTACATAGGCAAACAACACACAGGTTTTGTAGCTTATGCCAAAATGCTTTGCTGTGTTATTGAGATTCGATCAAGTGTTATCACAGTAAATTAACACCAGTTTCTGAGTACTGAGGCTGATTTAGCCTCTGTGATTATTTTTAAGACACATAACAGGACGCACACAAACTGACCCATATTTATTTCAGTGGACACAGATCCTGCCACCTCATATCATTTTCTACTGTTGGTGTAACCCAATGAGTTACTGTATGACTCAGGCTCGCCTCTTCTCTTTCACAAGGATAGAAACACACAAACACAGACTTTCAACACTGTCCGATCAGAACATCCACGACACCCACACAGAGCAGAACTACTCATTTCTTACATCACACTTATCACCCAGCCTCAAACACTTCCTCTGGGAGTTGGACAGCTGTTATCTTGGGCCGCCAATGTCATTGTCACACAAGTAATAGGAACCTAGTGCTCACTTTCAGCCAGCCACCCCCACCCCACTTTAGCTCCCCCCCGCCTGTCAAACAAAGGAAGTTTTCACAGAGAGCAATCAATATAAAATGAAACCCTGTCTAGATTGTCAGCTTCCTATTTCTTGCCTTCCCTTCTAGACCTCTGTATTCAGATAAGGCCCGGGAAGCCCTAGGTTATCTGAAGCACTGCACACAGCCTGTCAAGCTCTGACCCTCAGCTTGTCAACGGGCATCCCACGAAAGTGTCAGGGAATGTGATACAGGTGTTTCACCAACACAGGAGCTAGTGGTGGGCAGATAAGAAACTGTATTTCTTATGCTTGCTTACTTGGTCTCTGCGTTTTTCATAGGAGCTGCTTCTTGGCTCACAGCAGAAATCTTAGCGAGGCTACATTTCCTGTTGCCTGAAGTATGTGTGACAATGAATATGTCACTTTCGTCCTTTGAAGCTGATGTAAAATGCTATCATATCTTCCCACTGTAAATTATTGTTAGTAATGGATAACATAGCAGAGATGGAGCTAGAATCCACTAAAATACTATGTCATGGACTTCGTATCAATAATGAAGCAGACTGCCATCCGCATTGCATACACCAGCTGTAAGTTTGTCCCTCGTGGCTGGCTTGTGAGAGGAGTGAAGCTGAGGCGGGCAGCAGTGCAGCCAAGGTCACGAGGTCATGGCTGTGGTATGCTCTCTCCAGGGCCGGAGAGAGGTGCTGCTCTGCCAAAACCCCTCCGAGATCCGGTCTGCCGGCCTCAGCCATCTGCACAGAGCCCAAAGGAGGAAGCAGCAAAGGGAGCAGAAGGGAGGAGAAGACGGAAGAAGGGGGCCCAAATACACGCATCCCACAACGCACTTTGCCAGGAAGCAATCCAGCGTGGGCTCTGTTTCAGCACAGGAAACTTCCTGCGGTAAGGTTAGAGAGCAATGCCGGGAGGCTTATTAACAGACAGCAGCAGCATGGAGAAAAAAAAGGGAGAGTGGAAACAGAAAGGAAAGAGCAGAGAGAACAGCAGTGGATTGTGTGTGAAAAGGTGACGAGGAAAAAAAAAAACATAAGGCAGATAAAACTACAAAAACAAGAGGACTAAACAAAGACATAAGAGAAGGCCAAGCAAACAGGAAACAGATACGATGCAGTTAATGAGAAGGAGCTCCCAGAGCCGGACATCATAGTCAGTCCTAAAGTCATATGCATGCTCTGCGTTGCTCTGTACTGATCTCTGAGGATGTACAGTCATGGTGAGACTAAAAAGGTCCTTACAACAAGTCGGTGACAAGCTTTAAACTGTGTGCATTTTACAGCAGGATGGAGCACCATGTTACAAAGCAAAAGCAATCAGCAAGTAGCTCAGAGATGATCCAACTAACATTTGGGTACACGGCCAGGAAGCTCCCCGAGATCCAAATTGGACTAACGATCTATAACCAATCCCTAAAGAGCAAAGGATGAGCAGAAGCCTACAAACTGATCAGCTTAGAACACAAAAAAAAGCAAAAATCCAGAATGCCACAGAGTTTGAGAAGCTATGAAGAAGGAGTCTCCACACCATATATACTGGATACATAGGTTTATTTGCCAATAAAGGTCTTTGACACCAATCAACCTATATCATAAAAATGTATAAGAAATAATACAAACTAAAGCAGCAAAGTGTATGAAACACCAAATATGTGCCACCAAAATGAAGTAAATCAAACAAGCTACAGCCAGTCTGTGTCAAACAGCATTCCCTCACTGCAACATACATCTAAAGCTGCAACGCCATCTCTTCAGCAAGCTGACTGTGAAAGGTTCTCCACCCTTTGGGGATGAAGCCAAAGCCTAGATGTCAAGTACTACTGGTTCCACATTTACATATTATTTCTGAGGTCATCACTTCCTATTTAGATGCCCATTAGGTTTTATGGGGGATATTATCCATGTCATAGAGTCAGGATTTCATTCAACACAAGTTATTTGATTCTGATGGATTACACAAATGGGACCAGGTAACTAATGAAAGCTGTTGTTAATTCACAGTAAGACTTATGTATATCAAAGAGAAGGCAAGAAGTATCATAGCAGTATTAAACACGAGCAGTACAGGCTGAGCCAAAATGACTTTATAAGAAAATTGGGACATGAATGAAAGGTGGTCCTGCCAAATTAATGCTCACATAACCAAAGCAGGGATTTTATATGAGCCAAACAATTCATTAATCGAGTCTTACTGGAGATGTTTTTAACTGTACCAGTTTCTGGTTTAGTTATCCAAAGCTTCTCCGAGCTGCAGATCATTCACAGTCATCATTGTCTCTCATGTTTCTGTCTTCTATGCTTATTGAATTGACAAAAGAACACTTTGATGTTTTTTCAACATGGATAATTTCTGAGTCACATTCAAGTTTCATTTTCAGGATCTTGTGCATCTCATATCCGTGTAATGTAGACAGGAACTGATTCTAAACAGGACAGGAAACGCTAAGACACAAACATCCTTCGCTTACTTAGAGGTGGAAAGGAAAATGGATGGCAATGGAGAGAGCTGCTTTGAACCTGAAATTCTGTTCCTTCGATACTTTCACGCGCTATCTGGAGACGATAAATTTGTCCTTTTTGGTTGTTTTCTGTCAGAGAATCTTTAACAGATTTGTTGCGGGAAGAAAATCAATTCCAGCCCCCCTTGTCGCTGGCCTGCCTTTGCCGACTGCATCTCAGGTTAACAGTCTTCATGAGAGCGTATGCTTGCGTTTACACTGAGTAAAACCCTCAAGCACGACAGCAGCAGGATCTCAAACCCTCGACTAAACCGTGGGCTCCTAATCCTCTCTGATGACACATAATTTTCACTCAGTGGTTTCTCAGGCCCCCGCTAATGTTCACTACGCACACATACACACACGGAGCTCACAAGTTGCCAAGGCAACTCACGAGCGCTTGGGATGAATGAAGGGAAGAGGAGGATGAGATCACTGGTATCTTGTTTCGTTGTTGCGGTACAGAAGCCCTCAGCTTCCCCTCTCAGCCAGACGAGTTAATGAGGTCAGTCCTGCTGCGAAGCTAAAAGGTCCCGTCCAGAATCACAGATCAGCTGTGTGCGTCTCACCATCGCTCACATTTCTGCCTCTCCTGCTTATGGATTTCTCACCTGGCTAAAAACTTTGACAACAGTCTCTTTTTTTCTTCTTGACTAGCTAAAAAGAAAAAGCTTCAGATTGTTACCCCTGTCCCACAGCTGTGCCACTTAAGCTGTCTTTTAAAGGATTATCATTTTGTCATTAATGGCTGTTGTTTTGTTAGCAAGCTTTCTCAAGCACCATGACTTCAACATAACTACTATTTACTTATAGTGTAAAACCTCTGAATAGTAGCGTACCACTATTAACTTTCTGCGACTGACTGTAAATACAACCGTGCTGTTGCCCGGAGTTAAGGGTGTTGCCACTGTGAAGAGTTCTACTTAAAATTTGAATTTAACTTTGTCAAACTTAATGCTACAGCTTTATAGTACTGGCCCAAAGCCTACTGAGGAGTACTGTGTTAGAGCACCAGATCAGCGAGAGCTAGCTTTACTTTGTTTCAATCTACCACTGCAAGAGAAATTAATGAGCTTATTGCAATTTTTTTTGTAACATTGTAAAACATTACAATGTTACAACTTACGCCAAATAGGACACAAATTCCAATACCATTCACACACAAACATGCTGTAGTTAAATTCATGGTATGACTGTATAGAACAGAACAACAACACATTTAGGAAAATCCATTGCATAAGTTTAGCATTTTCAAGCACTTTCTGTTATTATATTTGGACAATTAAATTCAATTTGGAGCATTATTGTGTTACATTTTGTGTTCCCCGTTTCTAGTTTGGTTGCTAGATACAAGTCTCTGTATGAGAATGCCAGAATCAGTTTCACTTAAAATTTCCATTAGAGGAAAAATAAAAGAGAATAGAAAAGAAAAAAAAAAAAACTGTTGCTATTTATTGATCCAAGGTTTTCTAAAAAGTTTTATGCATTCATTCCAAACAATTAACAAACAGCTGCTGACTGAATGTGTTTAGTCATGTTCGAGCGTCATCACATTTTGGAGGGACCTGTTTCCTTTCTCTTCATTTGTAAAACTGGAACCAAATTGCTTACATGCTATATTTTGAGTCATAGTAGGATCTGAAAGTCAGGTCAGATATTATTTTCTGTCAGAAACTCCAGACTTTCAACAGTCTAGATATATACAAAAATACACAACTGATACACACACTTCTCAGACTGAGAATTTCAGCTTGGCCTGACCTGGATGAACTATAACTAAATAAACAACAAAAGAACGTACAACCGCATCAGTAAGGCTGGGACTTTGCTCTTAAACTCAGAGCTCCTTAGTCACTCAGTTCTTCAGTAAATGTTTGTCTTTTCTTTCAAAGCAGAAGTAGGCGGATATTGGTTTTGCTATCTCAATGGAGGAAAGGTTTTCTTTCTCCAGACAGTGGAGGAGGAGGAAGGAGGAAGGAGGAAGGAGGAGGCGGGTTAGTTGTGACCTCCTGACACCCTGACTCAGGGACATGTGGATAGAAGTGACACGTTTTCTCAGTTACTCCTCTCTCTCTCTCACACACACACACACACACACACACACACACACTGCATCACCCCCTCACTTTCTGCACCGTACATCAATTCCCTGTCAGGTGGGTGCGGCAGGGAAAAATCCACCTCCAAACGAACACACACACACACACACACACACACACACACACTTTTACTTTTCAGCCAGGAGAACCAACCCCCACCACCTCTCATATTCATCCTCTGCTTCCTCCTCCGGCATGCACAAGCCTGTCCCCGTCCAGCAAAACTGGACTTCATCCAGTCAAAACAAACATAAAACAGATCATCAATCACACTTAAACTTTTTATGGCCAGGAAGTAGCACGGCCTGTTTTTGATAGTTTGTTGTTAAGCACAGGAGCAAGCCGGCTCTTGTAGGCTAGTTCCTGAATTCAGCGTCAACTGCCACTCTTCCTTTTGTTCAGAAGCCAATTTTTTCCCTCCCCTCTCCCTTCTTTTCTTTTCTTTTTTTTTTTGAAAATGCAGGAGCTTCAAAGACGTTTGTTAACTAAATCAAAAGGCTCATGCTTGTCTGAAACACATACACACCCTGTAAGCACACTACTCCTGTTCTTCTTTGCATGTGGAGAATGGGAGGGCAGGATTTATCCGTGTCATCATATCTAATGCAAAGTGCATACCTTCTTCTTTTAAAATGAGACAGTGTCTATTTGTGAAACCTCAGAGTCGTTTGCATCAAGCCTGTCGCTCCTGAAAGCAGTTTCAGTAATGACAGAGGGTTAAAGCTCAAACTACACAGGGCCAGTCACAGATTACATTTTGTGTGACCGTTAATGTTGACTGATTTAATCTGGAGCAATTTGTCTTTTTCCACACTGCAAAGCTTAATGAGTTTTAGTGACAGTTGAAGTCTGTCGAATCATTAGGGTTTATTGCTGCTTCCATCCTCCGCTGTGGGTTTTTTTTTTTTTGTAAGTACTGGTAAAACACAAAAAGCAGGAAACCTGTGCCAACACTACACAAAGGTGGGGGAAAGCGTTTATTGTCCTCAAGCAAGGTGCATATATGTCCACGCGGGTGTTCCCTGGTAGGTGTGTGCATGCTTTTCTTCTTTGTGACAAACATAACCGAGCAACGGCTGCCTTTCCAAGTAGGCTCTCATTCCACTGATGAACTCACTGCATAGTCTTAGAGACTCACCAACAGTAGTCCTTGCTACCTAGGTGAGTTTCTAGGAGCCTGGTTATGTTTATAGGGGCCAACTCACTACATGAGGGGCCATTATAAGACTCAATACTGTAGCCTTGGAGTCTGCTCAACCCCAGGGACAAGGTCCTCTCTGAAGTGTTAAGAGCTAGAAAAGAAGGCCAATGGAAGTTTTTTGGAGACAGCTCACCTCTTAGCCTTTTTGCTGAGACATGAAATGTCAACTCCAAAAAAAGTGTATTAAGACTACCATGATAACTGAGAACCTATACAGACATATGCCCTCTCTGAACAAGCATGTGAATCAGGGATCGCAAACCTGCGTCTCTTTTGCACAACTTTGCTGCATCTCCGCTGGATCCCTGCGGCTTCGACCAAACAGCAACGAGATGACGGAGTTATTTTCAATAAAAGTTGCAAGAAGTCTTTGCAGACCCATCATGTGTAGGTGTATAATCACGCCTCAAAATCACATTTTGAGCCAAGAAAACCCTGGAATTGTTCCAGGAATTGTTTGGTTTATTTTTTTTAATCGACAGTTTCCATTACTTTTGTTCCAAAATTTAAGTTTAAGTACAAAATTATTATAAACACCTTGCCCCAGTCTAGTCACATGTGGTAAAAGATTTTAACTATTTTCACCTATTAGTAATACTTAAATGCTAATAATACAAGGGTCGAATACATTTTGGGTCAAAAATGACTCCAAAATTGTTCTTCTGACAGTAAGAAACCTGCTCCTTGAACTTAATGGTATCAAAAACCAGCATTGCTCAGCAAGCCAGCTGTTAGGGAAGAGCTGACGGGATGAAATGCCACTAAGGTGCAGTATAATAAAATTGGGATCCAGGTGAATAAAGGAAATAAGCTAAACTAGTCTGTATTCGAAAAAATTCTTCTTCTTTTTTAAATATCAACTCTGCAAAGTTTCCTTTTAAAAATCATAAGTCATCAAGGTCAATAGGTCATGGCCATGCTCAACATTTCAAAAGAGCCCAATCACGTCCTGTTTGGCAGGAAGTATCTCCCAAACACAGCGTTAATAAAAGCACATGGAAGGAATTTCATTAACTGGACATTTATCCAGAGGAAATGCATTCGAGTCACGTGGGCTATTTGCAGCTGAGATTAACACACAATCGGTGTGTAAAACGTGTGTGTTCGTGATGTTTCGAGTAAAGAAAGCCCACCACCACCATTGCCTTGTTAGAAACGCCATGTGGAGTGTGTCGCAGACAGGAAGAGCAGGGGGCTGCGCTCAGCTCACTCGCTGGCATGTGAAAACAGTTTCCCTTTCAGAAAAGAAAAGAGAGGAGTTAAAACACGCACATAGACACACACACACACACACACACACACACACACCATCAACAACAACATTTATTCAGGAAGCGCCGTCTGCCCACTCAGGAAATTCCTGAGGACAAGAGCTGCTTCCAGGGGCAGGAAATTTCCCCTCAGAAAGACCAAACACACATGCACGCACACGCAGACACACACACACACACACACACACACACTTTGTGACACCAATTTCCCCACAGCAGTAAAATGGGTAATATACCACAAAGTGAGAGAGAGACCAAAGGAAGCTTGTGGGGGATTGCAGTCATGCATGGTAACACACACAAACACATACACTTAGTCATACACACACGTCCCCCCTCACACACACACACACACACACACACACACAGTATACACCTACACTACCTCTGGCAAGCTTTGCACAAAGACACAAGATTCACTCACACTCATCCACCCACTCTTCAAGCACGCATAGTGCAAACCCAGCTGTGAGCACGAACACACACACACACACACACACACACACACACACACACACACACACACACACACACACACACACACACCAAGGAAACCAGCCAGTCTTGTTTCCATGGACATAGAGGGTTTTTTTTAATCATCGGGGAAGATATTTCTACTGTCGCAGCCAGAGTTCTTTTGTATTTAGTGTTTGTTGTAAAAAATAAAATAAATAAATAAAAATAATCGGCGTGTGTCACAGACCTTTAAATAATTCACTGTTATCTCAGTGACTAGACCTTCATTTGCGTCATTCTCAGAGTATGTAGGCGCCATGTTGGCCAATACTGCCTGGGTTGCGATTGAATTAAAAACCAAACAAATTTAGTTCATCAGTTAGCATCTGCATGGATTCATTATGTGTGTGTGTGTGTGTGTGTGTGTGTGTGTGTGTGTGTGTGTGTGTGTGTTCTTTTACAACTTGTCTTGCCTTTCACACAAACTAAAGAAAACAAAAGGACATGGATGGTTGACGGCACTCCTCCGCTAGCTGTTTAAAGCTGCACATTTGTCTACTGACAGACTAATACTGCTGCATTATTCCTTTAATGGCTTGTTTTAAAGCCAAAAAAGAATCGAGTCAATTTATGTCTTCTCAAAGCAAAGTCCAAGCATTTAATTGACACATGCTCCAACAAAGCATGTCTCTTTCAACCATTTACTGAAAAACTGTAGCAGGGTTTCAACCAACGCAAACGTGTTTCCGTGCAGTACTGAGCGTTGTTCAGTGATGTTATGCACTGGTCAAATGCTGATTGGACGACAATTTGGAATAGACATAGGGAGCAACGGCAAAGATCACCAGGAATGGAAGAATTATGAAAAATACATCAAAGACCAGGAAGTACAACTCAAAAAGCATAGAACTTTGTGTTCGTATGTTATAACTTCACTGTTAATTATTCAAGCTTTAGCTGGGCTTTTGATAAACAAATTCACCCAGTTTTTTCCATAAAAGCAAAGACTAGAGATAAGATTTGAAATGTACACAATATAACTTTTTTCCTTATAACTAATGCCACTATATAGGATATGCGATATGGGTAAAAGTATTGGGTCACACCTCATAATCTTTAAAATCCAGATGTTTTAGTCCCTTGTCCACAGGTGTACAAAATCAAGCACCTAGCGAATCAATCTGCCTTTACTAATATTAGTGAAAGGGTGCGTCATGAATTTCAGCATGGCATTGTAATAAGATACCCCGCTGTAACAAGTCAGTTCATGAAACTTCTCCCCTCCTAGATATTCCAGGAGCAGGTGAAAGTGGTACTGCAGCGTTATAGTGGATTTAGCAACCACAGCAATAAGGTACCAGACCAAAGTTATACACCTGGGTCACTGGATACTGAAGCACATGGTGCATAAAAGTTGTCAATGCTTTGCTAATTAAATAACTACAGAGCTCCAAACTTCCTCTGAAATGAACATCAGCACAAACAATGTGCACTGGGAGCTTCATGGCATGGGTTTCAAAATCTAAGCAGCTCCTGTAGGCGTAATGTGTTGTTGTATGTAAAGTCTTCAAAAATAAAATAAAAAACTCACAAACACCACAAAAGGAATATTGTAACGGTTTTATGGTTTGAGAATCACACACTTTGTACTGGTATAATTCTCATGTCCGTGTGGCATTTTCAAAGCTAAAGGTAGAAGATTATCTTAACATAGCATAAAAACTCGAAATATGGGGGAAACAGCTAGCTTAATTTTGTCCGTGGCAACAAAAACACCTACCAGCTCAGTCACATCCTTGTTCGCAAAAACACAGGTTGGAGTTTTATTGGCAGCTAGGTGGGTATAATAACTTCCAGAAATCATGTTGCCAACAAGTGGTTACCAGGCAACCTTTGCATAAATCAGGAAGCTACTACCACAAACAAGATGGAGCGTGTTGATTAGCGAGGTTTAGAGTTGCTGATAGATTTTGTTAACTTTGAGATCTAAACAAACTACTTTTCCTGTGTTTACAGCGTTAAGTTAAGCTAATTAGCTCCTAGCTAAAGTTGTATATTGAAAAGATGGACATGAGAGGTCTGATTTTCCCATCTAATTATCAGCAAGAAAACCAATGAAAAGCACCTTTAAGCTTGGTCAAAGACTATGTGTGTGTATCACTAAGGCTCTGTTGTCTCAATGGCAGTTATTCTAAAGGTCACTTGAGACTGGCTTCAAATAAGAGTCAGTGTTTGTACAGCACCAATTGAAATACACAAAATTAAGAGAGTAAATAATTCAATAATAATAATGTCTATGGCTTAATATAAAAAATTTAGGGTTTTTTTGTCTCCATGAGTAATCTTCTTTCACTTCTTTTAAATGAAATATATGATATCACACAGCTTGCTGTGCAATACCAGCAGCCGGTCCAAAAACTTTGTGTTTTAGTTTTAATGAGTGGATTTATTTATTGGAGTGACTTTTAGCATTAATTAGCCTATGACTTGCTAATTAAGCTTACTAGCATTAGATAATAGCAGTACTGCAGGCTTTTATCTATATATGGTCACTCAAGGGTGCAAAAAAGACTATTTAAGTTTCAAAGTAGTGGTTCAAATAACAAGGAATGACATCATGATAGCCACATCTATCTTTTATATACAAGCTATGATTAGGTCAAACCTGCCAACTGAAGGAAGCTTCAAAGTGTTTTGACTTTAAATATTTTCAAATATTTTATTTTCATAGTTTTTAATTTTCTACATTTAAATTCTGCTTATTCACATATTTTATCACATCAAACCTGTTAGCATTTCAAAACTAAACCTGACTGCTTTGTATGATGTCACAAAACATGTCATTAAACATGTTGTGCAGACTTTAAAATCCAAACATGAGTGCATCTTCAGTAAATATTAATTGCTTTTTTTTTTAAATCCCTTTATTTAGTTCGTTTTACTCCAGATGTGTGTTGTGTCTTTACATAAATTTCTTTTTATATTATGCCAGCATATAGTTACAACTTGACGTTTTTTGGCCCAAAAATGTCTTCATAATGAATAAAATTCATTCACTGACATAGACGATGTTTTAACATACTGCATTTGGTAACGATTTAAACACACTGTGTTAGAGTTTACAGTGTACTGCAGTGATGTCTGACAGAAAGGGTTAAAAATTGAGCCTAGTAGCATTCTTTAGTGTGAGGAGCAGGCTGCAACTCTCCCCGATCTAATCCACTTCCTCCCCAGGAAATGGAGAAGGCGGATTTCTGCCCACACTGCAATTTCCTCCCTCATTCTTTTTCTTTCTGTCTTTTTTTCCCCTCTCCTCCTCCTCCTTCTTCTTCTCGCTCTTCCTTCCCTCTTCACCCCTCCTCCCCCCACCGTCAGAATAAATCTCCCTCTGAGTGCGGGGGTTAATGGATGACTTGTTTTCCAGCACGTGTGTTTATATAGCAAGGAAGAGAAAGGACGAGCAGAGGTGTTTTAGACCTTGTGAGCCGTGACAAAGACGTGTGGCTGGCTGTCTGAGAGAGGAGAGTGGATCCCCTTTAGCAGCAGACATAAACTAAACACTGCAGAAGAAAAAAATGAAAGACGACCTGCAGATGTCTGAGTCTGCGTGAGCAACTGTGCTTGACATCTGATTAAAACAGAGTTCGACTTCCACATGTCTGCGGATGTGAAGTGACCCATCAGTTTACTCGACAGGAAACCCAATGCGGACCTGTTGAGCGTTCTTCCTTTTTCTGCAACAATACAAAAGAGGAAGTGGGCTGAGGGAATTTCCTGTGCATCTCATCCAGCTTCAGCCTGACACCCAGCCTAACGCCCCGCCAAGAGTCCTGAACTTCACACCGGCTAGAGAAAAACTAACTGGTTAAATATTGACATGTGCACCAATGAAGCAATTCAGGGTTAGTCTTTGAACTGTTAGCCTATCTCTTGGCACAGCTCCAACCCCGCCCCCTCTATGATTGGGTAAGCAATGAATGAGCAGATGCAACCAAACTCTAGTCCAGTAAAACTGTGAATGTCACCCAGTTGCTTCACCAAGTTGTTCCCAAATATATTTCATCAGACTTTCTCCTTTGCTGGTTCAACTAAAGCCGGCTAGTCACTTTCACCTTGCCCTTCACGTCACGGCTCTGGAAAGACTAGGCTGCGTCAATGCTGACCATGAAAGGTAGATGGAAGCTCTTCAACTGGTTTCAACTGATACGAACAGAGAAGGAAAGACACCCAAATGATTTTTTAAAAATTAATGCTTCCACAAAAAAGCCGCCTGACTCATATCTCACAAATATGTTCACATTCAGTCTACTTTACATTTAAAGCATCACAATAAATGCAAAGTCTTACAATCAGAAAAAAACTGAAGAGAAAAACTTTTTTTCAAATAACAGAATCCTGCTTTTCCTGTTTTGAATTGTGACTGAGTCATCCACGATACTGCACGACATGTCCATGTCAAAATGTTCTGATATCCGTTTTCTATTTGTGTCAAAATAACCTTTCCTCACCATTCAGTGATACAGTGATAAATGCTGATAAAGGGTGTCCAGAGACCACGAGAGCCATCTGCAGTGGCTGTCAGCATGTTAGTACTGTGGCTCAAACCGGACCCACCGTCACCTCAGAAACACACCTTTAGAGTTTCAGGACTGTATCCTGCATACTTGCAGTCTGGAAGCTTAATTGCTACAACCGAATGATGTAGTCCAAGTTATTCTTTTTAGATTCGTTCCCAGTCTGCTCTGAAGGACACGTGTTTAACAGTGACCCCGGGCTACAGCCAGTGTTTCAGGGCTTACTGTTTAACTCATATTCAGACTAAGACTTACAATTTTGTGACAAGAAACTGTTTATATTCTACGATGAGATAAATGATGATCAGATTAAAGAAACTGTTTTTTTAGATTAGCATTTCTGCCTTTGCAGCCAAAGCACACTCTGATACGGCTGATCAATACTGCTGGATACAAACAGAAGCAGAAACAGAATGTTCTGGTACCAAAAACCTTCTATGCTGCCTATTTTGATTAGCAATAATCAAAATTATAAGAAATGCAAGTTTGCCAACATTACACACAACAAGTTTCAGGGTATAGAAACATAACTTTGCTAGCTCTATGGTTATGTTAAGTTACAGAAGTTTTCTTTCAACAACCTCATTTTAAGTTATTGAATGACACCTTTTGCACACGTGCTCATACACTGCGGGAGAACTAGCATCGGCCAAATCAATAATGATAACATCATTATTAATAACTGAACATTGTGTATCTTGTACAACTCAGAGGTTGGCTAAGTATTGGCATAAATGCAACAAAGCTAACTTGAACGTGAAAGACTAGCTGGCTAACTGCCCCCTGTGATATAATGTTAGCTAGTGTTACTTATCTTACTTGCTAACACAGGAAAACTTCCTGATATCCAGCATACCATGTATAAAGCTAGCTAACCAAAGGTTTGTAATCCCTTTATAGAGATGTCTTATATGTCTAATCTCCTCATTTTAAAGTAGTAGATTGGCCACCTGTAAGCGTGCACAGTTTTTTAAGATAATTAAATAACTAAATATTTTCATATTAGTAAACACTTTATCCTTAAGCCACTTGGTGACCAAGGACTTATTTGGATGTTGCGTTTAAAGATGTTTAAGAAATCATCTAATTGAATGATCGGGGAACATGTAAAGTAAGGATCTTGTGTATTGAACAGACTTAATTTAAACATGGTTCCTTGTATTGTATGTTCTCTGGTCCATATTGTCTGTAGCTGTTATTGCAGTGCAGAAGGTCAGTCAGCTGTGCTCCAGTGGAAGCATGTGTTATTAAAAGCCTGACCCCAGATCTGCTTCAATGCCTCCCAGCTAAGAGACACAGCATGACCAGCTCAGCACTCATGCAGTGATAATAGCGAGTGTGCTGCCCTGACTGGATGTGATGAGTTTTAACTATTTTTATTTATTCATGTCCTCACTTTGATAGTCCATTACTTCTGCTTGCTGACCTAAACTCTCCGATGCCATCACCTCCAGAAGTTAAAACTGTGTCAGCAGGAGAGAGAGAGAGAAAAAAGCTCACCTTGACAAGGGATTTTTGAACAAATTATGAGGACAACTTCAGATCTGGTTTCCCAGATCATCACTTAGGACCAAGCGGAAACATTTCCAGAGCAAGATACCAAAAACACTGACAAAAATCAATCTGTCCTGTTCAAATGACCGGCTGATCGATGCATGTGGGAGTGACTGGTCATCCTTTTGTGTGTGTGTGTGTGTGTGTGTGTGTGTGTGTGTGTGTGTGTAAGCAAGAGAGTGTGACTCACGCAGGTGCGCAGGCAGCCTGGCAGGCTCGTCCTCCATTCGGCTGGCTGGCCTCGCGGCGGGAGCATGGACGGGGGAGGAAGTAGAGTTTGGCAGCGGGTTCGTGGAAGGACTGAAAGAGCTCCTCTCCTGCTATGAATAGACACAGAGACACAAAGCATGGCTCACAAAGCTCTGCGATGCACCGGCCCTGAACCCAAACAGCACCACGCCGACTCGCCTCACCTCGCCGTGCACCCACACTAACGGCTAGCCTCGGTACACAGAGGAGACTGTGCGCCTGATAAACTGATGCTCTGGCCAGTTGAGCTGTGAAGTCACTTTCTGGACATCCAAATACCCAGAATGCCATGCATGCTTTAGGACGTGTTGCACTGGACTGAGTTATGGTCCTAAACTAAGCAATACACTGACGGACAAGATGTTGACCACAGACTCTCCTGCTCTTGGTTGTCAACGACCACAGTGGATTTACATCAGAAATCATGTTTTCTGTTTAAAGACAAACTGACTAATCTATGTGGTTTTTCATGGATTAAAGATTCAGAAACAGTTAAAAATGGCACACATTTGAACAATGACAGCTTTTTGGATTTTAAAAGCATCATCTTGAAATTGTCCAGTATAAACAGCATTTCTGGTTTTCATTTTTACTTCATGAGTCAAAATGCGAGCATTACTTTCATTGCTGGACTAATCTAGAAAAGAATGAATCATATCAACACGGTAGAGCAATAAAGTTATGTTGAAATGCATGACTTTAACATCATGCATTTGGAGTTTTCGCTGTTTGCAAGGAAACAATCCTTTTCAGTGATTTCTGGGAATTTAGACACTCTACACATAAATATCTTTAGATAATAATCAGGACATAATTAACACAATTGTTAGTCAGCGTCCTTGTATGGACGTGCAAGCAAATTCTGTGTATTTGCTTTGTTTTCTTTCAGATGGTTCACTGTGGTTTGCAAAAGCTTTAAAATGACATAATAACAAAATGATGTCTTATTTCCTTTCAACACAAAAATCCTTTTCATGGTTAGTCAGTACATAGGTGAGACTTTCAAAGATCTGAATAACATGAACTATCGCCTAAGAATTTCTCAGTCAATAGTCAGGCAACAATGGGAGTTTTTCACTGGTTTCTGCTGCTTGAATGTAAAGATTTTGTGCATTTTTATGAGAAATCTACAAGGTTTGAACTCTGTAAATCACACTGCTTTGATTGTATTAATACCACTGTGCAACATTAAACGGTTAAAGCAGCTGTATTCTCCACGATGCTCTGACGTTTTAAGACACTCAGCCCTGCTACTGTTTATGGCGTGCATCGAACGCAGGCTAAAAGTATGAGGTTTTCCAGTTAACTGTAATTTTCTGTTGACTGGTTTCCTTTCCTGCAAAGCATGATTCCACCTTGGTTTCTTGAGGAAATGAAGCTCAGGGTTTTTTTTTTAGTTAGTTTTTTTTTTGTTTTTGTTTTTCTTGCCGTTTCACCTTCCAACCTGTTGTCACCACCCAGCTACTTCGAGACCTGCACAACAACTACATGTACCAGGAATTTCCTGTGGAACCCCAGCAATAATCTTCCAGTCTTCTATTTCCTCGTCTCAGAGGCAGAAGGCCTTTCTCTTGACATTCAGCTGTCTAAAAATTCAGCTGCCTGCGTCTTCACACAGCTTTGCCTGAGTCTGTGAAAACGCGACCTCTGGGACCAACGGAAAGTGATTTGCGACAGAGCCGAAGGTGAGGGGGAGTCGTCCTCTCTCGCTCTGACGGTAAAAGTTCTCAGAGGGAAGTTCTGATCATTCCTCAGCAATCGTGCCCTGACATCAGACTCAGTAATGAGCAGACATCCCTCACAAACAAAACATTGTTTTTCGTTTTCAGTTACTGGACAGTGCGCATTGCTTTGAGCTATTTCAGTCTGACCTTGGCACCTCAAATAATATTTCTATTATTACATGTCCCAGTTACAGTGATAGACTTGGATTTTTGACTAATGTCCAAAAATAAAAGCACAAAGCCAGTTTTAGTGTGACAAAAACAATAATCGGATCAAAAAATTGTTGCAGGTTAATCAGCTATTTTTAGCATTCAGTCTCTGCTGATCAATATTGTCTCCTTGTCTTCATGCTGCAACCGTGTATCATCTTCATTAATGATTAATCGATGGATCACACAGATCACAACATGCTCTTGGAAAGCACAAAGTGGGTTTAAGCTGTTTACACCTAGTATGACCACCGGCTACAAAAGCCAAAATATTAGAGACGCACTGATATATCAGCTGATATTGGCCGCATTCACCAAAACTGATGGCAGTCAATGATATTTACTTTTATTATCAGTTTTACATTATTATGCTGTCGTCAGACATTTAGCCAAAGTCTTTATAGTTCCCTTATTTCTTTTGAATCAATAGCGATATTTGGCGATTTAAAGATTTTTAAAAATGCAGTGTGCCCTCTAGAGGTCACACTACGAAATGTCAACACTCACAACACGTTTCTCATCTTTAAGCTGTGTACAAGCTGTGGGTATTCAAAGTGCAGAATGAATATAAGCTCAACTTTTAGGCGACCAGTAAAAGTAACCATCAGTGAGAACACAGAATACCACGAGTGACTTATAACCTGGTAGTGAATGCATTAAACGCTTACCTAGAAAACTGGAGCCTGGAATGTCCACAAGTAACCAAACGCCAGCTTTAAAGCTATGCGCAATAAGCAAATCACTTCCAGTGCGGACACAGCTTCAATTTTTCTTTTAAATCAGCTGCTTTTAATGCGAATTCCAATAGACCAGCAAATAGCTAACTTAGCCCAGTATAGGCCAACAGATAATTCGGTTGGTATCTAATTTTTTCAGACAATAATTTTATTCCTTTAATTTTATATCCTTTTAAAAAGGATAAATAAAAACAACACAAAACACACAAACAAAAACAGAGTAAACACTGGCCTAGCATCAGTATCGGTTTGTTGTTTGCAGTTAGCTAGCTGTGTGTTTGTCGATAAAATAACTGTTCCAAATTTGTGCGAAGGCCTTTAAGACATATAAGTCGCTTTTTATAAATATGTCTCTTCTTATCCCAGGGAATAAAAAACACTTTTTCAATAAATATATAAAATATCGGTATTGGTATCTGTATCTGTCTAAAATGTCACAACTGGTGCACTTTATTAAATGCCTGCATTTGCCTGCAAACAGTTGCTATCAGAAAAAACATTTATTTGCATTGAATCATGTTGCATAATGATGCATGCACCTCTAATGCAGCCTTTGCCTTTTTTATGTATCTGTTTTTGATTAATTCCTCGTCGTTGAAAAAGGGAGGAAAAATCAACCATTCCCCCTCCACCGTACACTGTCTTTAGATGAATAGTTCAGTTCAGCTCTAGAACAAGCGTTTGCTTATCCATTAAATCCTGCTTCAGATGCAGTCCTAACACCCACCTTCAGCTCATATAGTTAAAGGGGGGAAAGCTTTTTTTTTTTTACTGATGCTACAGATACATGCAGGTTGCAACTCGTTCGCCCCCCGATCTCTGCTTACTTTTTTTTGGGGGGGGGGGGGGGGGGTCGTCGGTAAGTCACACAGTCACGACTTCTTCCAATCATGAGCAGAGTGGAGGCGAACTCAGAGCGTGGAGCCGCGAGCAACAGATGACTAGCAAAACAAACTGAATGGCGCTGTACAGCAGTCTGCGGGAGGTGATACAACCCTGGCGGCTCTATCACACGCAGCGGAGACTCAAACCAAACAGTTGAAATTGTCTCCTGAAGACAAACGAGGGAGCGCGTTAAAAGGGGAGGGTGAGCGGACGGTGTTACCTTGTTCGCAGCGGAGGAGGATTCAGACATTATCTCCAGTCAACTTCTCTCCACTTTTCCGTCGCGCGCTGTTCTTTATCTTCTTTCCTTTCTTATAGAAACCCGCACAGCTGCAGCGCGAGCGGCAGCCCGACTGCTCGGCTTGTGTTTGTGGGAGAAGTTGTTTTTTTCATGTAGCCCGCTTCTTTTCCTTTTTTTTCTTCCTCCTCCTTCCTTTATTTGCTGGCCGGGTCCATAGCGTGGTCGTCGGCGTGAAAACTTCTTTTGTCTGCGTGTGTTTTCCCTTCACATGTCGGCAGCGCGCTGGTTAATAATCCCTTCCTGGAAGAGCGAGACCGAAGAGAGAGAGAGCTCGGCGGACACCACTCTCTCTCTCTCTCGCTTTCTCTCACTCTCTCTCTCTCATTGATCTGGACGTGTGTAAAACGGCGAAATGACGTGAATTCCCAGCATTGAGCCTTGCCCCCTTTTAAAGGGAAACCCAAAGCAGGAAATCGCAGGCAGGTCGCGTTGCTACACACACAACTGCAGGCGAAGAGGCTAAAAAGACAGACTTCTTTTTTTTTAATTTGCCTTTTCTTTTAAATCAAAGCTTAAGGCAAATGCGGTTACGCAAAATGCTAAAGCCTCACGCTTTAATTAGGCAGACGCAAAAATGCGAGTGAGCGTAGAAGGAATACATGGATTTAATATGAGATGAATTAGTTCACATTTACTGTAAAATCACTTCTGCTTAACTCATACTTTTTAAATCCCTTGTACGAAAGGTGTGACTGTAGTAATACTATAAGAAACAAACATAAGACTAAAAAGAATTTTAAAGTATTTGTTGTCAAGTGATTTAAAGAACTAGGCCACACCTCACTGGGCTGTTTTGGGTTTTTTTACGTTTGCTTTTTTAGCTTTATGAGAAAAAGCATATAGACTGTATGTTGAACACAGACTGTATGTTGAAAATGGACACAGACCTCAGAGCTCTGTGTTTGGAAAAAGAGATGAAAAACAGGATTTGTTTGGTTCTAAGCCAAAACAGCATTCTGCCTCTTTTATTTTTGCCTAAAATCATCCCTGCATTCAGTGAGTCACAAATACACAACATTGGTAGCACAGATTAAAAGATTTACGGTTTCGCTACCATTTAAGCTCAGTGCTAACTCAGGTTAACTGGAGATTGCTGGTGCTACTCTGACTTGAGGGGGGCTTTCCATATTGAACTCAGAATTTCTAATGTTTTCGGACTACACCATGACCTTAGAACTGAAGAAGCTTCTCGGATGAGAGGTGAAACGTCTTCAAGCAACTTAAAGAAGTCCAGACGCATTTCTTTGCAAGCTCCTTTGACTACGATGACCTGGATGACTGAGAATCTTCACAGACACACCATGATATGTTACGTGGACCGTGTGTTCTACTTGCATTCTTTCCAATGGCCAGCAGGGGGCTACTCCTCTGAACGGATATTTAGAGATTTAAAAATCTAATATGGGTTATGACAATGCAGTTTGAAAACAATCTTGTTTTAGTGTCGTAACTTATTGTGGCTTACTCTTTTACACTCTACTCCCTTGGTTGCAAATTCATACCATTTAGCTCTGAAGTCAGATATTGGAGGGGGTGTGATGTAACACTGAGTTAAGAGCAGTAATAAAGTCAAAAAAGCAAGGAAATGTGTGGCTTATTTAGCAAGTCACAAATGCCTAAGATTAGTGGTGCACTCTTCAAGTATTCCAGCGTTATTAAAGCTTACGTGCACTCCTGTGATCTTCTTTTATTAAGTAGGCATTGATGCTGCTTTAACTTTCCTAGATGGAAGTCCGGCTTGAGTGAGCATTCCAGCTGAATGATTCTGTTTTTCAAATGGGACGCACCAACAGAGATCCCCTGCACCGTGACGTCAGTAAACACATTTTTCTGATGACTTTATGACATTCATTCTGTAAACTATAGTCATTGTTAGAGTCATTAGAGATTCATAGATTTACATTGAAAGGAAGCATAAGTCTAAATCAGTTATCAGGCAGTATCTCTTGCCATTTTCTACACATCTTCCTGCTGAACCCCTATTGGTATAACCGGTTTGTGAGTTTTTTCTACAAATTCTTGGCTGTTGCTCAGTGAAATCTGATGGCGACAAAGAAGTCAAAAAGTGAGTATTGAACCAAACACCTCCATGTGATCGTGAGGCGATTGACTTGGCACCCACTCGCCAACTAGCTGAGTGGTGGTAAAGCTTGAAAAATGCAACACAAACTGGAAACAGAGGATGTGTGCATTCAAAATGTGCAACTTTTACTTAGATGGCAAATGGTCTCCATTTCTGGTTTGTCTTGCACTTTTCACAGTTTCACCACCAACGAAAGATTTGACTAGAGCCAGACTGATAGAGGATTTTTAAGACCAATACTGATATTTAGCGCTTTAAAAATCTGACATATCACTCACTGTTTTTTCTTTGACAAAGACACACATATAGTTTCCTAACATTCGTTATGTCTTGTTGTTTATGAGTTTTTACAAATATAGAGTGACAGTGAAAAATAATCTTCTTTTATTTATTTATTATTATTTATTTTAATATCGGCCAATTAACATCCACGATTGATATAGCCTCCCCTACCAATATATCGGTAGGGGAGGATATGTTCTACTGGCAAGTGTTTGCTTATAAGTTGGTGTCTTCCATTCAAACTGTGGGTTCCAACATTTTCCTAGCAAACAAAACAAGACCAAAAAGGGTTTTCGCCTGCTGGTCGGGTAATACACTTCCATTCAAAATGGAAGGCAAGAGTGGTTACCGATCATATCACTGGTGGTCAAACCTCAGGGCACAAACTGGGTATGTGTAATATGAAGTAATGACAAATACACTGGTAATTAACACCACTCTGCAGTTGTCCTCAGCCACATAAAATGCTCAGCCTCTTTTTTAGCCAAGTCAAGTGTTTTGATTTCATTTGGTTCTTGAATATTTGGGTTAGCAGTCCAAAATACTAGATTGAACTACTGGATTTACTACAGTTGGTCATTGTTATTAGTCATCTGTAAGCACTAATAGCTTGTTTTTCTGCCCCCCGATAATCAAAATTCAGTTGATATTGAAGAAGGAAACCGATCGATTATATAGGATATAGTTACTGTAAAATAAGTTCTTTGAACCAGGTAATGTCCTCCGAAATAATTTGATTTAAACATCTTAATCAAGTAAGGTGCTATGCATCTTAGACTGTTGACCAAATGACTATATAGTAGGCTACTTAACCTGGTCATTGTGATCCTCTTGGTCAGATTTGTCTGTATTCCTTTATGATACTAAAGAAAATGTTGCTTTTTCAGAGTAACAAGCATAATAGTTTCTGGTGGCAGCAGATGGTGGAAGAAGTGACAGGCAATAAAAAAGGAGGGGGGGGGAAGGAATGGAAAAATCACTTCCAACATGTTTATACTCCTCGGAGTAAGGGAGGGGAACAGGAAGCAATGAAGCTGGTGGGGAATGTGCTGCACGTTAACAAGAAAATGCAGATGAGTGATGCCAGGGAACTTTAAATGTTCCTCCTGCAGCTGGAGGCGAAGACCTGGTGAGCTGGTTTCCAGTGCTAATGAAACATATCCATTATAATGTGCTGGAAGTTCATCTAAATGAGAAAATCAATTTAAAAGTCGACAGTAAATTTTTACATGAATTTCCGGTTAAAATACAGCACATATTGATTATAATAGGCAATAAGCCCAATCCTTCTTTTTGCATGTTTGAGGTGGAAACAAACTGCAGGCAGCAGCCGTTCTGCTGCATGTTTCAAGCTGGTGGGACTAACAGATGGCAATAATGGGATTACAATAATCGGATTTTTAAAAGTGGCATATGTAATCTTAAACACCTACTGTAAAAACACAGTAATCTGATTAGAGACTCTTTGAAGAGAAGAATGCAGAAAGCATTTAGATAAAATTAATGAGACTTGATTTTGTTATAGCATTACTGGAAATCTCTTCACTCTGTTCAGCTGTGAAGCGGAAGAAAGCCTTCTTTCTTCCCCTGTTCAGTCGAGGTGTGGGACGCATTAGGAGATCATACAGCGCGGTGACGCCCCCAAGTGGAAATCAGCAGCATTACAGCATCAGTTCAAGATAAAAAATAGTTCAGTTTCGCTTTCCAATCATCAGAAATGATACCGAAGTTTTCCTCCTCACATGTAGCTGTAGTCAGGCTGCGCTTTGGTCTCACAGGTGGAAGTTAACGCAGGCAGAGCTCGGAAACGATGGCGACAGAAATACTGAGAATGATCTGCGCCGGCCAAGGAGCAGTCAACACGGAGGATTTAGTGTATAATCTGTTTTCCGGCGATCCCACGAAGTTGTCGGAGATCATTTCGAACCGAGAGAAATTTGCTCGGTGTTGTCCAAACGGACAGGAGAAGGTGGTGGCCAGGACCCGCCTGAGACTTTGCAGAGGCAAAGACTGCCCGGGGACGTGCAGGGGTCTGCACCTGTGCAAAAACTTCCTCTTCGGATTCTGTGAGTTCAGCCAGCTCAGGTAAACATGCTGGACTTAAAGTAAATTATAGAGTTTATTGCATTGGAGTATTATTATTTCTGCACACTGTATCTGTATACAGAAAGCTGCATCTGACAGCTCAGGTGGAGGCAGGATTTCAAACTCTTTTATCGTGTAAACCTGATATCTGCATCGGTTGCTACTGACAACAAACAAGGTTTTGACACAATGGACTGAACCATGTTGTAATTGGGAGGAACACTATGCAATATTTGCCTTGGACATTGCCATACACCTGCCACATATATTGTAATAACTCAAATAACAGGAATAGAAATGAAGACACAAACAGATAAACAAGAGGAGCCTACAGAGAATTTATAGAGCTGTTCTTTTAAAAGCAAAACCAAAATCCCTTAGACATATTTTCTCTGATGTTTTTTTTTTTATGTGCAGCTACAACATCAGCTTAGCTTAGCAGTTAGAAAAAAGAGTGGAAGTGAAAGGAAAATGGCTTTACAGTGTGTTTGGTTGAATTTTTTGTCTCAATTTTAAATGTTAAAGGGATTCTAGTTCTACCCAGCTATATATAAAAAGCTGGTATTGGACTAATCCCATTAAAACGTATGTCCCAAAACCTAAGTTTGACATTTATGTAATATTACTACCATGATTTATTAGGCTGTCATTTGATATAACCCTTTGGTTTTAAGCACTAACAGCCTCAAAAACAGCTGACTTTGTTCCAGACAGATAAGCTTTCATAATCATCCCACAGTGAGAGACATCAGCTCATTTAAATGTATTACACTGTTTTTATTTTTGGTTTGGGTTTTTTCTTCTTAACTGAGCAAATGGATGCTAGCACTCACAGTCACGAATCAGCTGTGTGGATTCTGTTATAACAGGAGGGGCTGCAGCTTCTCCCATGAGCTGACGTCTGAGCATAACCAAAGACTTCTGAGGGAGCATGAGCTGGAGAGCCTGAGCCGAGAGGAGCTGTGCACCCTGCTGCTGCAGAGTGACCACACACTCCTTCCTGCTGTGAGTCTTACTACCGAGCACTCTTAAGTTGAATTTCAATCAATAATGGATCTGCTGATCAAGCAGCCTTTCTTTAGACACATTTTCTTGTCATGCTGATATCCAGCTCAACCTTCCCACCAACTTCACAAAATACAACAATATTAAAAAGCTTGAGAGAGTTTTTCTGTTGCAAACAAGTTAATAAGAAAATGATCCCACATTGACCGATGACCTCAGTAAAAATATTCCCAATACGTCTAGGATCTTGGGCACCAGTTTCACATTTTATTTATTTAGATAGCATTTTGCTAACTTTAATTTATCGAGCTTTTATTGCTGTGATAAAGCAAAGTATGGTTTTGGGTTATACCTACTTACATGTGGGTGCTACATGTCCTCAGTTGCTCAGTCAGATCCGCCTCTTGCTTATAGCTAGTTAACATAAATAATGGATATAACATTGGCCATATCCATCTTTTATATACAGGCTATGATTGTAACCATCTTTTCTTTTCTTCTCTCCATCAGATATGCTACAACTACAACAATGGTGATGGAGAGTTCAGCAGGTGTCGGGATGGTGATGGTTGCAGGAGGCTCCACATCTGTGAGAACTACATCAGCCGTGAATGCAGCTGCTGGAAGAACCACGATTTTAATGCTCCACAGCCATTCAGAGCTTTGAAAGTTAGAGGCGTACCTGACACACTCTTTCAGTCCTTGAAGGCTGCTTATGCAAATAAACAGGCTTTGAGACTGGCTGGAACCAACAGGGAAGATAGAGTCCACAGAGGAAACTGCTCCAGTGGTGAAGTCTCTGCTAATGACAACAACACTGATGAAAACAGTCTTTTTGGTAAGAGCAAAAAGCGGCCACGCCATTGGGATAGAGGGAAACACGGTAACCCGGTCAACCGAGAAAACGCCCGTTTCTCAAGTGACATTCATGCAGCTGACGATGAAGCTGCAAAAGCCAACAAAGGGCACAACAAGAGACAGAGGACCATTAGAGGTAAATCTGGAAACACTTCTATGGGGAGATGAACTAAAACTGCTGTCTAAACAAGGTGTGTGAAATATCTCCTGTTTCTTTCAGATAAAACAGGGATCTGCATGTACTTCATTAAAGGTCACTGCAAACATGATGGTGAGAAAGTCATGGTTAGTAAGTGTTTGAGGCTTTAATGTAGTTCTTTCTTGACTTTGACCAGCTGTCTTTCTTCTTTCTCCTTAGATCGATGTTATAAAGCTCATGACAAGATGCCGTACCGATGGCAGGTCCAAGATGGAGTCCAGTGGACTGATTTGCCCGACAATGAGACAATTGAGAGAGACTACTGTGACCCCAGTAACTCATACAGGTACTCACACAATTGAACTTCTTCAGAGATTTATTTTACACAATCTGTTACGGTTTGGAGGAGGACTCAAGCGCAGGACTCCGGGCTCAGATGCACACAAGAAAGATTTATTTACAATTCACCAGGTGTGTATACAAGAAGGTGCGGGGGGGGGGGGGGGGGGGGGGGGGGGGTCCAGGGGAAAAGCACGCATTCTTAAATACAACGCACAAAGGAAACACACTTAACCCGACTTGCAGTAGCTTGGCTTCACTAATGCGTGGTAGACAACGATCCAGCGAGGAGCAGCAGTCACCTCCTGGCTTAAATGCTGATCATCTTCATGAGACCCAGGTGTCTCATCTCCCGAGGGCGTGAACCCACGGTGAGTCCGCCCCGGCGAGAGAGAAGAGGAGAGAGAGAGGAAGAGAGACAGTGCAGCTGATCCGCCTGGCCGTGACACAATCATCTCAATGTTTTTAGATAAAGTGGAACTATTAAGCTTTTCCATATTTTCTTTCATATATACACTGATAAAATAACAGATGCTCATTTTAAACTTTGACAAAGTTTAAAAAAATAATAATAATAATTTGAAACTTTAACATAATTGTAAAACAAAGAGAAAATATGAGGTGAGACAAGATTTTCTGTTGCTACAGGAAAATCCTTTCATTGAGTGTTTCAATGCACAAAGGTTTTGGTAGAACTGATGTTAATACTTTCTTGATTGTTTTTTTGCAGTAGTACCAGCCCGGCCGTGCACTTTGACACGATGACGTTTGGACAGAACAAAGTGCGTCGACTCTCGACAGAAAACTCGGTGATCGAGCCGACCTTCATCCACACCACCGAGTGGCTTTGGTACTGGCAGGATGGGAGTTGGAACATGTTTGCATCCGCTGTGAGTAACTACAGAGTGTTGACAGAAATTTTGGCAGATTGCTAAAAATTAACCCATAAGGACCCACAACATTTTTTTTTCAGGACAATTATGAGTGATGTCAATCATACAAAATGGACCACCTTTAACACACTTCTGAAGCTTTTTAAATAATAGCTCCAGAAAACTGTTTCTGGTTGTTAGTGATGATGTATGAACCCTGCTTTTGGGTCCAAACTTCTACTGTGTTCATTACATGTTTTAATGCTTCTCATCTTGTTCTGTTTAATCTGAACAAGCCCTTAAAAATACTCAGTGATCACTGTCGACCTCTCTGCATTTTTATTAGCACTGTTCATATGCAGCATGTTTTAAACGTGTGTGTATGTGAGAATGCGTGTGTCATGGGGGTGCATTTGTGTGACCTCCTGCTCACCAAAATGATCATAAAGCTGGAAGCTTACAACACAAGAAACAGATCTTTCATATAGGATGTATCTACAATAAAACCTCTCCCAGCACAGAGTGGCTGGAGAGGTGGTGAGACAAAGGAATGTCTTTGATCACACAGTTTGAATCAATGTAGAGATGGGAAGCATAAAAATGACAACATTTAACAATTCACTTTAACATTTCCCTCCTGTTTTGTTATTTTTATGCTCCAGATTATTCCTGTGTAGTATTTTCTCACTACTTGTTTTTGACAGTGTCAGTGTAGATTTAGATGTCACACAGCTCCTGCCGTCATTCACCTCCTATTGCAGCAAAGGTTCACCATTAATACATGTTCTAAACTACTATGTTCTTCCATCTCATACACAGTAAACTACATCCTGCAAGTAAACAAATGAATGTCAACAGTCAAACACGAAGAATCAACATTCTCAAATCATATGTCACTACAATCCAGCTGTATACAGGCATTCAAACACATCAGTTGATTTTACTGTTTGTCCATGTGAATCTCAGCTAACTTCAAAGCTGTAGCCTGGTCAACACTCCTCTTTATGACCCCTATCAACCCCCCAAATCTTCTCACTGTAGGCACCCTGTGGGGGTTAGAGTCAACTGGTGAATCATCTGCACTTACAACTCTTCTCCTTTCCTGTTGTCACTGCAGAAAAAGATTTTGTAAAGGAAATTGGATCAAGTTGTTTATGATCTTCTCCCCCCTTTTTGAGTCATGTCCACCCATGGCTCAAAACTTCAACCAGCTCAGAGAAGTTGACACGATGTAAATGTAGACAAAAGGCTCCTCTGTTTACATCTCTCCCTCGCAGAAGGCTTCTCTGCAGAGCATCAAATCTGCATGGCAAAGTGACACCTTTAGATGATCTTCATCCTTGGGAAAAGTGGTGTCAACTATCGCCCAGTCTCCTAGCATCTGTGCTTCACACAGAACCACAATTCCATCGCTGGTCCCCCACTGCGCTGTCACTTTTGGAGCTTGGCACGCTCCCTTCATCCCTCAGTTTCTGTTCCAACGCGCTGACGATTTAAGGCAGAGCACGTCGTACACCTTAGTTGTCTTCTTCAACGTCAACGTCGAAACTTTATTTAAGATTTTGCTGTGCGAAGTCTCCTCATGACGATCTTCTGGAAGCCCAGTGGTGCAACCCACTGTGGTTTTTCAGCTGTCCTGCAGATGGTCCCTGCTTCTCACTGGTCCTCTTGAAGCGTCTCTCCTGGCCTCAGCTTCCATCTTGTCGACGCTCTTCCTTACTCGCTTCTCCTCATGGTACCTGCAAATTTAAAATTGACACTCTTCTTGTGCCACACGGCTCTCGTCATGTGTCAACTCCACACAATGAGACATGCACAAGAATGCTGCACATTCTCTTCTAAAAAAAATTCTCCAGAGTTTCCCTCTTGGAGCAGCTCCACTCCAAACCTGTAACCCTGTCAATACATTAGTCAGAGGTTAAACGTTAAGATTGTTTAACTCCCAGCTGCACCCGGAGCCTGTATCCTAGAAGACAAAGTCTTTAAGTTAAAACAAACTCACATTTGCAACCAACTGTAGCATAAGATTAATAAAGTATTCAGCATCACAGAGACAAGTATAATTGCAGGGTTACTCTAAACTCATTAAACCCCTGATTTTTCCATAATTTGCTCCAAATCATTGAACATCTGCACTTCATTCCACATTGTAATCAGAATCAGAATCAGAATACTTTATTGATCCCTGGGGGAAATTATTTTTTGTTACAGTGACTGGACAGTGACTTTTCTTAAGTTTGTCACTCACCATGAGCTCAATAGTGGTCAGATAATAAGCCCCATGTAACTATTGAGTAACCACTGCACATCTGTTCAATCGTCACTTGTCTGTCTGTGCTGAATCCTTTACAAGCAGCTTTAAAGGAAAAACAAACATTAGCCAAACACACGGATCATCCTGGAGGTTGGGCCTAAGTCAACAGGTTCCAGAGGTGCTGTAAAAGGTCATAAAGTTAACACTCGGCTGTAAAAAACAGAAGTAACACTGGTTTCAACACAGTATCACACTGTATTCACATCTTCCCCTGTAATTTTCAACATTTTCTCAACAACACAGTGTAATTTCATCACCAACACACAGCCTGTAACCACAGTTTTCTTGACACACAAAATCTCAGTAATCCTGTGGTAGAAAAACATTACTAAGTTGTGTGTCCTGCTGTAAATCACATGATCAAATCACATGATTAACCCTCTGCTGTAGAAAAGAAATGTAAATGTTAGTGCTGCGCAGGTGTATACACTCTTTCTCACAGTGATCTCTGTGAGCAACACAAGGTGATGAATAACACACCTTTGGTAAATTCAAAAACATCCAGAAAAATTACAACTAAAAAGGTTAAATTTGCAGAGTTCACATAGTCATGTGACCCAAGTTTCCTCCTGTGGTGTCCTCCTGCTCCTGCAACAAGAGGCACACACAGAGATACATCCACTCCTTTGTCATCTGAATGGGGTAACCTTGAATAGTGGTGTCAGTCAGTCTTGTCAGCTTTTACCAGTCAGTCAGTTCCCCATTTTTTTATTTTCACTCATTATTCATTCATCGATTGTTTCTTTTTTTCTTTGCTGATAGTGGAACCTATCGTCGCATTTTGTTTCCACCCTCAGCAAAATGATGACATTTCAAAAAGAAACAGAATTTAGACTGGATTACCTCGCTGAATCCTTTTAGAAAGGGACTCGCTTCCTAATTGTCCCAAACAAGTGGCTTTCACCTGAGCCCGTTCTAATTTTGGAGAAACTCACTTTGCAACCGTTCGCAACAACATGTTGTAGTTCTCCCTATTCAAACGTTCAGATCCTCTTAGATGAGAGAGAATATTAAACAAAACTTTCAGTGCACTATGAAAGTAACAAAATAAAAAGTAAGGGGGGGGATCATACCAAACCTAATTGGCAGGCTCAACCTTGCAACAAAAGACAAATCATCAGCTAGTTTGATCTCAAACATTCATCCAATCAGCCACACACAACACACAGCATAACCCTGTTGTCTCATCACATAATGAGTTTCTTCTCATGTAACCAAATGTGTGCCATGTTAAAACTTCTTCACACACCAGAAACTCAACAATCAGCTCACTCAGTCAAAACCTCTCATCAGCATTCTGTTTTCTCCCTATGATGCAATCATTTGTCCTCCTATAATATTCAGTCCACTAGTCTATGTATCACTTTTCATCTTACTAGTGACTTGGACAAGATGACAAACAGAATCTCATGCTTAAGATGCTTTCTGGTCTTCATGAGTGTCATTGTATGTGTATGTGGGGTTGGTATGGTTAATGCTGTTTGTGTGTGTGTTTTTTTGTGTACCTTTCTCATTTTGTAGTCCAGACTCCTTCTCAATTTTCCCACTTAAAGCAGTTTGCTTTTTTCCCAGGATTGCTTACCCAAATTTTGATTTCCCACACTAAACGACAGCCTTCCTCTGTGTGCTCACCTGCTCCTCTCACTCCGTTCTCCTCTCCCACGTTGCAGTCCAATGGCAGACAGTTCTCTTCAGCTTTGTCCTGTGTTTTCCCACTGTCTCATCTTGCCATTTTTACTCCAAACATGGCAAATGTCACTCAGACAGTCTCCTCAAAAGTCATCTTCACACACAGTGAAGTTGCAGCTTGCTGGAAACGCATCTCCATCCATCCATGCTGATGCTGTTTGCACACACTGCAGCTGGACCTCTCTGCTCAGGACTCTGTTGTTGTAAAAATTACAACATTTAACAATTCACTTTAACTATTTCCTTTGCCTTGTTTGGTCTCATCCTTTTCAGCACAACCTCACGTGTCTGAATTTACAGTTATGTTTTCATTTTGACATACTTTATTAACACAATTGATCTAAAATCAGACAAAAAACATAAAATCCGAGTAGAAAAAGTTATATTTTTTACTGTAACAACCAAAAACATGTTTATCGAATCATATTTCATAACTTTAAAAACAAATATAAATTGTCAGTTTTAAAATCATATGCACAAGTTTTGCAAACAAAGTTATTTGCAGCCTTTACCCTTTTTTAAATAACCATTTCAAACTATTTACAGAACAATCAGGTGTTCTCATTCAATAAGATGCCACACAAACTATTTGTGCCACTCCAAATATTTCTGTCCACTATAAAGGAAACATCACAGCCTGATACCTGCAGGTCTGACATAAGGTCATAACCAGAGAGGGCTCGCTGCGCTGTCCTTAGACAGTAAACGTGACGAAACTATTCAGGAAAAACGCCGCGTATATATAGTTTGTCATGACTCTGGTTTTACGTGGCCTAGCAACACAATTTAAAAACTGGTATATATCACCTTGTTGCTTTGTCATCTTAAAGTGGTAATATGTCTGCATTTATAAATTAGATAGAAGCTATCTGCAAACCTTAGCCAATCTCTCTGTGAGTGATTAGAGTCAGTCCAAGTCTGACTGCAACTGGTTTCAGTAAGTTTGCCTCCTGTCAGACAACCTTGCGCTCAAACGTGGTCACAAGTGTGCAACATCCTCAAGCTCTGGGCAAAAATGTATTCACTACAAGTTGTAGTTGGTCACAGAATATGAATAAATAAATCAATAAATCACCAGGCAGCCACCAATTTTTACTCCAGTCTTATTTTTACTTGCGTGATAAGCCACGCTGTCAAGCTAAGTGTGTCCAGTGTTGGATGATCGTCAGTTGAATGTAAACACGAGGGTCCATGAAACCAGCTCTCTTGTTCATAGTATTTCCAGAATATATTACCATGCTAAATATTACGATACTATGGTGTATCAATTTTTCCCTCCCTATGGTTGGCAGTTGTCCTTTTCTTATGAACTGTTCATTGTTCATATGCCGATGCAGGTTTCCTTCAAGGTTAAAAACACCTTTACTGTTCTCACTTTGCAGATTGGTGGACACGAAGCAGCAGACATCAACAGTGCAAAGCTGGAGGAGAAGTTCCTGGCCAATGATAAAGACGTGGTGGAGTTCACTGCTGGTTCACAGTCATATTCACTCAGTTTCCAAGGTAAACAAAGAATAGGGAACCATGCATACTTCTGCATGTTAAAATATAAAATCAGCTTTATAATTGTTGTGCAAGTTTAAACTTTTTTGCCCCTCAGACATGATGCAGACAAACAAGCGTTACGGCACCAAAAGGCCTGTTTGTAGACGGCCACGGTTTGTCTCTGCTGCAGATGCCCTAAAAAAGAAAGTCAGGTATGTCATCCCCAAAACAGCTCCACCAGACTTCCTTACTTTTTTCTAAATTCATTAGATACTTGAACTTTCTTGTCATCTTTATTCCAGTTGGAGATGGGATTTGATTTTTACACCAAGATCTCTAGAGACCAGCATATTGTCTTGAATCTAACGTAATTTCTATTCAATACTGATAGGTAACCATGCCAAAGTACTGATATTGCCTTGGTCTTTAGAGTCAAACAAAGCTCACTAACCAAAAGCAAACAAATAAAAAACAATATTGTTGTTGTAGCGTACAGCTTCATAAAGCTTGACAAGAGCTGATGCTGGATCCAGGAAAGTTGTAAACTTAATTTTAAACAAAAATAAAATTGGCCTTGTTTTTTCAACTTCTATAAAAATGACATCATTAAAGTAAATTTGAATTTCTCTCTGCAGAAGGTCTTCAGTTCAAAGCTCCACTTCAATACCAAAAACCTGGGACAACACACAGATCCCTCAAACAGGATGCTCGGTATTGTAAAAAACATAAAATATAACTATTCTGTTGTAAGTCACACTCTTAAATTTAGATGTTTTCGAAATTAATTGTATTCTAATAATATTAATAACAGAAGTGAGCAAGTAAATTTACTGACAAATAGACATGAGGACAAAATGGTGTTGGCGTTGAAGATGCGAAGCTTTTCATTGGACGGGATGAATTCATTTATTAGAAGGACAGCTCATAAAAACGAGTTAGAAGCAGAAAAAGACAGTTTCATACGAGGTTTTCTGCTTCTTCATGTTCGTTCACTTGAAGGTTTTATTCCTGTTTTTTATGGGGTCTTTTTTTCTTGTGACAAATTCTTAAATAATTTGAAAATGAATGAAGTGCAGCCGTCTGGCTAATCTGCCGTGAGAACAGAGTTTCTGTTGCAAATGGTGTAGGAGAAGAAAAAAACCAGTTTTTAAAAAACGTTAAGTAGCAATTTATTCAAAGTAAACAAGCTAAAACATACAATTTAGCATTGCTAGGCATTTATTTCTTTTTTGTAAACAAAAGTACTTTAGTATTTTTGAATATGCTAAAAAAGTATATTACATTAGGGCAGCCTAATTATTATTTCATTATTATTAAGAAACACATTAGCTGATTGCTGTTAAGCATTGGGATGGCAATTTGTCCCTATTCGATTCAATTTAATTTAGTTTTATTTTATTTATATAGCACAAAAAAGTCACCTTAAGGCATTTTATATATTAAGTTAAAACCTTCCAATAACACAGAGAAAACCTCAACAATCAGACAACCCCCTAAGAGCAGTGTTGGGGAGTAATGGAATACATGTACCGCCGTTACGTATTTAAAATACAAAATATGAGTAACTGTATTACTGTTTATAAAGGTGGTATTCAGAATACAGTTACTTTGCTAAAATAAATGGATTACACAGCCGTCTTTTCCTGTTTCATATGTTAGGCTGTCCCCTCTCTATTTTTGGTAATTCCACGCCGGTGGAAACCCAAACAAAACCCGCATTAAGAGGCTCAAACGTCTCATTCTCGCGTCTCATAGTCACGTGAAGAAATATTTTTTTAAATGATTTAATATGAAGGCAACAGGCAGAGTGTTGCAGGCATCGCCCTAAAGAATGTAGCTTCATGGGCAGTGTAGTCCGTGCTACAGGGAGAATGGACTGTCATACCCGTTATGTGTCTGTGAGCGCGAGGAGGGAGAAAAAGGAAAAGTACGAGCTGTCATCGAGCAGAAACAGGAGCTGGAAGCATGTAAATATAATAATAACCACTGCAGCCAAAAAGAGAGCCTGACGAGCCCAGCTGTAAGTAAGCTGTTAAGACTCGACTGTGTTCGTGTTTTCCTCCGAAACAATAAGTTCGGTTGGAGCAGCCTTCCAACGCCTCTCTCTGTCTTTCGCTAGCAAAGTTGACCCAGACAACAAAGTAAAGCTAGTTTTCATCTACGAGCCCGACGTATTATCCAGAGGTCCCTTTACTACGGTTCGGAGCCGCTGACCTGTTTTATATACGTGTGGAATAGTTTTCTATACGAGATCGCTGCAAAAAGTGCAGCCTTACCTAATGTCCACCTACTGTTACTCATTTATATTAAGATTTAAACATCTAGTTGGTGTTGGTATGGCGAGTAACCTTCAGTAATAAATCACCCAGCAATAGTACATTCATGTAGTTGTAAAAAAGCATGATAATATATTAAGTAATCCAAAGTATTCAGAATACATTACTCTCATTGAGTAACGTAATGGAATACGTTACAAGATACAATATGTAATCTGTAATCTGTAGTGGAATACATTTTAAAAGTAACCTTCCCAACACTGCCTATGAGCGAGCACTTGGCAACAGTGGGAAGGAAAAAAACTCATTTTTAACAGCAGGCTCAGGGAGGGGCGGGGCCATCTGCCATGAGCAATTGGGGGTGAGAGGAAAAGCAGAGAGCAGAGCACTTGTTATTTTTCGTTGTCATTGTGAATAAAAATATTTAATGTGCCTGTTTTTTTTTCATACAGCGAATCTCACTCCAGCTCAGCTCAGAAGAATTTAAGGAGGCTGAAGCTCTTTTCTATAAAACCATGAAAGACTGTGACATCATCAAGTTTGAGAGGATTCAGAACAAAGCTCTATGGGAAGCCTTTCAGTTGTACGTATTTCATTTAATGTGCACCCATCTTTCACTGTGAGTATAAAGTTACTGTACCACTGCTGCCAGCTAAAGTGAGGTTATGGTTGTGTAACTGATATGACTGAGCTTTTTATTAAAGTGTATATAGTATTACCAGCTGTCAGTTCGCTGAGGTTTGCAGGCATTCATTTATGCACCGCTCTGTTAAAGCCCTGCATTTCATTCAGGATTCATTCAGAGATGGCCTCACATTTGAACAGTGATGGGAATAACAATGTTCTAAGTAACGGCGTTACTTTTTTCAGTAACGAGTAATATAACTAATTACTGCTACCTATCATTACAACGCCGTTACTAAAATGCGGTGTTACTATTTTTCAACAAACAGACGGTTGAAGCTGTGTTCAGGTTACCGCACCTTATATCAGTTGCACGGAAGTAGCTGTAAGTAATCTGGACGCTACAGCTTTGAGCAGCTGTGCGCGCTCAGATTAGTTACTTTTTGGCAAAACACCTGGAGCTAAGGGGGCAAAACAATCGCATGAGTGCTGCTGCTTGACTGAGGAAGAATGAAGTAGTCGTAGTAAGCCAATCACACGACTACTTCAAGATGACAAAGCAATAAGGTGATATATACCAGTTTTTAAATTGTGGTGATAGGCCACGTAAAACCAGAGTCATGATAAACAATATATACGCGGCATTTTTTCCTCAATAGTGTCGTCACGTTTACTGTCTAAGGACAGCGCAGCGAGACCTCTCTGGTTATGACCTTATGTCAGACCTGCAGGTATCAGGTGTGATGTTCTTCTTTATAGTGGATAGAAATATTTGAAGTGGCACAAATAATTTGTGTGGCATCTTATTGAATGAGAACACCTGATTGTTATGTAAATAGCTTGAAATGGTTATTTAAAAAAGGGTAAAAGGTAAATGGCTGCAAACTGCAACAACAATTTTGTTGTTTGCAAAACTTGTGCGTATGATTTTAAAATTTACAATTTATACTTGCATTCAAAGTTATGAAATATGATTCATTAAACATGTTTGTGGTTGTTACAGTAAAAAAGATAACTTTTTCTACTCAGAGTTAATGTTTTTATCTGATTTTAGATCAATTGTGTTAATACAGTATGTCAAAATGAAAACGTAACTGTAAATTCCAACATGTGAGGTTGTGCTGAAAAGGATGAGACCAAACAAGGCAAAGGAAAGAGTTTTTCAAGGTGAAATGTAGAGGGAGAATTGAAAGTAGTCAAAAACAGCCAATAATGCTCTAAAATTAAACATTTTTTTTTAAAGTAACGCAATAGTTACTTTTCCTAGTAATTAATTACTTTTAGAATCTTGTAACTCAGTTACTTTTTTGAAGAAGTAATTAGTAACTATAATTAATTACTTTTTCAAAGTAACTTGCCCAACACTGCATTAGACTGTAGAATACTTTGGTATACAGAGTTCATGGTTGACTCAGTGACTCCAAGGTGCTCAGGTCCTGTTGTGTAAAAGACCAAACAAACCCAAATCGCCGCGCCTCCACCACCGAGCTTGAAAGCTGGTATGAGGTGTTTGTGCAGAGACTCTGTTTGATGTGCACTGTGGCCAGACATCTCCGCTTTGGTGTCATCTTTCTGAAGGACATTATTCCAGAAATCTTGTGTTTTGTTCAGATGCAATTTTGCAAACCTGAGCTGAACATTTAAGCTATATTTTCAGAAACAGAAGCTGCGTCTGTTGTTTATACAGCATTTAGCATTCAATGTTATCCTGCTTTCCACTTGTGGCTACAGAGACTGCTGCTGCAGATGTATATAGTATGTATACTGTAGATGTCTATAGTATATTTATTCACTTTATATTCCCGCACTTACTGTACATGTACCAGTTAGAGTTAGTTTTTTCCTGCCTCCTATTTCAAGGCAGAAAAATCAAATGAAGAGCAAAAACAGAGATGGAAAGGTGATGGAGAAAAAGCTTTTTCATGGCACTGACTCCAAAGATGTAGACGCCATCTGCCACCACAACTTTGACTGGAGAATCTGTGGAACTCATGGAACGGCTTATGGGAAAGGTGAGTTAAAACGGTTATTGAATATTCAAATTATGTTTTCAGAAAAAATACGTTTAAAATCAAAAATTCCAAACATTCTCATTTCAATCTTGCAGTCTTTTCTGTGACACCCTTGGGTGCTGGGAAGTGATACTTTAAAAAAAATAAACCAAAGGCTTTGTTTGTCTCTGTTTATCACTGAAGAAAATAATGCGTAGCCCTTTGTCTTTTCCCACAAATAAAGTTTTGATAATTTTATCTTTTGGTGTCTAAACACAGGTAGTTACTTTGCCCGTGATGCCAGTTACTCCCACAACTACACCGGAGACACTGATGAGAGAGCCATGTTCATCTCACGGGTGCTGGTGGGAGACTTCACCAAAGGGTCCTCTGATTATCGCCGACCTCCCTCCAAGGATGGAGGGGGCATAAACTTCTATGACAGCTGTGTGAATGATGTAATGAACCCCTCCATATATGTGGTGTTTGAGAAGCAGCAGATCTACCCCGAGTACCTGATACAGTACAAGACCACAAACCTACTTAATGTGCACAATGGCAATGCAGCAACTATAGCAGGATTTAATCAAAGTACTAATAATTCTTGTGTCATTGCTTAACAAAAGTGGTGTAAAAGGGGGTAGGCAGTGTCTTGAAATGGAAATTTTATTTTGAAGGAGCTTAATAGAGTTTGTGCTGAATAATTTAATCATATGCAAACACATACCTGAAAGCAAAAAAGCACAAAAAAATCTTATGTAGAGATAAATATAAAAAAAGAAGCAGTAGATATTAATGACAGATATGTTCACAATAGAAAAGAACTCTTACTTACTTCCAGACGATTAGAAAATGTGAATTGTGAGCTGGTCTGTAGTTAATGTAGATTAACAGTTTATGATTAATTAGCTTCTCAGTCAGATGATATTAAAACATTTTAGGTTAAATTCAAATGATGGGGAAACCTTGATGAAATTGCTGAATGATGAATGATTTATATTTTTACATTTTCCTGTTGCACTTTATTATTTCTATTTCTGTTTTTGTTGTTTTGATGCTGAAGTTTTTCCACCTTGACCAAATGTAAAATGATTTTCTACAAATTGCCAGCATTTCCTCTCACTTTGTATTTATGAGCATATTGAAGATGAAGAAAAAGGTTGGCACGATCCCATTTGCTGAGGTGTTGTTTATAGAAAATAGACCAGCCTTTATACAGAATAATTAAAAAACAGCAGGACTGAGTTAACCTTATCAGAAGAAAAAACCAAGTGCTTTCCTCATGATTATCTTCGGAGGTTTTATATGTCTGCCACATTTAGTGTTAATAATGCAAACAAATCATAAAATGTCAATTAATGATAAAGGACGCTGTCAGATTAGACCATTAGAGTCAGAAATTCTTATAATGACTTGTCCGAGACACATGATGGATTATGTGTTGGTGCCTGATGGTAGCAACAAGAAGCAGGGACCAACTTTTGAGAACATGAATAGAAACAAACAGCAGCTCTGTGTTTGGAAAAACCTAAAAAAAAAAGAGAAAAATATTAAAAGGGAAGCTCAAAGACGATGCTGTGGTGGCTCTTAATCTCTTTAAGATCGTCCCATTGTGCACTACAGAGCGCACACCACTGCTCTTGGAGTCACGAAAACATAAAGGTTGCGTTAAAACTTGATATCTGATATAGCATTACACTTCTTTCAACTCAGACAAAGTCCATTGCACTACTTTCAAGCACTTTGCAACCTGTCCTCTAATTTGGTCATTTCTTCTGGATGCATTTCTCTTGCTTGTATATATTTATTTTGTCGTATGTACTCCTTTTGTCTGTTTTTTATTCTTGCCGTCCTACTGTTTCTATTTTTATTTCATGCACAGTTGATGTGGAGAACCCACAATTTGTTTTGTACATGCACAAAGAAAATAAAAGGCTATTCTATTCTAAAAAGGAGGCATGCCTAACTGGCATCATTTAGTTATCAACTATGATGGTAACGTCAAATGAATTCAGCTATGTTGCAACTGCAAGCAACAAAGTTGCAAAACACACAACAGTCCTGGGAACTGTTGGCTAACACATGGAGGTCTGTGCCACTTTTTAAGAATCATCAGTGACCCACTGCCAAAGTGATCACGCTGGATGATGTTTGCTGCAATGGCTCCAGACTCTAAGTCGTGTGCTCAGTGTGAGAAAGTGGCGACAGCAGCAGCAGATTTGTCAAATGCTAGAAAGGCGATAATGCATAATGTATATTGAATCATGCTGAGTATGCACAGGTGGCGATGCCTGATTATTAATGTCACCAATGTTGGGTCCTTACTTAAATAATGTCTTTCACATTACTCCTTACTTTTCCTAAAATGATGCAGTACCTCACTTAATTACTTTACTGGAGAAAGTAATTGGTTAGCCATTTCACGCTCCTGCACTGTCTGTCACGATCCTGGGTCTTTTGACCCAGCGTTTTGAGTTTCAGTTTATTTTGATGTTTATGGTTAAGTTCATTAGGTTATCTAAGTTCATTTGCTTATTAGTTTCCCCTTGTGTTTTCAACCCCTGTTAAGTCTCCCTTGCCCTTCATATGTTTCATGTCTGTGTGTGTAATGTGTGTATGTGTATGTGTTAGTCACCATAGGGAAATAGTTCCTCTGCATTTAACCCATTCACCCAGTGAAGCAGTGGGCAGCCACCAATGCATCATTATCATCATTATGTTCATGTGTGTCAGCTGTTTTCCCCATGTGTTCCGACTTCCCTCATTAGCCTCCTGTGTGTATTTAGTCAGTGTGTTTTCAGTCGTTCCTTGTCTGCGTCATGTCTTCAGGTATCCATGTCAGTTCACCATGTTTAAGGTTTTTTTTTTCCCTCCCATGTTTTAGTTTTAGTTCACCCAGTTTAGGTTATTGTTTAATTTCATGCATGCCCTTTGATTGCATTTATTTTGCCAGCCTTAATGTGGTTGAAATTATAAATATTTAAACTGCTGGGAAGACTGAAGAAGCATTTAAAACCGTTGCAAAGATTATATTATAGGAAGGCCCAACTACAGAGCTACAGAGCTCCAGGTATAACTCAGGCTTAGATGAGAGTACTTTACACTCTCATGTCACACTTGTAGTTGGAAGCAACTATGAGGCTAGAACACTGGGCTCAATGGTCAAGAAAGCGCTGAGCTTGACCTGGGAGGCCACAGATGCACCAAACGCTTGGAAGGCAGTGGAAGTAGACATGTGGTATGTTGCGTTTTCCTCAGAGGAGTAAAACAAACCTGAAGAGGATTCACCCATGGAAGAAAGAGGACAGATCATACCGACACACAAAGACTCTGGTAGCCCCAATCCTGGGTTTCAGCACCACTGATGCACGACAGACCCGACCACATGTTTGCACTTTTCAGTACACTTCTTTATTGTGGCTGTCAACTTACACACGCTGCTGCAGCTTTGCAGCGGATGCACATATTTCAAGATTTTCAAGAGCTTGGCTTCCCAAGTCCCTGATTTGGGAGTTGAAAACAGAGTGAGAGGTTTCAGCTACTTGCTGGTGGCGGTGGACTGCTTCACAAGCTAGGTGGAAGCAATCCCATTCAAAAATGAATGAGTGCAGACTATGGTGTCCCAAGGAGCATATGCTCTGACAATGATTCACATTTGTTCAATAAAGAACTGGCAGAGGTAGAAAAGGCTCTAGGTATAACACACCGATTTGTTTACCACCCTGCCTCACAAGGGGTGGTGAAAGGGCAAATCAGACTTTGAAGAGAAAAATTGTGGCATATATTAGGACAGTAAACTGAGATGGGTGGACACTCTCCCCATTTTTCTTATGTCAATGAGAACCTCTCCGGGTGCGCATACACACCTGATGCCACATGAGTCGCTGAGAGGCAGGCCAATGCCTGGTCCAACCCTGAGAGGGAGGTCGTATGACCTCTCTGGATGTTTGGCAGGTGAACTGTGATGAATATATGACAGCGTAGACTAAGCGAGTTTTTAAGTTTTGTTTAAGCAGGTGCAGCTGGCTGAGCCTGAGGAAACTACAACTACAGCAATAAAGGCTGGTGACTAGGTGCGGGTGAAAGTTCACAATGGAAAGTGGCTTGAACCCTGGTGGACTGGACCCTATGAGGTGATTAAATGCACATCCAGTCTAGTGCTGTCCAGATAAAAGGTAAAGCTGGAGCTAATTATCACCACATGACACATTGTATACCTGCACAATCACCTTTGTAAACTCTGGCTGAGGGTTAGGCCTAATCAGAAACCGGTGAAGGCGCCAAACAAATAGACTGATCTGACTCAAAAATTGACCATTGCATGTCCTTGTTAGTATAAATGGCATGTTTCCTAGCTACTATAGAGTGCTGCGGTTGTTGTTGTATTCTGTGTGGTAGAAGCTTATTGAATAGACTGATAATAGCCGCTTTGTCCAAGGAGAAAGGCCTACCACCCTATCAGTTGCTGTTGTTTGGACAACAGGAGGAGTTAGAGAATGATGAGGAGGTGCAGAACAGTAAAAGCAGGGAGCGAAGGCTCTGAGGGCAATAGCTGGTGTGGGGTTGAAGGTTTGAAGCTTGTAGCTATTTGTTGTTAATGAACCATCAGACAGGATGGAGTACTGGCAGACATGAAGGGAACCAGTGGATTGAAAATCATCCTTAAATAGGAAAAGATCATACGACTAGGGCTGTTCGATATAACGATATATATCGGATGACGATACAAAAACGTCTATCGTTTCATTTTACGCTATCGTTTGTTTCGTGGTGTCGCAAAATAAACTGTTTACGGCAATGTTTTTTTTCGTCATTTTGATGGTTACTGTAGTGGCTATATTAATTTCTTAAAGTTCTCTCTTTCTCTTATATTTAATACCAGAGGTGGGACAAAGTCATTGTTTTGCAAGTCTCAAGTAAGTCTCAAGTCTTTATCCTCAAGTCTCAAGTAATGTCAGGCAAGTCAGAGTCGAGTCTCAAGTCACTGGTGTAAAAGTCCGAGTCAAGTCACAAGTCTGAAACTTTGAATTTCAAGTCCTTTCGAGTCTTTAAAAAAAAGAAAAGAAAAAATAATGTTGCAGTTATGCTAAATGTAAATATTAGACCATGTAATTTTAAAATCTGTGTTTTTCTCAACACATGACAAAATAGTGAACTTAGAAAATATACACAAATTGTGAAATTGCACCTCTTTAAAATGCAGCTCCAAGAATAATTTTCACCGACAGTTCTGAGATAAGCTGCATGTTATTCTTGGATGCGGTTGTAGGACCAGCTTTAAAATCGCATGACAAAAATATCATACACATTAAAAAAAACTGTATCACCAACGTAGCCTGGACAACATTTGCTAGTTAGATGAAGTCAGCTATCTCATCGTAGCATATTTATATGCATATTTATAATCATACGGTTCTTGGAGTGAGTGCATACACTCATGAAGTTTAGTAACTTCCGGTCACTGCAACAAGCCCAGGTACAGTTTACCGACAGATGGGTGCAGGACCTTGAAATGCACCGTGTAGAACGAAAGACCATCGTACGTATCATAAGTTTACCAGTCTCACAAATCGTCGTCATAAATACACATTCCTTAACCGTTTATTAATAGGACCTTTGAGCTCAACGGTAATTAATTAGTAGTGGAAATAATTTCTGGTAGCATCACAGAAATGTAGCAGTGACAATAATATTGTATGCTGTAATCGTACTGGGCAATTAGTGATACAAAAAACCTGTTTTATCCTGTGAATAAAAGTATGTGTTTTTGTCAATGTACCATAATAACAGAAGCGAAACGCAATATTGTGTCAGGACAATTCACTATTTATGCACAATAAATAAAGGAGCATAGCGCCACAATTTCTGTTCAGCGCCAGACTTGCTTGTAACCTATATCACCAATTATGTTATGAAAATGACGTATTAACTACTAAAAAACACTGACCTTCGTGTAAATGCTTGGAGCAGACTAACCTGTGAGCTGGTGTTCTGGGACGTTATATTTGATCTTTGAATGATCCAGGCCATCCGTAGCGTCTTTGTTACTTCGGAAACATGGCTTGAACAATTTCTCTTCAACGACGTAATCCGATAACAACCGATCTCTTTACCCGTCGGCTTCTCGTGGCTGTCATGCGACCGGCTATTGCAGTTAATAATACAACGGCTTCTTGACATTTTTGTGTTTCTTTTTATCGCTGTGTGACTGATTTTAATTGAAAGCCTGCGTGCGCTAGTACCGCTTGCCACGAGTTCCCAGAATCCTTTGCGGTTCTACCCGTGAATGACGTCACATTTTCAATCTCTATATAATATGCATGTTAAATTTTATATTTGGGGTAAAATATCAAGTCTTTTCAAGTAAACCGGTTCAAGTCCAATTCAAGTCCCAAGTCATTGGTGTAAAAGTCCAAGTCAAGTCACAAGTCTTAGAACATTTTTTCAAGTCAAGTCTAAAGTCATAAAATTAATGACTCGAGTCCAAGTCATGTGACTCGAGTCCACACCTCTGTTTAATACAACCACACTACACACGGACAAGCGCCTGTTTTATGCACTGTCTTTAGCAACAAGGACGGCAACACCATCGCGTGTCCGCTTGTTTATGTTCCGCATAAACCTTTCACAATAAAGCTCAAGATCCTGTTGAGACTTTTCAAAATAAACTGAATCACGTGAAAGAGCAGATTATTTACGGATGAGAATTAAAAAAGAGCCGCCACATGCTAAAAAATAAACCTTAGACTCAAACGTTAGAACAGGCTTTTCCCCGCAGCACGCCGTGTAATAAATACTCACAAAGAAAATGGTGGCTGTTAAAACTTATGTCTAAAAATGTATAGTTTAATGCATCTGTTAAAACACTGGACTCCAGCTACATGACGCGCAGCTGGAAACACTTCCCGCAAGTCGAGCTGCCCGAGATTCACAGAATTTACAGAAAATGTTACATTTTTGTGATTTATATCGTTATCGGGACGATAGAATTCTTATATCGGGATATGAGATTTGTACAAATGTACAAACTAAGTACAATAATCAAACAAAATGACATATGTATGCATAATATTATCCCTCTCACACGCACACACACAGAGGTATAGCATTTTGACCCACTCATCTTTGCAGAGTTGTTGTAATTCAGTCACATATAGTTGTATACATAAGGATGGGTTTAGGGAGGTGCACCTACTTCAGTCGTCTCAGGAAGTGCAGTCACTGCTGGGCCCTTTTTGTCACTGATTTGGTGTTGCTGGTCCAGGACAGGTCCTCTGTGATGTGAACACTGAGGAATTTGGTGCTCTTCACTCTCTCTACTGTGACACCAGCAATGCTGAGCAGGAGATGGACAGCCTCGGCCTTCTTAAAGTCAACGATCAGCTCTTTTGTTTTGTCAACATTAAGAGATTATGGCATTGCACCAAAGTGCCAGCCACTGCACCTTCTCTCTGTATGCATCATCGTCCCTAGCTAGTTATCAAGGCAGCCAGACTGTGTCTCTGTAACCAGTTGGAGAGCTCCTTACATCGCACGGCATGATGAACTTGCATTGCTTTTTCCAAATGTTAAATGGAATAGCTAATCTGACATTTAATCTGATAGCTAATCCAAGTGCTAATCCCTTAATTAATCCCAAAGCTAATACATTTGGTAATTTTAAACTATTAAGGATAGAAAAGGTCAAAATAAATCTTTGGGTTTTTTTTTTTTATCCATTTCCCTTTAATTCTGTTTACTCGTTTCTCTTTTTTAAATTGTACTTTAAAAAGATTTTGAATCTTTTTTCCCTTTGGAATTCTAAAATGTGTTTTTTATTGAGAGTTATTTTTTATGTTTTAGAAATTGATTTGAATATTTATTAATGTAATAATCATTTATTTTACAATATTGACGCACACTTTATTTATGTCTAAATAAATAAAAGAATTACAAAATTAATTTGACTGTTCTGGTCCCCCATATAACCCTCGCTGCAAGCCGCAAACAGCAGACAGCCTGCATTTAGAATTTAGCAGCTTAAAATCCAAATGTTCACCTCAAAGGTTTGATGGAAAGTCTGGCATAACATTTGTTTTTCAATAAATTCTAAATGTTTTTGTTGCGAATTTTCTGTATTATATAGATCCTGTATCTTCATGGCATGTTTCATTACTGGAAATGTTTCAGCTGTGAAGTAGAAGAAAGCCGAGGTGTGGGATGTATGGAGGTCATACAGCGCGGCGACGACTCAGAGTGGAAAACAGCAGCATTACAGCATCCGTCCAGGTTAAAGGTTGTTGAGTTTCGCTTTCCAGTCGTCAGAAATGAGGCTTTCGTCAGTTTAATGTCACAGGTGGAAGGAAACGCAGGCAGAGCTCGGACACGATGGAGACGGAAATACTGAGAATGATCTGCGCCGGCCAAGGAGCAGTCAACACGGAGGATTTAGTGTATAATCTGTTTTCCGGAGATCCCACGAAGTTGTCGGAGATCATTTCTAACCGAGAGAAATTTGTTTCGTGTTGTCCAAACGGACAGCCGAAGGTGGTGGCCAGGACCCGCCTGAGACTTTGCAGAGTGAAAGACTGTCTGGGGATATGCAGGGGTCTGCACCTGTGCAAAAACATCCTCTTCAGCGGATTCTGTCAGTTCACTCAGCTCAGGTAAATATACTGGACTTAAAAGTAAGTAACAGAGCTTATTTAGGGAGTGTTATTTATGTCATGTAGTTATATCACATATGGTTGTAAAATCAACAGGTTTAAAGTCCAGGACACTGATGGTGCCTTTAGGTATTGTTAGGAAAATCCGACAATTTACAGCAGTTTGACACATTTATTCAAAAAGCTAACCTAAACAAGTAACAAAATGTGGCTTTGAGGGCCAGTAGGAAAAGTTGCTCTCTGGTTGTCTTTTAGACTGAAGCTTAGCTTTGAAATGAGTAAAAAGAGTGACAGTGAAAAGAACATGGCTACGTTCATCCACAGAACAGAAAGATTTTCCAACATCAGCAAAGTTTACTATGAAAAATAAAAACTAAAGCGGCTGCTGCGTCTACCCAGCCACATAGAAAACAATCTAGTACTGGGCTAATCCTGTTTCCCAAGCATGTTTCCCTAAACTTCAAACTTAGTTTTCACATTGATGTCGTACTGTTTCTAAGAGTTATCAGGGTGGCTGTTTGTCCTGAACCTAACCGCTGACTTTGTACCATGCAGATAAGCCTTATTAATCATTACACAAAGACAGCTGTCTCATATGACGCTGTTTTTGGTTTTTTTTTATTCTTAACTGAGCAAATAAATGCTAGCACGCCCAGTCATGACTCAGCTGTGTGGATTCTGTTATAACAGGAGGGGCTGCAGCTTCTCCCATGAGCTGACCTCTGAGCATAACCAAAGACTTCTGAGGGAGCATGAGCTGGAGAGCCTGAGCCGAGAGGAGCTGTGCACCCTGCTGCTGCAGAGTGACCACACAGTTCTTCCTGATGTAAGTCTAACAACACACAGCATGAACCGGACAAGTTAGTTTGCATTAAAATGAACTGTCACCTTTTCTGATATTTGGCATCTTCCAGCTGATTTTACTCCCAGCTTTCAATTATTTAATTTTCTTTTTTTTTTTCTTGTTCTGTAACTGATTGTTACCTCACTAATTTAATTATTTAATCTGTATTGTCCTCCACTTTTCCTGACAAGTTTTTATACGCAAGCTTAAGTGTAACTTTATTAAATACTGGATCTGTTGATCAAGCAAGCCCTCCATCGACTTCACAAAACATTACTGCTTTGAACAACAACAATATAAAAAATGAGAGAAGACGTCCTGTTGTATAGAAGTTTATGTGAAAATGATCTCACACTGACCGCTGACCTCAGTAAACAGTTAACCTTGTAGTTCTTGGAACCATTTAGAGCAAAGTCTAAGGAGCCTGGAAAGAAAAGGCGTCTGGACTTCTTTAAGTTGCTTGAAGACATTTCACCTCTCATCCGAAAAGCTTCTTCAGTTCTAAGGTCAAATGTGGAGAGTCCCAGATTTAAGCCCTGTGGGAGTGTCCCCCCCAAAAGGGACAATGGACCCCCTAATAATCCTCTACCTAATCACACGAGCCAAAGTCTGAAAACGGGTGTAGGTCAAAATCATGTGTATCGTGTGATTTGGAAATCACACGATACACATGAAGAAATATCACTTCCTTCTCTCTCTTTAAGTCCTTAAGTCCTCTTTAAGTGATTGTAAACATGAGCACAGTTTCGAGATCAGCCTTTTATGTACTTTACCTTTATAGGTGTCGACAAACATGTCAATGAGGCCCGCCTCCTCAGAATCCTCCCTTGCAACTTTAATATTTTTATTAAAACGGTGTCTCAGTTGTAATTATCTGTAAAAGTCTGTTTTATTTAACCTGTAAGTTTCACTGAGTTGTAGGAAGCTGTCCATGTCTGTGTTGGTTGAGATTTTACAGTATGCTGTAAATTCTCTAAACACCCCATCCAAATGTGCTGGTGTGAAACCAGTATCATATCCTACCCAGTATTCACACTTCCGCGAAATTTCGACAGAAACCCTGGTAGTAGCCCACCATGCCGAGAAAATGGCGGAGCTCACGCCTAGTACAAGGGGCAGGGATTTTTGCCAAAGTAGGGTGCACTTGTCCTTGACCCACCTGTTTCCCTAGATACATCACAGTGGCTTTGCCAAAATCACACGTGGCGAGATTGAGGGCGAGGGATGCCCTTTCCAAGCGATGGAACACATCAGTGAACGTTTATGCTCTGACCAGGTGTCTGAATAGACGACAATATCATCTAAATACACTTCACAATGGAGAACGCTTCCCAGCACGATATTCATGAGCGTTGGAATGTGGCGTAACAGTAACAAACTTCGCAGAACCGACCATATTGACACAATCTTCCATTCTGGGAAGAGGATAGGAGTCAGGTTTGGTCACGCTGTTCACCTTCCGAAAACTCATACTAAACCGCGGGGTTTTATCTGCTTTAGGCACTAGGAGACACGGGGGGACTCCACGCACTAGAGCTAGGAACAGCAAGATGATTTTCCAACGGATGAGAAACTTCTGTCTGGAAAATGGCACGTTTAGTGGGATTCACCCGGTAGGCATGCTGTTTGATTGGAGGGTGGTCCCCCACATCGATATCATGCTCCAGCACAGTGGTACAGGAAGGAGTGTCAGAGAAAAGATTAGGATGATTCTCAATCAACCGACACACGTCACTTTGAACAGCATCCTTTAAATGTGTCCTTAGATCACTTAGGATTTCAGAGTTTCTAAGTCGTGCGCAGCCCTCAGCACAACCGAAAACCAAATCATCACTTACCAGGTCATACAGGTTTTGGAAACTGGCACCCCCACAGTCGCAACTGTTGATACACCACTAGCAAAGTAAGGCTTCATCATATTGATATGACACACACAACACTGTTTCCTTCGCTCAGTCCGCCTGCACTGTATACGGACCACTGAAGGAGTAGAAGTATTAAAACTTTGTCAGCAACCTCAAATTTCCTTTGCACAGCTTTCTTATCAAACTTCCTTTTCATCTTTCCCTGCGCTGCAACAAGAGCGTGCGATTGCGCATGCTTTATGCAAACACTTTCTAAAAGAACTCTCATAATCCAACACATTTTCCTTAGGAGCATCTATGTCAGACAGAAAATTCTCCTTGAGTAGTTGCATCATAGATTTCAATGTCTGGTGAAAACGCTCGAGTGCACCTTGCGACTCCGGATGATATGCACTAGACTTGTGATGTTTAATACCAAGTGATCGCAAAACTTGAGCAAAAATCCGAGACATGAAATTAGAGCCTTGGTCCGTTTGGACAGATTTCGGCAACCCAAAAGTAGAAAAGAAGTTCATCAGCGCCTTAACAATGGATTCAAAGTCAGAAGATACTGGTGTCCCGATTTTGTTTTAGGAAGTGGACCAACACAGTCAATGAGTATGTCCTCAAAAGGTTCCCCTAAAACTGGAATAGGGTGTAATTAGGGCTGCCACGATTAGTCGACTAGTCACGATTACGTCGACTATTAAATAAGTCGTCGACGATTTTGATAGTCGACGCGTCATTTGAAGCTTTGTAAGATCACAAAAGACGCAGGAATGAGTAGTAGGATTTAAGAGTGTAATAACGGACTGAAACAGAAGATGGCAGCACTGCATGTACAAGGATGCCAGCTGCCGTTAAACCCCGAAGAAGAAGAAGCTGTATCCCAGAATTCATAGTGCAGCCCAGCTCAGTTTATAACAATGGCGGCAGCTAGTTAGTTTTAATATTACTCTTATTATTCTTTCTGGGTCACAGAATAAACATTTAACATATTTTCAGGCGAGAATGTAGCTGTGTAAACCTCAAATATCTGCTCAGTTTATCAAGACACCACATATTTTCAAAAGCGCTCCGACGTTTTCGGAGACGTCTGTTACCCACTAGCTCGATAGCTAGCCAGGGGCAAGGCTCACTAGAGCCGTGAGAACACCGGACTCCCGGCAAATCGTTTTCATCTTTCGCTACTCAGGTTAAACATACATAAGTCACTTAGATAAGTTAAAAATGTTATTGTTTGGCTTTTTTTCAGTATTTTATTTGTTCCTGAGTAAATCGGTTTGGCTGAGATTAAAGTTATAGTTTTTACACAGCTGAATAAACATCAAGCAGACAGCTGATTATCAGAAGTGTGAGATGCTCGAGAATTTACTCCGGTGTCCTGTTATATTTTAGATAGCAAGGAGTTTATTAAACTTCACCGAAACAATCTGCAAATTTCATTAAAATTTAATAAACTATCATCTTGTCTTTATTTTTAGTTAGCACAGACCTTACACACTTAAAGCTGTAAGCTAATGATAGTTATATAAGAGCAGATGCTGCTGGTGCAATAAGCTGTACGTTTTACGTCCAATGGATGATGATCTGATTAGTCGACTATCAAAGTAATCGTTTGTGGCAGCCCTAGGTGTAATGGAGCGGGTGAAATGGTATGTAGATACTTGAAAGTGTGTGTGAGTATGTACATAGATGTAGGTGTATATATAAACGAGCAAGATACACTGTATATCTCCAAGTGGAAAAATTACATTTTAGTAACTTCACATTGCCTTGGGTGAATCCCCCCCCCCCCCCTTTCTATTTTTTAAAATTTTGTTGTTTGCTTTTCTTTTTTTCCTTTTTTCCCTTGTTGTGTCTGTGTAAATGTTAATGTTCCTGTTGGATAAAAATAAAGTTGGAAAAAATACAAATAAAGAAGTTGGACATCACGATGGCTATATTCATCTTTTATATACAGTATACTATTGTAACTCCCCTTTTTCCCCCTTTCTCCATCAGATATGCTACGACTACAACAATGGTGATGGAGAGTTCGGCCGGTGTCAGGATGGTGATGGTTGCAGGAGGCTCCACATCTGTGAGAACTACATCAGCCGTGAATGCAGCTGCTGGAAGAACCACGATTTTAATGCTCCACAGCCATTCAGAGCTTTGAAAGCTAGAGGCGTACCTGACACACTCTTTCAGTCCTTGAAGGCTGCTTATGCAAATAAACAGGCTTTGAAGCTGGCTGGAGTCAGTGACCATGGTCAACGAAGTCAGAGAGGCAGAGGGAGAGGTGGCCATCAGCTCAGCAGAGGCTTTAGAGGAAACAGAGGAAGCCACAGCAGCCGCCCAGATCTGCATCGAGCCCGTTCACTTAGTAACATTGCTGCAAACATTGATGGCTTTGACCTGTGGTCCAGCGATAGACTGAATGAAAGTGACGATGACAACTCTCCCACCAGTGACATCACTGTCGCCGCTACCAGGAACAGGGGCAACCATCAGCGTTTTCAAAATGCTCGTTCCTTAAGTGACATTAACGCTGCTGTCAATGATGAAGCTGCTAAAGGTGGAGAATGGCAGAATAATACACAGAGGCCTGTCAGAGGTAAACACCAGCTGAAAATACTTCTGTGGGGAGATGAACTAAAACTGCTGTCTGAATGAAGCCTGTGAAATATCTCCTGTTTCTTTCAGATAAAACAGGGATCTGCATGTACTTTATCAAAGGTCACTGCAAACATCAAGGTGAGAAAGTCATGGTTAGTAAGTGTTTTAGGTTTTAATGTAGTTCTTTCTTGACTTTGACCAGCTGTCTTTCTTCTTTCTTCTTAGATCGATGTTTTAAAGCTCATGACAAGATGCCGTACCGATGGCAGGTCCAAGAGGGACACCAGTGGACTGATTTGCCCGATAATGAGACAATTGAGAGAGACTACTGTGACCCCAGTAACTCATACAGGTACTTACATTTATTCTGCAACTCAGACATCTCAGGGTTTTTTAAGATCTAGTGGAACTATTAAGCATTTCCACTTTTTTTCAAATATGCGTTGATAAAATAACAGATGCTCCTTTTAAACTAAAATCAAGCTCAGTGTATGTGATAGTAATTTTTATGAGGGTAAAAAGTTTTGATGTTGGCTCTGTATGATGTCAGTGCAAGATAATGTTCTTAAAATTGTCATTTCAGGCACGCAGCGTTTGTTTCACGTACCACATTATTCACCAAAATTATTATAGTGAAATTTAGTTTAAATCACCACAAAATACTGAACAAAGAATCATAAAAATCATCAAAGTTTTTGCATAACTGACCATCTTCATGTTAATACTTTGATTGTTTTTTTGCAGTAGCACCAGCCCGGCCGTGCACTTTGACACGATGACCTGTGGATGGAACAAAGTGCGTCGACTCTCGACAGAAAACTCGGTGATTGAGCCGACCTTCATCCACACCACCGAGTGGCTTTGGTACTGGCAGGATGAGTTTGGGAGTTGGAACATGTTTGCATCCGCTGTGAGTAACTACAGAGTGTTTGCAGAAATTTTGGCAGATTGCTAAGACATTAAGGCACGACTTTAACAGTCCACTGTGTATCCACATTCAAAAAATGTAACTAATTGTGAGTCTGATTTAATAGTTTTATTGAAAAACACAAATAAACTATTTGTAATGTGAAAAATCCCTCATAGTTTGAGCCTGCAGTGCTTTGTTTCCCCTACAGGAGAACTCTACTGTGCATTTCAGTGCTTTTCAATTTGTGTTTCATGTTGTTGTTCTATCCTCCAACAATATCATCCTAATCTGGCATCAGCAGTAATTCCATTACACTCAGGGAGAAATTTTAAATGAAAAAAATATATGAAAAAACTTTTCCAGTCAGGAAACATATTTGGCTGCTAGATAGCAAAAGTTGCGGAGTAGCTTCCAAAAACTAGCTTGTAGTTCATGGATTGTCACTTCTCTGGTGTGGAAGGAGCCTGAGCTAGTACCTAGGTTTCAATGTTATTTCAATGTGCAAAAAAAAAACATACCAAAACCCATTTTTGTACCAGCCCGTAAGCGTATTCAGTTCTGCTGTAAATTTGGGTCAGCTTTTTAAGGCTGTTTTTTGGTACTTAAGTGCTTGATGCAGTCAGGTCTCCTTAAAGACAAAGTGTCTCTAAAAGAATTATAATGATGCTGATTTACGATTAGCTCAGGTATTATAATCAACTGTTCTTTATTAATATCCCAGTGCAGGTTTGAGGTCAAAAACTCGCTCAGTTTTCTTGCTTTGCAGACTAGTGGACATAAAACAGCAGACATCAACAGCACAAAGCTGGAGGAGAAGTTCCTGGCCAATGATAAAGACGTGTTGGAGTTCACTGCTGGTTCACACTCATATTCACTCAGTTTCCAGGGTAAACAAAGAATATGGAAACTGTCTCTGTTTGCTGACTTCAGAAATGCTAATATGTACAGCTGGCTTTATAATTATTATGTAAGTTTAAACTTTTTTACCCGTCAGACATGATGCAGACAAACAAGCATTATGGCACCAAAAGGCTTGTGTGCAGACGACCACGGTTTGTCTCTGCTGCAGATGTCCTAACAAAGAGAGTCAGGTACGTCATCCCAAAAACAGCCCCGCAAGAAAGTTTTCAAACCCCTTTACCTTTTTTTTTCTCAATCATGAGATCTTTGAATGCTGCTGCAGCTTCATTCTGACAGATACTCCACTCGAATTCCAGTTGGAGACGGGATTTGATTTAGAGATATTGGCTTAAACCTAACACATTTCTGTTCAGTACTGATGGGTAACCATGCCAACATTCGGGTTTTCTCTTGGTCATAGAAGTCTAAAAGAAACAAATCTTAAATAAATAAATAAATAAATAAATAAATAAATATATATATATATATATATATATATATATATATATATATATATATATATATATCGAAGAATCCATAGGTCCCTCAGCCTATTCATGTAGCCCCTTCTGCCAGGGTTACTTGCGTAGTAGCATTCCAACAATGCCCTGTTTTCGTCTCTTGCCCACCGATGCCTTCTTGTTCCAGTAGCCCACTTTTCGTCAGGGTGCCCTGGTTCCTCAACACCTGACGCGGACCTTGTTGATCCGGGCGACGTCCGAGCCGGCATGCCTTCATATTTATCTGTCTCGCTCATGTCTGCGGTAGGCTTGCTTAGCATAGGGGGTCTAGCCTTAGGACCCTTACTGGATACAGACGCCCCAGGCAGGAATCGAACTTGCGATCCTCTGTTCCAAAGGCGTGTAGTCTAACCACTACGCTATCCATCAAGTGCGGGATCTACCAAGGAGATGCTCTGTCCCCACTGCTGTTCTGCATAGGCCTGAACCCCCTCAGTGAGATCATTAACAAGACTGGCTACGGATACCGACTACGGAACGGAGCAGTTGTCAGCCACCTCCTGTACATGGATGACATCAAGCTGTATGCCAAGAGTGAACGAGACATCGATTCACTGATCCACACTACCAGGCTATACAGCAATGACATTGGAATGTCGTTCGGACTGGAGAAGTGTAGTCGGATGGTAACAAAGAGAGGGAAGGTAGTCAGAACTGAGGGGATTGAACTACCAGAAGGCAACATTGCAGACATAGAGGACAGTTACAAGTACCTGGGGATCCCGCAGGCGAATGGGAACCATGAAGAGGCCGCTAGAAAAGCTGCAACCACCAAGTACCTGCAGAGGGTCAGGCAAGTCCTGAGGAGTCAGCTGAATGGTAAGAACAAGATCCGGGCCATCAACACCTATGCCCTGCCCGTGATCAGGTACCCTGCTGGGGTAATAGGCTGGCCAAAGGAGGAGATAGAAGCCACTGACATAAAGACAAGAAAGCTCCTTACCATGCATGGAGGGTTTCACCCCCAAGTCCAGCACCCTGAGGCTGTACGCTAAGCGGAAGGAAGGGGGCCGGGGACTGGTGAGTGTCAGCACCACAGTCCAGGATGAGACAATGAACATTCAAGAATACATTGGGAAGATGGCCCCAACTGACCGAGTGCTCAGTGAATACCTCAGGCAGCAGAAACCCAAGAAAGAGGAGGGAGACGAGGAACCATCATGGAAGGACAGGCCCCTGCACGGTATGTACCACCGGCAGATAGAGGGGGTGGCTGATATCCAGAAATCCTACCAGTGGCTGGACAAAGCTGGACTGAAAGACAGCACAGAGGCACTAATCATGGCAGCACAAGAACAAGCTCTGAGCACAAGATCCATAGAGGCTGGGGTCTATCACACCAGGCAAGACCCCAGGTGCAGGCTGTGTAAAGATGCCCCAGAGACAATCCAGCACATAACAGCAGGGTGCAAGATGCTAGCAGGCAAGGCATACATGGAACGCCATAACCAAGTGGCCGGCATAGTGTACAGGAACATCTGTGCCGAGTATAACCTGGAAGTCCCGAGGTCAAAATGGGAGATGCCCCCAAGGGTGGTGGAGAATGACCGAGCTAAGATCCTGTGGGACTTCCAGATACAGACGGACAAAATGGTGGTGGCTAACCAACCGGACATAGTGGTGGTAGATAAACAGAAGAAGACGGCCGTAGTGATCGATGTAGCGGTTCCGAATGACAGCAATATCAGGAAGAAGGAACACGAGAAGCTGGAGAAATACCAAGGGCTCAGAGAAGAGCTCGAGAGGATGTGGAGGGTGAAGGTAACGGTGGTCCCCGTGGTAATCGGAGCACTAGGTGCAGTGACTCCCAAGCTAGGCGAGTGGCTCCAGCAGATCCCGGGAATAACATCGGAGATCTCTGTCCAGAAGAGCGCAGTCCTGGGAACAGCTAAGATACTGCGCAGGACCCTCAAGCTCCCAGGCCTCTGGTAGAGGACCCGAGCTTGAAGGATAAACCGCCCGCAGGGGCGTGCTGGGTGTTTTTTATATATATATATATATATATATATATATATATTTATTTGTGATGTAGAGTACAGCTACATAAAACTTGACAACAGCTGATGACACAAAATGTTTGTCCCTATGAAACATTTCCCTGATTCAAATTTCTGAATTCAGGAAGTTCTGCATGTAATTTTAAATGAAAATAAAATTGGCTTCATCTTTGTGTTTATAGAAATATTGGCAAAATTTGTTGAAAAACTCAAAAACTGGTGTTGATACATTTTAGAAGCTCCTTTTTCAGCAGCACAGCCTTGAGTCTGACCACATCTCTACAGGCTCCACACTCGTGAATTTGGTTTTTTCCTGGTCTTGCTGGCAGATCCTATGAAGCTTTGTCAAATTGCATGGAAGACAACTGTCATTTTCACGGCACCCCGTAGTCGTGGGTGATAAAATTTGCTATAGAGACAAAAACCATTATTTTGTACCAGGCTGTAAACATTATCCACAAAAGTGGGTCAACTTTTTAAGCTAACTTCAAGTGGCCATTTAAGGAATTGCAGTTGTTTTGGGGGGTTTCAATGCTGATTTAATTTTTGACACAGCCAAATATCTCTTTCAAGAAGACGAAACGTGACTATTTACTCATGGAGATGTAAATAAGTAGCTAGCCATATCAGTAACTGGTCATATTAGCTTTTTAGTCAACAAAGATTTCACAAAACATGATGTCTACAGGTTTCTTAGAGACACTGTTGAGCTACTTAGTAACTTAACTTAATAAGACTCAAAGACTGTAGGAACAACCCTGATTGTTCTTAAATTCTTCTGTTTCACTTATTAGCTGTGTTCATTTGGCTCGCTTGTATGGGATCAAATCCTTATTTCACTCAATGACATGCAGATCAAAGAACTCGGTAATGGGGGGTTTTGTTTCTGAATTTTTGGTTGATCTCTCCATTAAAATGAAACGACCATCAAAATGAGAGACTTTATATTTTAATTTCTTTGTAAAGTGAGCAAACCTACAAATTCAGCAGGGTATCAAACAGTTATTTCCCCGTCTGTGTGGAGCCTCAGCATGAGTCACAATTCTTTAGTTTGGGGTTGTTGTTTTTTTCTTTCGTTGGTTTGTTTTTCAAGGAATTTGCAAGAAATTAAAAATATGATGTTTTTCATTGTCGCTTATAACGGAAAAATATTTTATTCATTTAAAATTAAAACTTAAAAAAGTTTGAATAAAGAAAAGAAGTCTGCTTACCGCAGTGATCATTAATTACATTTATCTGATGTGTGTTTTCAACCTTTAAAAACAATAATTAAAGTCATTCTAACCCTTTCTCTCTGCAGAAGGCCTTTGGTTCAAACTTCCACTCCAATACCAGAAACCTGGGACAAGACACAGATCCCTCAAACAGGATACTCGGTATTGTAAAAAAAACCAAAAAAAAAACCCATTTTTATTTATTTATATATATATATATATATATATATATATATATATATATATATATATATATATCTGAAAATAAATTCAGATATTTCACACTATCTGCTGAAAAAACCTGCTTTACAGGTTTTCATATCAGATTTTGTGTGTTAGCGTTGTGATTATGTTATTTGTCTCCACTCCATTCTACTTTTCCTTTATAATTGTGACTGAAAATGTTTAATGTTCCTGTTTTTTCTTATAGCGAATCTCACTCCAGCCCAGCTCGGAAGAATTTAGAGAAGTTGTAGCTCTTTTCTCTGAAACCATGAAAAGCTGTGATATCATCAACATTGAGAGGATTCAGAACAAAGCTCTTTGGGAAGCCTTTCAGCTGTACGTATTTCATTTAATGTAGTAATGAAATATGTTTGGCTTGTGTTGTAAAAATGCTTCTTGGAATAAATCTCAATCTGGGAAGCCTGTTCATTTTCCCTTAATTGGTGGAAAATGCAGCTGCAGGTTGAGCAGCAGAGTTGAGTATGTGGGCTGACATCATATCCTTCAACCAGCATTTGTCGCATGTCCCTTCTGTTCTGTCCTCTCCACTCCCAAATTCTGGAAGTAGTCTGTGGGGGTGAGCGTTGACATCTTGGAGGATAGAGCGGAGCTCCACACCATCACACTGCCAAACACAAACGTTAATCTTCCCTGTTTGATAAGAATTTTTTTTTTAACTTTTAGGGTCGTGTTGCTTAAGTTCATCGAGTTTGGTGGACATTTGTTTATGCACAGCTCTCTTAAGGTCCCACTACAACATTTCATTCATGAATGAGTCTGGGCCATTCATTGGGCATCATATTGATTTGTTTCTTTTTCAGCCATTCTGTTGTGTATTTGCGGTTGTGCTTGGGATCATTGTCCTGATGCATGACCAAAGGCTTTGCTGTCAGACAGATGGCGTCCCATGAACAAATTGTAGTTCATGGTTGACTTCATGAGTGCAAGGTAGATTTTCAGAACCAGAAGCTTGATCTAAGATCAACATGTATATTATCTGACTTTTTTCTGCTTTGTCCAGTGTAAGTAGCATTTTAGTATACCGCCCCAAAAAGTTAAATGGACTGATTCTTATATATCGCTTTTCTACTCTCCCGGAGTATTCAAAGCACTGTATACAACATGCCTAATTCACACATTTATACATGCACTTCTAAACTCAAGTACAAACTAACAACATTCACACACCGATGTAAAACCAGATTCTGTTCATCTGGACGTTTTCAGTGGGAGAAACGTTTCGTCACTCATCCAAGTGACATCTTCAGTCTCAGCTGTCCGCAGGCTTCCAACCTTATAAATAGTACATTTACACAGTGACTGAAACCAGCACCAATGAATGAGCAATGGGCTGTGAGGTCAGCTCCTTGATCATTAATATGCAAAGTAGGGCTGGGCGATATATCGAGTTTTTTAAAAATATCGATATATTTTCATACGAGATATAAGATGTGGCAATATCGTTTATATCGATATAGTCTATGTTACGTTATAATTATACTTGTGGAGCCGCAGGTTTGCCTCTCTTTCGTCCACTTTTGTCTCTACGCAACGTTACTCGGCCTCGCCTCCCCCATAGCTTCACCTGCAGGCAATGACAAGATGAAAGCGGAAAATCTCCGTTAGCGAGTTACCGCGGATGGCCCCGTGCGTGGGGCTGGACGGCGTCAACGTGTTAGCGAGCTAACCGCGCTAACGACATGCAGCCCGGAGGGGCTGCACGGCCTAAAATCCTTTCATTTTCTCAAAACTCGACAGTGCGCCTTATGTATGAATTCTGGTTGTGCTTACTGACCGCGAACCGATTTTATGTGGTACACAGCGCTCAGCAATCTGTCAAAAAATGTTTTAATATGACTTTGCTAAGCTACGGAGCTGCACGGCTTGATGTCGGAGGATTACGGCTACCGGGGAGGAGCTTCGCGGAGTGATACGTACTGTGTGTGTATAAGGACCACAAATGGCACCTGTTTAGAGACGTGGTGCAGCTGTGAAATCTGTCTCTTTGTTATTACGCTCAGCGTCTATTAGTTTACATTTTGACTGCACCAGGGCTCTAGACTAACTTTTTGACATGGGCGCACCGGTACGCCTAACTTTAAAAATTTAGGCGTACCGGCACAAAAGTTAGGCGCACTCAAATTTTTCAACCGCATCGCTTAACACCGCAGTTTTACATGTGCACTTTCTTTGGGGGGGGAAGTCCATACAGACAATATTAATTTCTAAATTATTGACAAACAAACTTGTGCTTAAAGTGCTTTGTCAATATTGTAGAAAATGTTAAAAACTTAATCATCATCTTGGCCTCCTCTGACGACCTGTTTGCTGCTGTCTGCTGCTGAAAGGCCGTGGGGAGAGGGGACACTTGGGCAGTGCATTTATCGCAGCATATAATGTGTTTCCTGGATACACTGTGCTTTTTCAGCATTCAAATATTGATGGCACCGTGTCAGAGCACTGGCTATGAATTTCAGACAGATCAGGCCTTAACTTAACAAAAAAGTTATCAATAGTTCTTTTCATCTTTTCTTATTACCCACAGCTACAGTACATCCACTTCTCTCAGGCCTAGGCTGCTCACTAGGGCTGAGTATCATCACTGATTTCTATAATCCATTCAATTCCGGTTCTCAAAGTCCTGATTTGATTCAATTTAGCCTCAGACAGTCAGAAATATTATAATTCTGATCATTTATCAGTACTGATACACATGAGACTTCATCAGAATTGTGAAAATCACAGCAGATGCCTTTGTGTGAAAGTAACTGAGAATAAAACACAGGAAAACATGAAGGAGATTTTCCTGGTCTGGCTTTTTATAGCAGATAACCTTAAAAATATTCTGCAATTTTGCATAATTTTAAGAAATTTAAATTTCTTCAGTATTGAACAGCAGAAATTAGGCTTTCTTGTCCGAGGTCATTTAAGTGAAAAAAGAAAAAGCGCTGTAAACAACGCTAGACTGGTGGGTAATAAGCGAATGAATAATGCAGAAAACAGATTTGAGACGGGAAACTGTTCCTCAAGTACAGAGAGAGAGAGAGCTGTGCAGGAAGTGTGATTTTTATCGTGGTGGAAGCAAAACAGCAAAAGTCAGAGGGAATTCATGACGACATTGATCAAATGTGAAGCGCAGTTTGCTGCTTCTTTTGCTGCAGGCTCGGTGAATTTTGGTTGGAGAGAGGCAAAACCTGCAGCTCAGAATCAGCGCAAAAAGACGTAAACACAGCGCGGACCCGAAGAATCGCTAAGCTCCGACAGCGTGTCCGTGTTCAGGCCGTCGGGTGAGAAAGCCGAGAAAGACGAAGCTGATTCTGATGTGTTGGGTCCGCTCCGTGTTTAGGTCTTTGTGTGGAATCCGTTAATGAATTGATATCGCTTTATTCAAGCTACTCACCTCTCTCTTCCACCTGCACTTTCAACTGGACCACGGCCAATCAGAGAGGTCCCGCCCCTGACTATCTCTGATTGGTTTAGTCCACGATAGGTGCATAATGTGTGTCTGTTGTTGACCACACGGAGAGTTAGAGATTTTTTTTTTGTTACCGGAACAGTTGGTCGCACCTGTGCGACCAAATATTTATTTTTAGTCGCACCACTGAAAAATTTGGTCGCATTTGCGACCAAATTGGTCGCACTCTAGAGCCCTGTGCACAATTGTGAGCTTTTTGTTATGCACAAAAACAACATTGTTTTCTTTTATTTATGGACCATGATTATTTAATAAATGCTGATAATTTATTTTTGAGTAATTTCTTCATGTACATCTACGCTGTATGTAAATAAAAGTGCCCGTGTGACATCTGGGACACAGTGTGACTAAGAACTCTCTTTTTGTTCTTAACTTATGGCTTAAAAAAAAAAATCGAGATATATATCTTATATCGCCATCCAGCTAAAAAATATCGAGATATGAATTTTGGGTCATATCGCCCAGCCCTAATGCAAAGTGTCATGATCATTGCTTTCATGCTCTGGGGGACCTGTAGATGCCTGGGGCCTGGATCTCCTCCATGCCTGCTTCATGTCCTGGGGGGCAGGGCTATGGCTCCCCAAACCTATTATTGGACACTTACATGAACAAACCTTATGCGTGTACACACAAGTGTTCACACAGGTGTACAAGCAGGTACTCACAGACACACACTATCTTGGTTGGCTGCTGCCTGTAAACATATCGTGCATTACTAGTCGTGTATGCTGCTCAGTAACATTCTATATGTATTATTTACTGTTACTTATGCTTATGTTGGTTGTTACCGTGGTTTCCTACTGTTTTCTTTGGGGTTTTTTTTTCCTACATCAGGTCATTATGCAGATTTTCAGTATCCCTCTGTTGCCAACTTCTCTTTTCTTCTTTCTCTTTCTTTCTTGTCCCCCGGGTTCTGGTTGCCTCACATCTACATAGATTGAGTGACTTTACATTCACACACTTACTGTACATGTACCCCTTTGAGTTCATTTTTTCTGTCTCCTACTTGAAGGCAGAAGAATCAGATGAAGACCAAAAACAAAGGAGGAAATGTGAGGGAAGAAAAGCTTTTTCATGGCACTGACTCCAAATTTGCAGACACCATCTGTCACCACAACTTTGACTGGAGAATCTGCGGAACTCACGGAACGTCTTATGGCAAAGGTGATTGGAAGAAATGTTGAATAGCATCCATTTAAAACATTTTCATTTCAGTCTTGCAGATGATTTTGTGACACTAGGGTTCCTGCTGTCTTTCCCCACAAATGCATTTTTTTCACAGTCGTCTTTTTTGGTGTCTAAACACAGGTAGTTACTTTGCCCGTGATGCCAGATACTCCCACAACTACACCGGTGACACTGATGTGAGAGCCATGTTCATCTCACGGGTGCTGGTGGGAGACTTCACCAAAGGGTCCTCTGATTATCGCCGACCTCCCTCCAAGGATGGAGGGGGCATAAACTTCTATGACAGCTGTGTGAATGATGTAATGAACCCCTCCATATATGTGGTGTTTGAGAAGCAGCAGATTTACCCCGAGTACCTGATCCAGTACAAGACCACAAACATGTTTATTGATGGCACAGTACCAAAGCGAGTATCAGGGTCGAGACTAGCACAGCAATCTGTGGTGGTACCAAGACACGTGGCAGTAGGGAAACCACTGGTATTACCCACCGCAGCAGTAGTACAGACACCATCGGTAGTACACAAACTAAATACCATCTTAAGTCAAACCACTGCACGGCACCTTCCCAGCACAGCTTCTTCCATGGACTCAACCAGTGGAACAGTCAACAAACCCACACCATCAACTCCATTTCCCACACTATCTCCAAGGGAATTGTTAGACTTTTCTGAAAATGTAGCTGAGTTAGTAAAAAGATTTTCCAGAAGTGGTACCTGAAAATGTGAGTTATGATTTGTGAACTGTGCTCCAGAAATAGAGTTGGTAGCACCAGCTTCCCAGTTAGATTCTATTAAAGTATTTTAGGTTTAATATGAATGATGAAGAAACTTTGACAGACATGCTGAACATGTAGATTAGAGGTGATGCAGGTTTCTAAAGAAAGCTTCAGAAATGTTAAATGTTTCATACTTTCTCTTTCCATTTTCAAATTTCTCGTTTGTTTTTTCTCTTTGTTGTTTTGATGCTCAAACCTTTCCACCTAAATCACATGTACTGTAAAATTATTTAAGGTGAATTTCTAAAACTTGACAGCTTTTCCACTCATTATGTTTAAATTAAACTTTGAAATAACTTTTATACAGAATAACTCAGAAATAGCAGCACAACGCTAATATCACATAAGCACGCTGAGCTAGAAGAAACACCTGATTGCTTTTCACGTAATTATCTCAGGTAGTTAGTGGTTGTCATATTAGCGCGTCCTACTGTATTAAGACACTGTCAGATTGGCTGAGACACATGACGGCCTGTGTGTTGATAACTTTGCTGTTTAGACAACCTTTGTGATGTCAACAGGAAGCTGGGACCAACTTCTTGGAGCACAGATAGAAACAAAGGGCTGCGATGTGTGTGACACTCACTTCTCTGTGTTTGGAAAAACATGTATAAAAAAAAAAGAGAAAGAAAGAAAACAATAAACGCTGAGCACAAAGACGATACTGTGGTAGTTGTTCATCTTTCACACTTCGCCCTGTTGTGCACTGATGAGCGCACGCTGCTGCTGTTGGAGTCAAACACATGGAAGTTTCCTTAAAACTCGATATGAGGGCAAAATATTAGCCTGTCAGTTTGTTAGAAGCTATAATAATAACCTACAGGTGACCAGGGATGAGCAGTAACGCGTTGCAAGTAACTACTGTAATCTGATTACTTTTTTCCAATTTTTAAGTGAAGTACAATATTACTATTGCAAAAGAGAAATTAGATTACTGCTACTTTCCTGTAAGCGCTACTGCGTTACTGAACCGTGATTTTATTTGTGAGAGTGACATACGAGCGCGCGACGTCTGTGGCAGCAGCAGACGTGTGTAGATCAACGGATACTATGGAGCTCGGGAGAGAGTGCGACCATGCAGCGTTGGAAGTACTCACATTACTTTGATTCTGTAAAAACATTGTCATCCGCTGTACACTCTGCATGATTAAAACTAATACTAAGTTTTAAAAGATACTTTTTCATTTGATTCAATTTTATGTGATGGATTATGCAGAAAAAATAGACTTTGGCTGATACCTGAATACGTTATAAAGCAATAGTACTTTATAATGTATTCAGGTTGCATATGTTTTTTAAAAGTAACTAAGTAATAAAGTAACTAATTACTTTTGAAAATTAGTAATCAGTAAAGTAAAGTGATTTCTTTTTTTGGAGAAGTAATTAGTAACTTAATTAATTAAGTAATTAATTAAAAATACAGTTAATCCAGTTCCTTCGCAATGGCCCATCCATACGAGCTGTCATAAGAGTTTGCTCTATAGCCCAGCACAGTCTGTGCAGTAGTATACAGGAGATGGGCTGTTGCGCAACGACACATCCACAGAGCCATAGACGCATTGTGACGCCATGTGTTTTCATTACTGGACATGTTTCAGCTGTGAAGCAAAAGTAAGCCCTTCTTTTCATTTTCAGTCGAGGTCTATGGAGGTCATACAGCGCGGTGACGCCCCCAAGTGGAAATCAGCAGCATTACAGCATCAGTCCAAGATAAAAAATAGTTCAGTTTCGCTTTCCAATCGTCAGAAATGATACCGAAGATTTCCTCCTCCCATGAAACCAGCGGCCGCTGTCGTCAAGCTGCGGTTTGGTCTCACAGGTGGAAGTTAACGCAGGCAGAGCTCGGACACGATGGAGACGGAAATACTGAAAATGATCTGCGCCGGCCAAGGAGCAGTCAACACGGAGGATTTAGTGTATAATCTATTTTCCGGAGATCCCACGAAGGTGTCGGAGATCATTTGTAACCGAGAGAAATTTGCTCGGTGTTGTCCAAACGGACAGCCGAAGGTGGTGGCCAGGACCCGCCTGAGACTTTGCAGAGCCAAAGACTGCCCGGGGACGTGCAGGGGTCTGCACCTGTGTAAAAACATCCTCTTCAGCGGATTCTGTCAGTTCACTCAGCTCAGGTAAACATGCTGGACTTAAAGTAAATAAACAGCTTATTGTCTGAGTCTTCGAAGTTAAACGGATGCTGGCTCTACCCAGCTGTACATCAAACCTATTATTGGGCGAATCCTGCTAAAACATTTTTCCCAAAACGCTGAACTTGACTTTCATATAATTCTGTCCATGAGTTATCGCGCCGTCTTTTGACTTGCAAACGGACTTTCTACCAGAAAGATAACCCATGACGTACATGACAGCTTTTTTGTTGTTGTCATTATTGTTTTGGGGTTTTTTCTTTTCTTTTACTGAGTACTTACCGTCATGACTCAGCTGTGTGGATTCTGTTACAACAGGAGGGGCTGCAGCTTCTCCCATGAGCTGACCTCTGAGCATAACCAAAGACTTCTGAGGGAGCATGAGCTGGAGAGCCTGAGCCGAGAGGAGCTGTGCACCCTGCTGCTGCAGAGTGACCACACAGTTCTTCCTGATGTAAGTCTAACAACACACAGCATGAACCGGACGAGTCAGTCTAGTTTGCATTCCTACGACACAATGCCACACCCGCTGTTTCCACTAACATGTTACTTTTGTTTTTAAATGAATTGAAAGTGTTTTTCTTTAAAAATGTTTTTTTTTTTTTTGAAAAATATAGCTATTGAGAAAAAATGTAAAATAATTACACCATTGACGTCTCTGCCTTTCTAAACGGAGGGACAGCAACTGTGTGTGTAAATGTAAGCGTGTAAAAACTGCAGATAGTCATATTAACAGTATTTTGTCTCTATCCGCCATTGTAGAGATTGATCTAATGTAATCGTGAGGATTCTCTCTTACTGGTACGCTCATCAGAACATGCAGGTTAAATGGGGAAGCAGTATTTCTGCCCCCTTTGGTGTCAGCAATGGTGTCAGACAGGGTGGGATTTTGTCTCCAATTTTATTTAATTTATATGTCGATGATTTGTCCATACAGCTGAGAGCCTGTAACACTGGGTGTATATTAGGTGAAGCACTGATAAATCATCTTATGTATGCAGATGACCTGGTTGTTTTTAGTCCAAGCAATGCTGGGTTACAGGATCTTCTTAATGTCTGTACTGAATATGGTGTGCAATATGACATTGAGTACAATGCTGCTAAAAGTGCTGTTTTGATATGTAGAACCAAGCAGGATAAACAGCTAAATTTCCCTTTGTTTAAACTGGCACAAAAAACTCTTGAAGTTCATAAAAAGGTGAAATACCTCGGTCACTTTATTACTGAGCAAATGAATGATGATGATGACATATACAGACAACGATGTAAGCTCTATGTGCAGGCAAATACTATTGCACGCAAATTCAGCTTTTGTTCACTTCCAGTTAAAGTGGCTTTGTTTAAAGCGTATTGCACACCGCTATATACTGCCCCCTTGTGGTCATCCTACAAACAATGTAGCATGCAGAAGCTGCATGTTGCATATAATGATGCGATGAGAATCCTTTGCAGGATACCTAGAAGTGGTAGTGCCAGTCAGATGTTTGTAGCTGTGGGTGTCTGGACTTTTAAAGCACTTTTAAGAAAGTTAATGTTCAGTTTTAGAGAACGACTGGATGGTTCGAGTAACAGTATAATTTTAGCACTTACAGATCCGACAGTGAGTGGTTCCCGTTACTCATCCAGTCTCAGAAAGCACTGGTTAAAGTGTTTGTGTATTTATTGATTTATTTTAAGTAATTGTGTTTTATGTATATTATGGTTTTATATTTTTACAAATGCTTTATATACTTATTTATATACATATATATATTTAATGGTATACCTTGTGTTGTGTGTGTGGGGGGGGGGGGGGAGAGTTGTGTGTGTGTGTGTTTCTTGTCTTGTTTTTATGGACATGTAGTCTGCCAATAAAGATTGAATTGAATTGAATTGAATTGAATTAAACGATGGCTGTATCCCAATTCAGGGTCTGCAGCCTTAAAGGCCGCATTTCAAGGCCGATTACGTCACCGCGATGCGACGAAGGCTGTCCCAATTCAAAGGCTGCTCGAAATGCGGCCCTGAAATGCGTCCTTCATTTCCCTGAATTTTAAGGCTGTGGCGGTGTAGACTTCGTAACCCAATTATCCCAGAATGCATAGCGCGGCGGTGGGTGTGGATAATTTTGCAAAAAAAAAAAACGGCGGGTGAAGGGCGCCTGAAGAGTCAACTTTAAGTAAGTAATGAATATTATGTCACTTATTTATGTGCAAATGTTTAATAACGAAGAACATTAAAACATTACTGTTGGTCACATGTCGGCAAAGTTATGTGACATTAGTGACGTTTGTACTAACTTGGTTTTAAAGCCTTTACTTTAAAATATACGCCGTTCAATAGCTGAGCTTAATCTTACAGAGAATGATCAAAGCTCATGTAGAAACAAACAAACAAATGAACAAAAGATTTTCTCCTTCATCTCTGTCAAACACAGCTGTATGACACGTTTCCAGCTGTTAGTATCATGGTTGCTAGGCAACCTGGGCAGCGCAACGGAGGCTAGACCGTCCCATTTCACAAGCCTCGCACTTCCGGCCTTAGCGGTCTTTGAGTACGCGGCCCTTGAGGATCGTTGAGGCTGCGTACTTTAAGGCTGCAGACACTGAATTGGGATACAGTGGGATACAGATACGGCGTGACGTGACAAAAGGCACATACGTTTGACGTTGCGTGACGAATTTCGTTTTCTTGTAAGACGAAGGGGAGGGGCTAGCAAAAAAAAAAGTTTGGGAACCACTGTGTTAAATGAAAGTTCTTTAAATGCCTGCATTTTGTTTAATGCCCAGCAGGGGGAGATTCAAATGGTTGCATCTCTCCTTGAATTTACCTGTTTTTTAGAAGTTTATGACAAAATGACCTAAACTGATTCAAATCAAGCTTATGCTCTCAGTCTTTCCTGTCTTACTTATTTATACAGCTTACATGTACAGTGCCTTTTTAAAGTCAAAACAAAACAAACAACAACAAATCAAACAGGAATGTCAGACAGTTCTATCTATCGTTTATGTAGAATATATGATTATAATCCAGGTTTGATTTACAGTCTGTGATTATAACCTTCACTTTTCATCTTTTCCTCTCTCCATATCTCCAGATATGCCACGACTACAACAACGGTGTTGGACTGTTTGGCAGGTGTCAGGATGGTGATGGTTGCAAGAGGCTCCACATCTGTGAGACCTACATCAGCCGTGAATGCAGCTGCTGGAAGAACCACGATTTTAATGCTCCACAGCCATTCAGAGCTTTGCAAGCTAGAGGCGTACCTGACACACTCTTTCAATCCTTGAAGGCTACTTATGCAAATAAACAAGCTTTGAAGGTGGCTCGAGTCAGTGACCATGGTCAACAAAGTCAGAGAGGCAGAGGTGGCCATCAGCTCAGCAGAGGTTGGAGAGATACTTGGGGCAACAGTGGCTTTAGGGGGAACAGAGGAAGCCACAGCAGCCGCCCGGTGCAGGATCAGGCCTGTTCACTTAGTGACATTGCTGCAAACATTGACGCCTTTGACCTGTACTCCAGCGATGGACTGAATGAAAGCGACGATGAAAACTCTCCCACTAGTGACATCTCTGCCGCCACTAGCGACAACGATGCGAGCAGCGAAAATGATGTAAGCCAAAACCGGACATGGCGTCCAAAAAAAGCTGCTGTGCCTTTTAGAGGGAGAGGCGGCAACAGGGGCAACCATCGGCTTTTTCAAAATACTCGTTCCTTAAGTGACATTCGTGCTGCTGTCAGTGATGTAGCTGCTAGAGGCGGCGGATGGCAGAACAATAGACAGAGGCCTGTCAGAGGTAAACAACGGCTGAAAACACTTCTGTGGGGAGATGAACTAAAGCTGCTGTCTGAATGAAGCCTGTGAAATATCTCCTGTTTCTTTCAGATAAAACAGGGATCTGCATGTACTTTATCAAAGGTCACTGCAAACATCAAGGTGAGAAAGTCATGGTTAGTAAGTGTTTTAGGTTTTAATGTAGTTCTTTCTTGACTTTGACCAGCTGTCTTTCTTCTTTCTTCTTAGATCGATGTTTTAAAGCTCATGACAAGATGCCGTACCGATGGCAGGTCCAAGAGGGACACCAGTGGACTGATTTGCCCGATAATGAGACAATTGAGAGAGACTACTGTGACCCCAGTAACTCATACAGGTACTTACATTTATTCTGCAACTCAGACATCTCAATTTTAGATAAAAGGTTTGGGCGTTTCCAGATTTTTTGAAGGTAAAATGCTTCAGAAAGCTTTGGTTTTAGGAAGCGCTGGCTCTCTGTGATGTTAGTATGTAACAAACTGGATTGCAAGTTAATCTGATCGTTGTGTCATCAGCGTTATTGTGTTCAGATTTGTCACACAGCTATGATGGACTTGCTCCACACGTGCAATGATGTGATTTACTGAGTGTCCTTGAAGGTGTAATAATCTAGAGGCTGTTAAGCCTGTCGATCATATCAAACACCTGTGACAGAGAGTCTGTAGGAGAACATGCTTGTGGTTGGCTGAGAGTGTATGTATGGGGGTGGGAGTTATGGAGCGTGTGTGTGTGTGTGTGTGTGTGTGTGTGTGTGTGTGTGTAGGGGGAAAAATGTAGCACAAGTTCAAGAGGAGACAGAGGGATTGTTTTTGTTCTTCAGGGAGCGCTCTCTTTGTTTTGGTGTTGTCTACAGCCCACAGCCGACTGTGTTACTGTTCCTAATGAACAGCTGGTACACGGAATCCTGACCGTCTCTGTCTCCTGTTGGAGGGACGCTACAATACGGCGGTTTCAGGCGCAACGCTTTGGATAAATATTAAAATAAAATATTTGATTCTTTGCTGAATTTGTAAGTTTGCTCACTTAAAGTGAAATGAACAGAATTTTATGGTAGTTTTATGTTAGTTACTTATTTTGATGGAAGCAGATAGAATATCAACATATCACAGAAAAGTTCTTTGACCTGCATGTCGCTGAGTGAAATAAGGATTTGATCTCTGACATGCAGACAGAACTCTGTCTCCCCCAGTGTCACGGGAAGCTGTGTGGAGTGTGGTGGTTGCGGTTTGGTGACCAGGTTTTTATGTTTTTATGTTCAGTGTTAAGCACATTGAGTTGACATGAATTTCCAACAAATTACCATTATCATTACTCCTGATCTCAACTGCGTTTAAAGCAGAATAGATAGAAATCTTGCTGCAACCTTAAGGTCCACCTGCTCAAGTGAACATCTTCATGATTGAGAGAAGGCTTGGGAGAAAGTGTTGTGGTCAGTCAGTCGATCTCTTTGGCCACCATGTTTGGCAGAAGAGAAATCCTGAATATGAGCTAAAGAACACTTTTACCACAGTCAAGCGCTGTTTTCTGCTAAGCGTTCAGAATGAGTTCCCCAGAATGAGGTTCTAATGGACAGTAGGTTTGAGAATCAGGATCCAGTTCTTGTAGAGAACCAGTTCCCTGTTGTCCAAATCAGCTGATTTCAGTTTGTTGGAGGAGGAAAATAGTGGCACAGTCTATAGCCTGGATATGGACTGTCCTTTTATTCTTATTGCACAAAAAAACAGACAAGAGTGTGATGGTAAAGTGGAAACTGCATCTAGGACAGAAACAGCTGCACTATGGTGGTAACACAACTTTGGCTCTTTGCACAGAGAGCATGCTAATACTAAGCCAGCCAAGAACCCAAAGTAATGTTAAAGCCGCAGCCCATCAGCCAGAGCCTGAACTTCAACAAGTAACAAACTGATGAGCAGTCAGGCTGCAGACTCTCTTTCTACCTGTTCATGTTTCTAAAGTAGAATCACCATGGCGATCGCTCTTTGTGCTGGTTTTCATCTTTGCTCTGTGTTGGCAGCTTTTTGTTGACACCTAAATACTATGACTAGGATCATATGTGTGTCCTTGTGTCGTCATGATTTGTGTTGGTGTGCTGGACTGTAGCCTAAGGTTTGTACTATTATACTATTAACTGGTTATTATGACAGTGTGTTTTAGTATTTTAGGTAATGTAAAGAGTAATGTAACAAGTAGTTACAGTATGTACTGCATTATTTAAAAAAAAAAAGGGTTTTGTGTAATTTGTGTAATACATTTTTACATTTTTCAGTAATGACCACAAAACACAAGAAGGATGGGAAATCCCTCCAACATGCACAAACATTTGACCACACAGCATGTAATTAACTTCCATGAATGTAATGTCTTTGCTATGCTGCTTAGAGATGGTGGCGACTCAAAGCAGAGCCAGTGAAAGCCATGAAGAATTGATAATTGATATCAATCATTTAATCGGAATCGCTAAATTCTTATCAATTCCCATCCTAAATGGACAGGGCCATGCACCGTACAATCTTGAAGAGAACTTCCCTCCCGCAGCGTGACCACTGAGTGGACAGATTTTCCAGCATGGCAGTGACCCAAAACATACCAAGTCAACAAAGAAGTGGCTAAAGAAGAGCAAAGGTCATGGAGTGGCCCAGACAGTCTCCAGACCTGTCCTATAGAAAATCTGTGGAGGGAGCTGAAGCTTTGAGTTGTTCAGTGGAACCCAAGAACCTGAAGGGTTTAAAGCAGGGGTGCCCAATCCCGGTCCTCGAGAGCTACCGTCCTGCAGCTTTTAGATGCATCCTTGTTCCCACACACCCGAATCAAATGAATGGCTTGTTATCAGGCCTTTGCCAAACATGATGGCATGCTGAAGAGGTAATCAAACCATTTGATTCAGCTGTGTTGGAGTAGGGATGCATCTAAAAGCTGCAGGATAGTAGCTCTTGAGGACTGGGATTGGGCAGCCCTGGTTTAAAGAGTTTCTGTAAAAAGGAGTGGTCTAAGATCCCTCGCTGATGTGTGCAAACCTGATGACCAACTACAAGAAATGTCTTAATGCTGTGTTTTCAAATGACACACACGCAGTACACAGCTAGCAGTGGATTCATTTTGTTTTAATTGTGTGTCTGCAGTAGCACCAGCCCAGCCGTGCACTTTGACACGATGACCTGCGGACTGAAGCAGGTACGTCGGCTCTCGACAGAAAACTCGGTGACTGAGCCGACCTTCATCCACACCACCGAGTGGCTTTGGTACTGGCAGGATGAGTTTGGGAGGTGGAACATGTTTGCATCTGCTGTGAGTAACGACATTATTGTTATCGTATTTTAAATTTTTATGTTGTTAAGAAAAAGACAATATTAGGACATAACTCTAACAGACCGCTGTACAAACATATAAAATGTGTAACTGACTGTTTACTAAAAAGGTTGTTTGCACTCTTTGATAAACAGTGAAGACAGTCGTCTTTGCGTCACCCATTAGTTTGTCGATTGCATTTCAAAGCCTCATTTTCACCGTTGTTGTGTTTTTGTTTTACTTTTTAAAACTGAACACGACCACATTTGGAGAACAGAGCTACATTAATTTTGTCAAGAAACTTTAAACAAGACTCCAAATGCATGCTAGTTTTGTGGACATGCAAATAAAAAACTCTGACACATTTAACATATCAGCAAGAGTTTGTTGCTAAATCCAAAAGCTCATACTGTCACATTTATTACGTAAGAGCATTTGCTGTTTTTCATTCTCTGCTGAAGGGAGCGAGTAAGTGATGGGTTCTGTTTGTTCGTCTGTTTGCTAGCAGCCCAGTGTCCACAGCTTCAACTTTTTGTGTGATGGTAGAGCGGTATAACACACTTTATTTTGTCAATACGATGCACAACATCACAATGACAACAAAACAGACTGACATCATCTTGTAGTATAAACATCATTACTCACTTAAATTTTAGTATAGCTCTGTTGTTTTATGAAAACTGTATTAACCTCCTAGGACCTGGCGTCCACATATGTGGACATCACATTTTGGGTTAGTTAGATCAAAATACTCAATTTTGCTCTACAAGGGCCTGAGATCCACTTACGAGGACATTATACTGCTTCTGTTCTATCGAAATTTTAAATGAATATCCTCATATGTGGCTCTTATTTTTCTTAGAAACAAAAATTAGGTAAAAACAAAAAAATCTGGTAATTCTTTGTTTTTACATTTATCAGGACCCAATCAGCCCAAATATCAAAGAGAAAATAAAAATGCTGCTGTGGAAGAGTTCAGGTCTTAGAAGGTTAAAGTAAATAATTTTCCACTACCATTTAAGTTTGACGTTGCAGCCATTCAGAGCTTACACTTTCTGATCTTTTTAATTCAATTCAATTTTATTTATATAGTCCAAATCACACAAAAAGTCGCCTCAAGGCGCTTCATAGATACAGAGAAAAACCCAACAATCATATGACCCCCTACGAGCAAGCACTTTGGCGACAGTGGGAAGGAAAAACTCCCTTTTAACAGGAAGAAACCTCCGGAAGAACCAGGCTCAGGGAGGGGCGGGGCCATCTGCTGCGACCGGTTGGGGTGAGAGAAGGAAGACAGGATAAAGACATGCTGTGGAAGAGAGACAGAGATTAATAACAGATATGATTCAATGCAGAGAGGTCTATTAACACATAGTGAGTGAGAAAGGTGACTGGAAAGGAAAAACTCAATGCATCATGGGAATCCCCCGGCAGCCTACACCTATTGCAGCATAACTAAGGGAGGATTCAGGGTCACCTGGTCCAGCCCTAACTATATGCTTTAGCAAAAAGGAAAGTTTGAAGCCTAATCTTGAAAGTAGAGATAGTGTCTGTCTCCTGAATCCAAACTGGAAGCTGGTTCCACAGAAGAGGGGCCTGAAAACTGAAGGCTCTGCCTCCCATTCTACTTTTAAATACTCTAGGAACAACAAGTAGGCCTGCAGAGCGAGAGCGAACTGCTCTAATAGGGTGATATGGTACTACAAGGTCATTAAGATGAGATGGGGCCTGATTATTTAAGACCTTGTATGTGAGGAGCAGGATTTTGAATTCAATTCTGGACTTAACAGGAAGCCAATGAAGGGAAGCCAAAACAGGAGAAATCTGCTCTCTCTTTCTAGTCCCTGTCAGGACTCTTGCTGTAGCATTTTGGATTAGCTGAAGGCTTTTCAGGGAGTTTTTTGGACATCCTGATAATAATGAATTACAGTAGTCTGTTTGTTAAACATCGTTTAACAAACCAAAGGTTAAAGTCTTTGCCATGAATAACTCCACGTCTTAGGAGGGGTGTACGGGTGAAGTAGTTCCTGACTGATATGTTTGTGAAACAGTGAACAAACATGGAAAAATAGCTGCAGCAGGTCAGAGTTTTATATCCGGCGTGCCTCAGCATGAAGAGCAGGTGGAGCTGATCTGTGCCACTGTACATCTGTCTCAGTCACATTATCAATGGCACCTACTGCTGCAGTTAATACTACATGTAAACTGCAATAAATGATGCACACAAAGGAGAAAGAAGTGAAGCTGGCAGAGATTTACTCTTAAACTAAATTAAGATCATGATATTTCTCAGCAGTTTGAGTTACACTGGCTGTGGCCCAGCGTGCTTTTTTAGTTTTTTTTATTTTGGCCTTCTTTATATCCTGATTTATTTGTTTCATGGTTAATGTTTTACTTGCTCTATTCTCTTATTTACAGCTCATCTCCTAATCTTTTTCTTTTACCTACCAAATGTATTCCTCTCATATCTCATCTCATATTCTGAATTGTTGAGATTTTTAATACTAAAATAAGCAGTCACTTACCTTTGATTTATAGGAAAGAGGAAGAATTACATGCTACCAACCAAATGAATGCACCATGCTTTGCTTTTCTTCCATTTTCATATAAAATGTCTGCAACCTAAGATCAAATTTCAAAAATCTTAAGGCTCCAGCTGTGGTCGTTAACACATATACCTAACATGCAAAAGATCCCTAGTTTGATACCAAAACACAAATCTGGTGTCAGGGGTTCAAAAGTTCAAAGCCATGCCACATGAGCGCCACATAAATGAGCTCGGTGAGGAAGGACGTCCAGCATGACGACTCTGCCAAACCAAATGTTACTGTTTTCATAATTGTGGCTATGCTAACTTGGGAATTTCTACCTTGAGACCTTTATAATATTACAAGCTCTTTAGACAATATTCTTTTGCTTCCCAACGATTTATTGTTCATATGGCAATTCCTGTTTGTTATGCGTTTAAAGACCTGCTCGCCTTTCTTACTTTGCAGATTGGTGGACATGAAGCAGCAGACATCAACAGCACAAAGCTGGAGAAGTTGTTCCTGGGCAATAATAAAGACGTTGTGGAGTTTACTGCTGGTTCACACTCGTATTCACTCAGTTTCGACGGTAAACAAAGAATATGGAAACTGTATCTGATCGCTGATTTCTGTGTTTTAAAAGTGGTGTCATAATCATTGCACAAGTTTAAACTTTTATTTATGTTTTTTTTCTTACCCGTCAGACATGATGCAGACAAACAACCTTAATGGCACGAAGACGCTCGTGTGCAGACGGCCACGGTTTGTCTCTGCTGTAGACGTCCGAACAAAGAAAGTCAGGTACGTCATCCCAAGAGCAGCTTATTCTCTGCGGTGTTCTTACATCTGAGAAGTTCATTCTAATTGGGGAGGAGAATTCATGTTCTTGTTCGGTTTACTCTTCTCATTGAGACAATCAAAGCTCTAGATATGGTTTTATATACTTTCCTTTTCCTGTATCTAGACCTTACCACAGTATTACCTTGGAGATCTACAAAGACTTTACTTGGAACAATCTCAGGCCAAAAATCACTAGTTGATGAGATCTTTGAGCACTCAAGTGGCACTGCATTAAAAATAGGAATGTTGAGCATCTCTCTCTCGCAACTGGTCTCAGTTCACAGACATTTGTGGACTGTTGTTAGAAAAGGGGATGCTACACATGAACGTTTTTGTTATGATGGTGCAGTTTTTCCAGTTTAAACATTCCACATGTTCTCTGTGCTCTAATGTGAAACAAATCATTGCAATCCAAAAATTGCAGCCTCAGACATAAATCTGAATTGTTAAGTTTTTGTTGGTAGTTTTATTGATGAATTTGCAATAATAATAATAATAATAATCTTTTTAAAAATCCAGTAAAAAATCGTACTATTGTTATTACGGCTTTTAATGGGGAAAATGACGATTTTAATTTTAATTAATTTCAGTACTGATATAACTATAAATGTGTTTTGGGGTTTTAAAACGAACAATAATGAAAGCATTCCTTATCATTTCTGTTTGCAGAAGGCCTGTGGTTCAAAATGTTGGCCCAGTACCGGACAACTGGGACAAGACACAGATCCCTGAAACAGGATATTCGGTACTGTGAAAACCAACAAATGTAAAAAATATAATTTTCCTCTGTTGGTTTAGCTCACAGTCATTTCTAAATGTAAACATCATTGAGTAATTGTAATCTATTATTTCTTATTGTTTGCAGTGTAATTTTTAACAAAATGGGATAATTAGTACCAGATAGCTGAGGTTGTTTTTCACATGTTTGCAGATTTTAGGAGTCAACTTTCTTTAGTACGGCTGCTGAAAACTCGATGCCTCAGTTTATTCTGATATAAGATTTTGTATTTTTAATTTTCAAAAAAAAGACAGTCAATGATTTCAGTATTGCTAGATATCTGCTGTTTCTTTTTTCATTTCATTGTTTTGTTTTTTTACATCAGCACAGCCTGATTATCTGTTTCTTCAGCCAGCAAAGATGCTATATTAGCTAAATGGAACATAATAAAGTATTCAGCAAAAAAACCAAATATTTCCTTCAGCAAGTGTTGAAAAAAAGTGTTGTTTAGAAGCCAAAGTAAAAAAAAAAGTTAATAATTCTTTCTGTTTCTGTGTTTGATGATGGTGTTTTAAAATTGTGATTACAGCTTGTTTTTGTTCAATGTTATTGTGACTGAACATTTTCTATGTTTCTCTGTTTTCTTACAGCAAATCTCCCTCCAGAGCAGCTCAAGAGAATTTAAGGAGGTTGAAGCTCTTTTCTGTAAAACCATGAGAGGCTTTGATATCATCAACATTGAGAGAATTCAGAACCAAAGTCTTTGGGCGGCCTTTCAGTTGTACGTACCGACATCCAGTTAATATCCATGCATCAGCCGCTTGTTAAATTTGGCTGACAGCTTGTGTCTACGATAGATTCTAACCAGGTTATTGTATCTGTGCAAGTAGCCACCCCTGTCTGATAAAGTAACAGCATCATTTACGAAACTCATGTTGTATTAAAGTAGACTTTAAACTATTAATGGAGAAAATCAACCCAATAGGAAAATATTTAAAGAAGTCATAAACGTACTAAGAAGATCTTTTTTCATGCATTTCAATAAACTGACCACTTTTTCAGTTTTTTGACCCCTGCTGCCCCCTGAATATAGAGATTTAAGCTGCCCACAGTGGTGTTGCTTTTCAGAGCCACAGGCTTGGTCCATCTTTTATTCAATGTCTACTATTAGCATGCACACTTTCTGACCTTTTCTCTACTTTTTCTTTATATCCTTGCCTGGATCTAGACCGTTACCCAGTGTTACCTTGGAGATCTACAAAGACTTCCCAAAATTTCATGGCTTGTTTTCTTCCAGATATAATGTGACCTATGGGGATATTATATGTAGTAAAATATACTGTGGAGGAGAACACAACCATGAGAACAAAGGGAGACTCAGACCACAAAGACACAGACTAAGACATGTGAACTTGACACAGTGACGGGAACATGGAGACGTGACTGACTGGGGAGACGGGACAGGGTCATAAAAGATGATGACTAAAGATTACATAACCTAATGACGAACACAGAAGCAATGTGAAACAATAATATATTGAAAGGAGTGAATACAGAGCTAGAACATAAACTGCGTCTCAACATCCAAAAGAACAAATCATGAGCTCACAGAAAACTCAAAGCATAAAAAAACTTAAAACACAGGCTCAAAGACACAAGACCATGATTCACACTCTTACAGCTTGCTTTAATTTGTTCCCTGTCTCCTTTTTCAAGGCAGAAGAATCAGATGAGGACCAAAAACCGAGGGAGAGATGTGCCTGAACTAAGGCTTTTTCATGGCATCGACTCCAAATCTGTAAACACCATCTGCCACAACAACTTCGACTGCAGAACTCATGGAATGGCTTATGGCAAAGGTGAGTGGAAGAAATGTTCGTGCTGAAATAGTTATTGGTTATTCAGCACATGTTCAGCATAGATTTAAAAAGCAAAGACTCCAGCCACGCTCATCTTTGTGACACCGTGAGTCCTGTGGAGTTATTCTTATGGAAAACATTGATTTTTCACCGTGTAATCACCTCTGCATGTTTACCAGTTTCCTTCCCCACAAATACATTTTTTCACAATTGTACCTTTTGGTGTCTAAACACAGGCAGTTACTTTGCCCGCGATGCCAAATACTCCCACGACTTCACCGGTGACGCTGACGTCCGAGCCATGTTCATCTCACGGGTGCTGGTGGGAGACTACACCAAAGGGTCCTCCGATTATTGCCAACCTCCTTCAAAAGACGGAGGGGGCATAAACCTCTATGACAGCTGTGTAGACGATGTAATGGACCCCACCATATTTGTGGTGTTTGAGAAGCACCAGATCTACCCCGAGTACCTGATACAGTACAATTAGACAGTGTACTGGTGAAAGAAACCAGCTACCCTATCAGCTTACCAACCCAGCACAGTTTCTTTCATGTGCTGATAGTGAGACAAATGTAACTTTGAGTACTCAGAGTAGAAAAGAGATATGAGAACCACATGTTTACCATTAAGCATTTAGCAATGTTGGTAAAAATGTGTGAATTGTCCTGGGAAATACTTGGTAAAACTAGCTTCCCAGTCAGTTGCTATTTTAGGTTTAATGATGAAAATGCTGAATAAGCAAGTTTCTTTTGTTTGTTTCGATGCTCAATCTTTTTCAACTCGACCAAATGCAAAGTGATTTTTAAAAGAAGACAAATTTCCACAAATCACAAACATTTCCAGTCAGTCTGTCTTCATGTTGCACATGAAGACATATGTGCATCTTTTGCATCTTTTATGTGCAAAAGATGCACATAAAACCAGGCTGGCACAATCCCATTTGCTGAGGTGTTTTTTATAGAAATGACACTAACTTTTATACAAAATGTAATAATGACATTTTGTATCGCTAATGATCTTAGCATATATCTGTATGTATCTCCTTAATGGTGGGCCAATCTAAAGAAAAGTTTTTTAATAACATTGCAGTTATTAACATCTATTTTAAGCCATGTCTTTAAGTTTTCATATTTATCACCCTGACAATGCGATGATGTCTCCATTTGTTGTTGTTGTGACATTCAACATACGCGAAGGAATTTAGTTATACTCAACATAAATACAGAATGAAGAATTCGACAAAGCATACAGGCTTAGCAAAAACCGCCCATAGGACAGGTTTATGCGAGTAATATAGATATGCTGCAGCGTGCTAACCATATCAGAAGAAAAGCCTGAGTGCTTTCCTCGTGATTATCTCGGGAAGTTTTATACGTCATCCACGTTTAGTGGTTATCATGCGAAAGCGTCGTACCTAAAACATATCAAATAATAAAAAGGGATAACGTTGGAGGCGTTTAGAGCCTCAGATTCTCGTAAGGATTTGTCCAAGACACAACGGACTGCGTGTTGGTGCCTGATGATAGCTTTGCTGTTTTAGATGACCTTTGCAATGTCAGCAGCAAGCAGGGACCAACGTCTGGGAACACGTATAGAAACAAACAGCAGCAGTGTGCGATACTCACTGTGCTCGGAAAAGCTTGAGAAGAAGGAAAGCGAAAAACATGGACCTTCTAGTCCAGCGGTCCCCAACCTTTTTTGCGCCACGGACCGGTTTAATGTCAGACAATATTTTCACGGACCGGTGTTCCGGGAATCCATCCTACCTGACAAACCATCCTACCTGTTGTTTGTACACATGCGCACAACACGAAATTAAGTGGCGAACCGTCCTACCTTTGTGAATATGAGCGAGAAGAATACTCCGATGGGCAAAGTTAAGTGGCAAACCGTGCCTACTTACATTTGTGCTGGAATTAGGAAGTAGGATGGTTTGTCAGAACACCGGCTTTTAAGGTGTCGCGGATAAATACAAGAGAATAAAATGATACGACCAAGACAAATATAATAATAAACGTGACTTCACTGTGTAATTGTGTAACTTTATTAGCAGCGTCCTCCTGAAATGCGCCAACAACACTTGACAGTAACATCCTCCTCTCTGCCCCTTAATGCTCTCTGGTCGCTATGGTAACGCGTAAATATTTATTTCAAAATAAGACACACAAGACCCAGGGAAACAGAGTTAACGATAAAAACCATGAAAAACATAAATTTCACAACCGAGCCTCAACTCTCGCGGCCCCGTACCCAGCGACTCATGTACCAGTACCGGTCCATGGCCCGGGGGTTGGGGACCGCTGCTCTAGTGCAGCACAAAGGTGATGCTGTGGTGGTTGTTAAACGTTCACTTCGCCCTGTTGTGCACAGTGCACCTCGTTCCATTTGCCAGTCTTTCTAGTTCATAGTCTGACTGTAAATGCAGAAAACAGTTGATAAAAAAAATTAATTTCTGTTTGAAGATGGTTTAAATGTTACATTGTGTGTATTTCCTTTCTCTTTAGCTCTTTTGCAGTCATAGCCCGCTTGGTCAGTAGTACTTGGATTAGCTGTTATATATTTATAATGATTAGAAACAGATATAACAAAATACAAATACCCCATGCTACTAGTTTTGCTTTTTGTTATTGTTCTTGACACTGTATGAGAGGGTACTTACAGCCAGGCAGGCTGTGCATGAGGAAACCCTGAAAGGGCCATAGAAGGGCATCAACCCAGCAGCAGGATCACTATCTGTTGCTTTATGCAGAAAGTAATAGAAAGATCACTGCCAAAGCCTTACAGAATGGCATATTTATGTGCATGTTCCCGATGAAACTGTTAGGAACAGACTCCATGAGCATAGCTTGAGGTCCTGATGCCTTAAACAGCAGTCATGAGAGCTGCTGACTAACACGTGGAAGTCTGCGTTACCTTCCAAGGATATGCCTCCAAAGGCTCACCCTCTCCCAAAAAAGTCATACAGGATGTTTCAGGCTTCATAAAGTTTGCCGATGGCGCCTCCAGATTCTTTACATGTGCTCACTGTAAACCTGTTCTACTATTAAAGCTATTATTCTTCTGAAATGTTCTATCAAAACAGATTTTTGTGTGTGTGCATGTTGGCAATCATTCAAATAAATAATTATTTAAGAGTTATCGAGACTGTTCACGGGTGTGGTTCTTGATTATGGCCCACTGTGGTTTACGTGGCCTAAATTATGGTCTGCATCAGGACATATGATGATCTGCACTTCCTTTTGGAGTCACAGTCGCAGGATAAAAAACTGCAAAACAAAAAAACCCTCTTTATTTGTTAAAGAGCAAAAAGATGAAGGCGAACAAGCTTCAGCAATAAGCTGTGGGTTTACAAACCTTCTTTTTGCCCTCAAAAACCCTGAAAAAGAACAAATAAAGATTACAATAATATTTACAATAACAACATTCATATTTTCCCTCTGCTCAGGCGTTCCAACACCTTCAGTTAATGAGGAATACTTACTTCTAACTTAATCATCATCAGTTTGCAAATTCTGGACGCATTTTAATGATCACTAAATTGCTGTGATTTTTACTTTCCAACAATAATGAGTTAACACAACAAAACACAGCTAACTGCTGTTCTTGCATTTTAAAAAGTGAGCTTGTTGGCGAGCTGGATTGTAAAGGCGCCTGTCTCTAAAGTATTTTGGGTCAACTTCTGCTTTTTAAATGTGCTGTGGGCTATAAATAAAATAGACGTGACAGTCAACACGGTGCATGTATGAGGCACATTTTTTCATTTCCAAAAATAAATAAATAACACAGTTCAGTCGGTTACATATTGAACTTGAAGAAGATAAAACAAGATATCGATCCTCCTGTGCTCGTATCAATCCGTTACCAGTATTAGTGTTGGTATAATACTCTTGATATTCACATTGTTCTGTCGTTCAGGTGTGCCACTGGAGAATCACCTCAGTTTTTCACTGTGTTCTGTGTAGCAGCTATGCAAACAAGAAGAGCAAAGATATTTTTGGACTTGTGATTGTTGTTAGTGCACAGCTGTGCAGCACATGTATTTAGGTTCACCCTCCCCACCCCAGGCAGACATGCATGAGCTATTTAACCTGCAAACACACAGCCTGGCAGCTGATGGACAGTTAAGCAGCTAAAGACCCGAAAATTCACCCCAAAGGTTTAAAGGAGAGCAAAGCTACAACAGGAGGTAATAGCTATGACTTCCTTTAGTCAGACTTTGAGCTTTCTGCTAATCAGCTCTACTGTGTTAATGTTACACTGTGTGCCGAGTACAAATGTCTTCCCTATATTCTTTCGTGGACGCCCCCAAGTGGACATCAGCAGCATTACAGCATCAGTCCAAGATAAAAATAGCTCAGTTTCGCTTTCCAATCGTCAGAAATGATACCGAAGATTTCCTCCTCCCATGAAACCAGCGGCCGCTGTCGTCAAGCTGCGGTTTGGTCTCCCAGGTGGAAGTTAACGCAGGCAGAGCTCGGACACGATGGAGACGGAAATACTGAAAATGATCTGCGCCGGCCAAGGAGCAGTCAACACGGAGGATTTAGTGTATAATCTGTTTTCCGGAGATCCCACGAAGTTGTCGGAGATCATTTGTAACCAAGAGAAATTTGTTTCCTGTTGTCCAAACGGACAGCCGAAGGTGGTGGCCAGGACCCGCCTGAGACTTTGCAGAGTGAAAGACTGCCCGGGGACGTGCAGGGGTCTGCACCTGTGCAAAAACTTCCTCTTCAGCGGATTCTGTCAGTTCACTCAGCTCAGGTAAATATACTGGACTTAAAGTAAGAAAGGTGAGTCATGGCCCGAGTGAAACAGCCACCGTCTCTGTTCATCCAGGCCTTTTCTAGTAATGCTGAAAGTGGCTGCAAAATATTCCAGGGTTAAAGGCCCTGACTAGTGTCTCTGTTTACAGTCAGTGAATTCGACATTTTCAGCAGTTTGACGCAGATTTGTTAGGAAAGCTAACCTGAACAAATATCATCATGTGACTCGAAAGGCTAATAGGAAAAGTTCCTCTCTGTGCTTCCTTGTACCGACTTCTGAGTCTCAATAAAAACTTTATTTTTATTGTCGTATTTGTGTACAACCAAGTTACGGACCATTAAAGAGGCTAAAATGTCAAATAATTCGTAGTGCTTATTATTATTATTATTATTAGTGTTTATTATTGTCGTCATATTAACTGGTTTTGAAGCCAGCTAAGCTTAGGGACAAATTCTCGGGTTTGGAAAAATATAAGAACACATATGTTGACAGACACTCAGTCAAAATGAATTTTTTATTGGTATCGGGCTGAATTTGGAAACAGACACACAGCATGTGTACGTGTAATGATGAATTAATCCACGTTTGGCAGCACTTATCATGTTTGTGTGTGGCCCTAATCCTTCTCATGTCACAGTCATGACTCAGCTGTGTGGATTCTGTTACAACAGGAGGGGCTGCAGCTTCTCCCATGAGCTGACGTCTGAGCATAACCAAAGACTTCTGAGGCAGCATGAGCTGGAGAGCCTGAGCCGAGAGGAGCTGTGCACCCTGCTGCTGCAGAGTGACCACACACTCCTTCCTGCTGTGAGTCTTAACCTAACACACGATAAAAGCACCCTGACGAAATACTTTAGGTTGAACTCATCATCATTGTCATAACATCTTTTCACATCTGATTCTGATATGTTCATTTAAATTGTAACAGCTTGTTGATACTGTAGCAATAACAAACAGTACAGCTGACACCCACACAGTGTAATATAATATGTAATTCTTCACAAATTGAGGTGTTCTTAAAACTTAGAGGTAAAGTTGTTTGCCAGATGTGTATTGTTCTCCAATTTTAAAACACATTTTCTGTCACGTTGGTGGCAAATCAGCTTTTTTATACATGTCAAAAAGTATATTAAAAGTTTTAAAACGCATGCAATGTAATTGGTAAATAATCATTTCCTTTCATTTGTTTGTTTGTTTGCAGTACCGTCCACAGTTTTCACGATATCTTTTTCAGATTTTGTGTGATGATAACAGCTGATTTAATTTAGATGAAAATTGGGTCGCGGTCAAAGTCTCATCTAAAAAATCAGTCAAAACTTTATATTACCCACAATTTTTTATGGATCGTCTTTAAACTTGACAAAGATATACTAGACCTAAGAAAACGTTTTGAACAATTTATTGTGGCATTTAGAGTAAAATCAATTTAAACTGGTTAAAAAAAGCAGGATGTTGCAATGTTTATATCCATCATTTACATACAGTCAGTGATTGTATTCCATCTTTTACTTACAGTCCGTGTATATAACCACGCTTTCCTTTCATTTTGTTCTGTCTCCATCAGATATGCTACGACTACAACAACGGTGATGGAGAGTTCGGCCGGTGTCAGGATGGTGATGGTTGCAGGAGGCTCCACATCTGCCAGAAGTACATCAGCCGTGAATGCAGCTGCTCGAGGAATCACAATTTTACTGCTCCACAGCCCATAAAAAATGTCCAAGAAAGAGGCGTACCTGGTGCCCTTCTGCCATCCTTGAAGGCTGTGTATGCAAATAAAGAGGCTTTGAGGCTGGCTGAGAATGGTCAACAACAGCGGAGAGGCAGAGGGAGAGGTGGTAGGGGTGCGACAGGCAGCAGGGGCAATAGGGGAAACAGAGGAAACCAGAGCAGCCGACCAGTGCAGGATCGAGCCTCCTCACTTACTGAGATGCTTGCTGGCACTCACATCTTCGATCTGTACACCAGTAATGGACTGAATGAAAGCGACGATGAAAACTCTTCCACCAGTGACATCTCCGCAGCCACCAGTGACAACGATGCGAGCAGTGAAAACGGTGAGACTCGAAGACGGAGACGCCGTCATGGAAGAAGTCAAGCAGCTGTCAGAGGGAGAGGCGGCAACAGGGGCACCAATAAGCAACCACTACCAAAAACTCGTTCATCAAGCAACATTAACGCTGCTGTCAGTGATGAAGCTGCTAAAGGTGGAGAATGGCAGAACAATAGACAGAGGCCTGTCAGAGGTAAACACCAGCTGAAAACACTTCTGATGTTTTCAGATGAACTAAAGCTGCTGTCTGAATGAAGCCTGTGAAATATCTCCTGTTTCTTTCAGATAAAACAGGGATCTGCATGTACTTCATTAAAGGTCACTGCAAACATGATGGTGAGAAAGTCATGGTTAGTAAGTGTTTGAGGCTTTAATGTAGTTCTTTCTTGACTTTGACCAGCTGTCTTTCTTCTTAGATCGATGTTTTAAAGCTCATGACAAGATGCCGTACCGATGGCAGGTCCAAGAGGGACACCAGTGGACTGATTTGCCCGATAATGAGACAATTGAGAGAGACTACTGTGACCCCAGTAACTCATACAGGTACTTACCAAGTTCTCACAGGACTCTCTGCAGTCCTGCAAAAGACAACGTGATAATCTGATAATCAAATACACTTGACTTTGTGATCATCACAGACTGTTTAAAAGCAGAACTTTTGGCAGTTTACTGGTTCGGAGCATTCAGTTAGGTGTAGGGATGGGAATCGAGAACAGTTCCCAGTAGTGGCATTCCTTGGAATTGTTAGTCTGCTTGCCTATTGATTCTAATATTGGTTCCACCTGCACTTGAATCAGCTGATTTCAGCTCATGTGTCTGAGGATGAAAGTAGTGGAGCGGTCCACAGCATGAGCACGGACATTACTTTTATTTTTATTCCGCAAAAGAACAAGAGTGTGATGGTAAAGTGGGAACTGCATCCAGGATGGAAACAACTGCATTATCCCGCTAACACAACTTCAGCTCTTTGCAAGCACCAAGATAACAACGTTAGCCTTTTCTGCAGCTATGGGGCATATATGGTATCACTCTTGGCTGGAAGCAGTGCTTAAACAATGGAAAAAACACAAACTTTGTCCAAAAACCTCTCATGTTCAGCTGTTTTCCACTTTTTCTTTGGTCATTTTAGCCTTTTTGGCCAGGGTGAAGGGAGTATCTGCCATCAAACAAGAAGACAGCTGCATGTAGCTATGATGATGTTTGCTAGTTCACCTTACATGCATTAATTTAATAACGTGGTTAGCCTACTCAACGTAAATTACACACGAACAACATTAAGCTACTCACGCAGAGAAGAACGGCTGCTGCCATCATCATCCTCATCATTTCTGCTACACTGGCAGGGCTAGGGGCCAGGACTCTCCTCTTCGTGTTTTTGGGGGATGTTGCATAACAGGCACCACACCCGCAGTAGATGTGCACAGTGTGAGGTCTCGCAGCAAGCTATCAAATACGGCGCATTTCTGGGCTTTTAAAAAAAACGCTATGCGTCGCCAGGTGTTTCATCGGATTTGAGGTGTTACCTCCTTTGACAGTATCACAGTATCAGCTTAAAGCACTTGTTGCTGCTGAGTTTGCATCTTTTGCTGTGAAGTACAGCCAGACTTTTGACCGCTTCGCCTTGGACATTTGTAATCTGTAGCTCTGCTCTAAAAGAACGTACGTACCTGGACCCGCCTACTATCCTCGGAAACGTAAAATGATTGGCTAGAATCTGAAGTGTGTGACATCTAAGGAAAAAAAGCACCGAAATGTGCGCTGCTTTTAGGTCTGGTTACTACCGTTTATGTCAGAACCGGTGCCATCATGGCACCTGATACCGGTATCCTTCCCTACTGAGGAGCAGTCAGGCTGCCAGCTCAGTTTCTGCCTGTATATGTTTCCAAAGTAGAATCATTGTGGTGATCGCTTTAACGTCTCTTTGTGCTGGTTTTCATCTTTGCTTTGTGTTCATACATAAATACTATGACAAAGATCATACGTGTGTCCTCTTTAGAATAGGGATTTGTGTTGGTGTGTGGGCCTGTAGAATAAGGTTTACATTGGTAACGGGTAATTCACTAGCTGGGCCCACGTCCTCATTTATATTTGACAGCATTTTCGTAGATAAAGGTGAATGGCTTTGACATGAATTGAGCTGCGGTTTGAGGAAGGCCTCGAAAGGGACTGACGGCAGCTCCGGGACCTGGCACATCCCATACTAAACGTACTAAATACAAGTCAAGAAGTTAAAGAATTGAAAAGGGGATGGAGGGTGGGGCATGTAAACGAGAATGAACAGCTTGTAGGACTGGGGGAACCTATATGGATGAGAACTGGAAGGAGTGTGTTTGCAGGTGTGGTCCCACTCCTGAAGTTCTGATACTTAATCTCCAATTATGAGACAAATTCATCCTAAAGTGAGACCCAATACAAACACAAACACAAGGACCTGGTTGTGGAAAGGAGACGATTTAGGTGATGATTCCACAGCCACAGGACACAATTCTTTATTTCTATTACTGTTTCCTTAATATCAACTTCTTTCAAACTCCACACACTTGTTAAAATGTTAACATTATGCCTTCTGTTTTGGGTGTCTGCAGTAGCACCAGTCCAGCCGTGCACTTTGACACGATGACCTGTGGATCGAACAAAGTACGTCGACTCTCGACAGAAAACTCCGTGATTGAGCCGACTTTCATCCACACCACCGAGTGGCTTTGGTACTGGCAGGATGAGTTTGGGAGGTGGAACACTTATTCCGCAGATGTGAGTAGCATCAGAATCCACTGTTCATCCACAGTGTTTTCAAAAGGTTGTTAGCACGTGAGTCAGTACTTTTGTTGTAAACATGATTAAAAAAAACATTTGTAATGTGGAAAAAAGTCCCTCGAACTATGACCCTACCGGGTGTTTTTCCCCCTCCAGGTGATCTCCACAAAGCATTTCAGTGCTTTTCAGCTTGTGTTTGTTTTAGCTTTAGCTCTCGTCAGGAGAGCTAAACATCTCGACAGCATTTTCAATGATAAAAAATTCTTAAAAACCAATTCTATAATACCTGCTCAGAACCATATCTAGGTGCTAGACTGCAAAAATAATGGAGCACTGAGCATGTAGGACCTTTACATAAAAGGTGCACACAAGCACCTTAGTGTCATCCACTGGGGTTTTTGACTATGTAAATGTGTAACTGTTTGCTAACACGTTCAATATATCAGCTTCGAAGTCAGTTCTCTGTTGTCACTCTCTGTTAAAATATCTTTAAAGTCATACTGCCTCAATAGATTTATTACATCAGAGGCTGTTATTAAAGCGTAAACTATCTGATTTTCTAATCAAAGGTTAAAGTCTTTGCTCTGGGTAATGCCACGTCATAGGACTGGTATAATTGTGAAACACTTCTCAACAGATTGGGAGGTAGAAAACAGTGAACAAACATGGAAAAAATAGCTGCTCCAGAGTTTTATTGAAGATATCCACACTGACAGCATGCCTCAGCAAGAAAAGCTAGCGGAGCTGATCTGAGCTACAAATAGTCACTGAACCTCTATTTCACTGACCATTTTGGAGGTCACTGCATTGCTTCTGCTGCAATCACAACTATATTTTTCATATTTTTTTATCCTCTCTGTATTCTGTTGTTTAAGCTGCTGGAATTACAGCTCATGATTAAAGTTTTAATCTCATCTATTATGGCTGTAAATCGAGGCTGCCACAGTCTGTGCATACAGCTCTGGTATCTCTGAGGAGAAATTAGCAGCTGAAGTAAACGGCTACATGTACCAGCTGTGCTCAGTTGATCATGTGAACTGAGCATGCTCATACTGGACTGTTGAGTTTAAAAAATAAATAAGTAAAGTTAAAGTCTGTTAGGGTAACTCTACTGGAAAGAACGTCAGACTTTCAAACGGCCTCAATGGTTTTCAGCCAAGCTAATTTGACAGTCGCTATCTTGGGATATTTATTAAATATTATAAATTAATTTCTCTTACCAATCGTTCATTGCTCTTATGCTGATGCAGGTTTGTTTTCAGGTTAAAAACACAGTCACCTTTCTTGCTTTGCAGACTAGTGGACATAAAGCAGCAGACATCAACAGCACAAAGCTGGAGGAGAAGTTTCTGGCCAATGACAAAGACGTGGTGGAGTTCATTGCTGGCTCCCAGTCGTATTCACTCAGTTTCCAGGGTAAACAAAGAATATAGAAACTCTGTGTTGACTCATTTCTGCATGTTAAAATGTAAAACTGAGTTTCTCATTATCATTTAACTTTAAACTTCCTCCTCAGACATGATACAGACAAATAAACGCTATGGCACCAAAAGGTGTGTGTGCAGACGGCCACTGTTTGTCTCTGCTGCAGATGTCCTAACAAAGAAAGTCAGGTACGTCATCCCAAAAACAGCCCCAAGAAAGTTTTAAGACACCTTCACTTTGGTTTACATGTAGTGTTTTAAATGAGTCTGATAGACTTGTTAACTCCTTGATCGTTACCAACCAGTCTGTAGAGACCAGTGTGTCTGCCAGAATCTAACATGATTCCTGTTCAACACTTGATTGAGACGTTTAATTGTCATTAGCAATGTTACACGTACATGCAGTGAAACAGGACGCCTTCTGATTGTACATACAGAGAGATAGATGATGCAATACATGAGGGAAGAGGAGGAAAAAAAGAACTCCGCCCAGATGGGAGAGCAGTTTGAGAACAGAAAGAAAAAAAAAAAAACCCTCAGCACAATGAAGCACATGAATCCTCACAACTTACAACATAAAAAACACATGATTTGCGACAGGGATCGGGGGGTGGGGGGTGGTATGGGGTAATGGAGAGAGCCAATGTAGACAACAGTCATCTGGTCCTGCAGCTGAAACCTGGCGCTGGACAGAGACCTGCCTGACCGCATCAGGTGTAAGCGTCGAAGGCGTTTGGAGGGCGAGGTGTGTGTGTGTGTGTGTGTGTGTGTGTGTGTGTGTCTGAGTACATGTGTGCGTGTGTGTTTCCTGTATCCAAAGAGAGAGAGAGTGCGCTTTCACCTAGTTTTAAGCAAAAGTCAACAATCCCCAAGTCACTGCAGGCGACCTTGAGGAAGAATTCGGGAGAATTTGATGTTCCAGCTTTGGCCTTCGAGCTTCCAGCTGAGGGAAGGCCGCATGAAGACAGTGCTCGTTTGGGTTTGGTTTACCATACGTGCCAACATACTAGTGTTGCCAGGGCCTTAAGATTAGAGTGAAGCAAATTCACCATGTTTGTCCATTCAGTAGCAAGAATGTCAAAAAACAGGCAAGCACTAGACATTAAAAATGCTCCAGTCAGAGCTTGCTAAACGTAAGTTGCTTTTTTTTTTTTTTTTTTAAATTTCCACAAATTTCATTAAAAAAATCCCAAACCGATTTTGTAGTAGTACAGCTGTGAGTCTGGCTTCTACATTCTTGGATTTGTTTGGTTTATTCTGGTCTTCATGGCAGGTCCTGTCAGACTTGGTTGTTTCAGGTCTGTTGATGCACATTATACTGTATTGGAGTTTAACTCTGGACCACTGAAGGACAGACTTTCTGTAACCAGCAGCAACGCCTATGATGCAGCTCATTGCTGTGCAGAAATGTGAACCTTTATTTTGATCTAACTCAGCCCTGCCCGTCTCTGCTGCCTGAAGCAGCACAGAGCATGATGCTACCAACACCGTGACATCACGTCGTGTTGTGAGAGCTGTGTGCCGAGGGAGCTATCTGGTGCTCTTTACTCAAAGTGGCTTCTTTCAAGCATCTTTCTACCATAAAGACATAATTGATAAAACAGTGACACAGAGATATGATTCTAGACCCGTTCCCTGATCTAGACCTGGTGAGGCCTGTCGCCCTGGATGTTAAGAAAGAGTTCCTAAGATTTCATAGTTGGTTTGTTTGTTTTTTCTGATATTAGTATGAACTGTGGGGGTTATTACATGCTCAGGTGTGCGTCTTTCTTAACCGTATCCAGATCATCTCAGCAGTGGGTCCTATTTGTTCTTTTTTTTTATTTAGCAATTATAAAAAAAATTGAAAAACAAACAAAAACACTCCTAAAAATGACAAACATGAGCTCTTGCCATTATGGCATGTGATGGGAAAAATGTTTTGTTGATTTAAAATGAAATCTTAAAACATATGTAAAAAGTGAAGGTGTCTGTATATCAAAGAAACTTTTAATGGCATTTGTGTTACTTATGTTTTCAGACGTATTACACCCAAACCTTGTGTATTTAAAGTCATCCTAACCCTCTGTCTCTGCAGACGGCCCGTGGTTAAAGCATCTGCTCCAATACCAGACAACTGGGACAAGACACAGATCCCCGAAACAGGATATTCGGTATTGTGAAACCATAAAATATTAGTTTTATGTCTCTGCTGTTTGAGCTCACACTCAAGTTTAGACTTATATATATACACACACACACACACACACACACACACACACACACACACACACACACACACACACACGCAGTGTTGGGAAGGTTACTTTTAAAATGTATTCCATTACAGAATACAGAATACATGCCCCAAAATGTATTCTGTAACGTATTCCGTTACGTTACTCAATGACAGTAACGTATTCTGAATACTTTGGATTACTTAATATATTATCATGCTTTTTACAACAACGTGAATGTACTATTGCTGTGTGATTTATTACTATTACTGAAGGTCCGCGACTCCGAACTGTAGTAAAGGGACCTCTGACTAATACGGCGGGGTCCCTGTCGGCTCGTAGCCGAAAAATAGCTTTACTTTGTTGTGTGGGTCAACTTTTCTTGCGAGAGACAGAGAGAGGCGTTGAAAGGCTGCTCCAACGGAACTTATTGTTTTCGGAGGAAAACACGAACACGGTGTACAGTCGAGTCTTAATAGCTTACTTACAACTGGGCTCGTCAGGCACTCTTCTTGGCTGCAGTGGTTATTATTATATTTACATGCTTCCAGCTCCCGTTTTTCCTCGATGACAACTCCTACCTTTCCACTCCCCTTTTTCTCCCTCCTCGCGCTCACAGACCCATAACGTGTATGGCAGTCCATTCTCCCTGCAGCACGGACTACACTGCCCATGATGCTACATTCTTTAGAGCTATGCTTGTAGCATTCTGCCTGTTAGCTTAGCACAACAACAACAACAACAACGACGAAAAGGCGCTCTCTCACCCAGGAAACACACAGTCGCAGAGAGAGAGAGAGAGCGTCGCCCTGTAACCATGGCAACCGTAACGCTGCCGCCTGGAACAACAGAACGTAGCTGTCAAACAAAACCCAAACAGTCCTGACCCGCGACAACATGAAACAGGAAAGTACCGCCGTGTAATCCATTTATTTCAACAAAGTAACTGTATTCTGAATACCACCTTTTTAAACGGTAACTGTAACGGAATACAGTTACTCATATTTTGTATTCTAAATACGTAACGGCGGTACATGTATTCTGTTACTCCCCAACACTGTACATATGTTAACATATTCCAAACATAGTAATGTAGATGTACAACTCAATGTTATGCAGTGTAATTTTCTAGTAAAAGGTGAAAGCAATCAGTTTTTTTTTTAAATACAACATTATATTAAACAATATAACACGCATACAAAATAACAAAAAAAAGAGAGAAAAAGGATTAAATAAGACAACCGAACGACATAAAATAAAAACAGACAAGCCTTTATCTTAAAAACATATTTTTAAGATCATATCTGATCTGTTATCCTTCCTCAGATAGAAACTTGATTCTGGCCTCATAGTATTTTTCAGTGTGGGCTCTTATGTTACACCATCCTGAATACTGGAAGTTCCAGTTATCCATTAAACCCTGGGAGTTTACATTCTCACAGACTTTATTGGGCGATCGTAGCTCAAGAGTTGGTAGTTCGTCGGTTTGAAGGTTGCCGGTTCGAGCCCCGGCTCCGACAGTCTCGGTCGTTGTGTCTTTGGGCGAGACACTTCACCCGTTGCCTACTGGTGGTGGTCAGAGGGCCCGGTGGCGCCAGTGTCCGGCAGCCTCGCCTCTGTCATTGTGCCCCAGGGCAGCTGTGGCTACAATGTAGCTTGTCAGTGTGTGAATGTGTGTGTGAAGCGCTTTGGGGTCCATAGGGACTAAGTAAAGCGCTATACAAATACAGGCCATTTACCATTAATTACTGTAGTCCTCTCCGTGTGGGCTTTCACTGTCTAAGAACTTTCCTCGGTACAGTTCCTGAATACTGAGCTCTCTATGTATTCTGAAACTGGTCACCCTCTAATGTATTTACCACCCTGTCATATATCAGTAAACATTATCCTTCCTTCTCATTTACGTTCTCATTGGCTGTTTCAGAGATTTGGAGAGTTTAACTTGGGACCCGGCTGTATTCACCGGGTCTTGTATTGTATTGTTGATTTAAGATAAAAACCATTTACTTTATTCAGTCACTGGTTCCCACATTGCTTCCTGTGCAGATGACACTTCAAGTGGAATTTCTACAGTAAGCAAAAGATTTTCCCAAATAATTTTTTTCTAAGAACATATTTGGGGAAAAAAAGTAAAAAACAAAAAGACAAAAAAAAGCTAAGCTTAGAAATATATTTCCTATCGTTGAATTCAGAGTTTCCATTTCTGTGTTGTTCTTAGGAGTAAAATGCCTTTTTTAACACTGTTGCTGGCCTTGTTTAAAAATAACATTATAGAATTTATATTTGTACTCAGACATAAAGCTAAAGAATTCATACTAACTAAATGGTGAAGGGAAATGCTCGTGTTGAAAGATTGCAATATTTTTTTTGTTTTCTTACAGCGAATCTCCGTCCAGCGCGCTTCAGATGAATTTAAGACGGTGGAAACTCATTTCTGTAAAACCATGAAAGGCTTTGATATTGTCAAAATTGAGAGGATTCAGAACAAAGCTCTTTGGGAAGTCTTTCAATGGTACGTATTGTCTTCTGCAGTCCACAGACTTCAGTAAACTCTGACTTCTTTTATCCATTTTCTGCCCCCTGCTGGTGATTTGAAAGAATACAGATTTAAATTCCTGCACTGGTGTCACTCCTCAGAGCCAGAGGCTGTGTTAATGTTTGTGTACACAGTCCAGGGTCAGCGTGCACACTTTCACGACATACAGACAAACCAGACTGACGTAAGATATTTGTATGTCTTCTATTTCAAGGCAAAAGAATCAGATGAAGACCAAAAACAAAGGGGGAAATGTGACTGAGAAAAAGCTTTTTCATGGCACTCACTCCAAATTTGTTGACACCATCTGCCACCACAACTTTGACTGGAGAATCTGCGGACTTAATGGAACGGCTTTTGGCAAAGGTGATTGGAAGAAATGTTCAAGCTGAAACAGTTATTGATAAAAAGCATGTTTTCATAAACCATACATTTAAAAAACAGAAGCTCCAAACTCACCAAACAGACATTTTTGTCAGCTGTGGTTGTGAGGAACGATGCTTGTGTTTTTGCCCGATAATCACAATGGTCTCTTTTGGTGTCTAAACACAGGTAGTTACTTTGCCCGTGATGCCAGATACTCCCACAACTACACCGGTGACACTGACGTCAGAGACATGTTCATCTCACGGGTGCTGGTGGGAGACTTCACCAAAGGGTCCTCCGATTATCCCCGACCTCCTTCGAAGGACGGAGGGGACATAAACTTCTATGACAGCTGTGTTGACGATGTAATGAACCCCTCCATATATGTGGTGTTTGAGAAGCACCAGATCTACCCCGAGTACCTGATAAAGTACAAGACCACACACCCACTAGTTAGTACATTGATGTACAGTGGTGGTGCATCAGCACCAGCACCAAAGCCAGTGGCAGCACCAAAGCCAGCTACCATATCGGCTTACCAACCTAGCACGATCTCCTCTGGATATAAAGCCAGTACCTCCGCTTCTTTTTACTCACCTAACACAACCTCTTCGCCCCACCCATCTAGCTCTGTGTCTTCTGGGTACCCATCTAGCTCGGCGTCTTCTGGGTACCCATCTAGCTCGGCGTCTTCTGGGTACCAATACAGTACCTCGTACTCAAACATCAGAACAGTTAACCAGCCCACACATGTCCCTCCATCTCCCTCAGCACCCCCAAAGAAAACATCCGATTCTTGTGCCATTGCTTAACATCAGTGGTGTAAAGGGGGTTGGTGGTGTTTTGCAATAATAATAATAGTAATAATAATAGTAATAATAATAGTAATAATAATAGTAATAATAATAATAATTAATAATAGCATAAAAACAGACAGCAATGGTGGATCTTGAGCACTAAAAGTGTTAATTGGAGTAACTGAGAAGAAAACAAATGAAGCCACAGATATTAATGAATTCCAGAAGATTAGAATATGTGATTTATTAGCTGCTGTTTATAATGAACAGATAACCAGTTTAGGATTAACTCATTTCTCAGTCAACTGCTATTAAAGCAGCTTCACATGACTTTGAATGATGAGACTTTGGTTTGCTGAATAGGTAAGCGAGAGGCAGTGCAGAAGAAAGCTTCAGAACTGTTACATTTTCCCGTTACACTTCATAATTTATTTTTGTTGTTGTTTTGATGCTTGAATTTTTCCACCTCGAACAAATGTAAAATGATTTTCTACCAATTGCCAGCATTTCCACGCACTTTGTTTTTATGTGCAAATTGAAGATGCACGTAAACATGTGGCATTTTGGCACAATCACAATTGTTGAGGTGTTGTTTAAAGAAACTACACTAACTTTTTTACAGAAAATAAAAAATAAACGGCAGCGGCGTGCGAGCCGTATCAGAAGAAACACCTGAGTGCTTTCCTCGTGATTATCTCAGGAAGTTTTATACGTCATCCACATTTAGTGGTTACCATACGAACGCATCGTACTGTATCACGTAATGATGAAAAACACTGTGTCAGATTAGGCCATTAGTGTCACGAATTCTCGTAACAACTTAGTCAAGACACATGACGGACTGCGCGTTGGTGCCTAATGATAGCTTTGCTGCTTTAGACGACCTTTGTGATGTCAGCAGGAAGCTGGGCCCAACTTCTGGGAACACGGAAACAAACAGCGGCGCCGTGTGATAGTCACTGCTCCGTGTTTGGAAAAACCTGAAAGAAAATGTTTAATGTTGTTTACAACTACGAGTGACAAACTCAGGAGTACAAAGCTACCTTGAGTCACTTTAAATATTGCTCTAGTGACTGGATGCCAGTATATCTCAGTGCTCACAGAGCAGGTGATCCATATAACATAAGGCTGTTGCAGAGGGCCGGGCTCAAATCTGACCCCACACCATTTGCACGCCTTCTCCCTCCTTTACTGTCCTATCATAAACAAACGCCCCCCATAAATGTTGTTCACTTACTGGATTTGCGTCTTTCAGTGAACATTTAAAAAAATATAACTGGTTGAGAATCAACCCCAGCCACTGCAACCTCACTGTTTCCGAGTGATAGCGAGTGTTTTGGGGCGATATCCAAGCGTGGCCTGCTCGTTCCATTTGTCTATAAGGTCTTTTTTTTTTTTTTTTTTTTTTTTTAATAAATCTTCCCGTAAGAAGATTAACGATTGTTTGGATATTGCATTTTGGCGATATCTCTGTAGGGTCCTGCTCAAAGCCTGCTTAACCGTGATTGGTTAATGCTCCTTGGGATTTCTCTTTAATCTTTCAAGTGATTTGAAAATAATTTATGATTAAAATGAAAAAAATGTGACTTAAGCTTTTACCAACCACTAGAAGGTAAAAAAAAAAAAAACCAGGCTATATTGATTATTTTATTGATAAAATGTAAATGAAAGGCTTGTAATGTGCATGGTGGGTGATTTGTTTAGGGTGTGATTATTGATCATTTCACCTGCTCAACATGAATAATCACTGTTTTCACAATTATTAAAGTAAAGCATGTTGCAGCACATTAGAGTGTGTTTGTTTGTTTGTCGCTGTCAGAGCTGCAGTTCGTTCTGTCTTTTTTTTCTGCGTGTCTCATAACTGACATAAAAAATGCCACCAGCAGTCATGTTGGGGCTCTTAGTGAAATGAGGCAGGGCATGAAAAATGATCAATATGGCTGCCGGTGCTTCATCTGACACAAAACATTAGGCCTGTAAAGTAACCCCGCTGTAGCACCCCCTCCTATCAGCGTACATGCACTAGCAACTGCCTTCTGTTATGTTTCCTATAAACTGCAGTGTGAATATGGGCATGTTTGGATGTTTCCACTGTAGCAACGAATGGTGGAAACAGACTTTTTGCACAATTACAAAGCTATTAAATCCAGGTCTTCTGTGATCTTAATGAAAAAAAAAGAAAAAAGTAATCGGCCTTGGTTAAAGATCGAAAACGGTGTCACACTGATTCTGATTAGGCCTGACTCCTGGGAATTAGCTTTGTGGAAGTGGAATTCACAACAAGGCAGATGTGATTTTGAAATGCAGAGATAAATATGCTCACTTGCTAATGAGCCGTTGGGCAGACAATTGTCGACAGAAACCCCCCAAAAAAGCATCAGGAAAGGGGGTTACTGAGCTGAGAGAGCAAGGCATTTAAGTGCAGTTTCCTCTTTAAACTTCTAAACAGCAGAATGATTGTTTTCAAGTTTAAGTGTCGCCCTCTGGTGGCCATTAGGAAGACTGATTCTATTACATGTCATATCCATCTCACAGCTGACACATCCACATCATGGTGACATTTAAAACTTTCCTCTCTGTGCTTCCAAGTTGCAAAGCATAATGCTGACAAATGGCATTATGCTGTCCATCTTACATATACAGTCTATGCTTTATCTTCATATCTTAGATTTTCTGCCCACTTCTTTTTTCCTTTAGCCCGCCCCTTTTAGCATAAGTACCTGTTGAGGAGGCGGGGTTAAAATAGGGAGGCAGGTACACAAACAAACTGATAAAGCCACCAAGGCGTTATCAAACCAAATGCATTGTGTTTCCATATATATTTATTTTTAATGTATGTGGTCCTGTTTCATTTCCAAATAAATCTACATTATTTCAGCCTGTTTGCATTAATGATATCAAGTCCCCCATCAACCACCACAGGTGGGGGACAAAGAAAAAGACAAAGAGCTCAGCCTCCACATTAGATTACAAAGACCCAATTCCCAGGGTGAAAATAAATTTGGCTGCCACTTCTGCTGCATCCATTTATCCACCACCCGTGCTTCATTATGCCTCTGCTGCCCATTAAGATAGAGCTGTCCTATGGGAAATGCAGCTGTGTCCTGCAGGATGCAGAAAGCTCACCCAGCGACAGTAAATATCCACTGACATTAACCAGCTTGAGTGGGGCCCCTTCCTGTCTGATGTGTGCTTCGTGGCGGCTGCAGTCCTGGCCCTGGCTGTCATTTCCTGGACCTCCAGAGTCAGCTGCCAGGACCTTCCAGGCTTCGGCGTATCAGACAATCTGGTCTTTCCTGCAATGCACTGGCTTATGAATTAAATATGACTCCTTTCTGCTTTGTTTGCACGCGGCCCTCCCGGCGTGTGAGATGTTTATGTTTCTGCTGAGTCACAGTGGTTTAGCTCCAGCTGATGGAAGAATGCTATGGCAAAAACCGCAGGGGGGGGCTATGAAAGCGAGTCAGATCTTTATTTCTGGCTGATGGCAGAAGTTTTTGTGGAGTATCTGAAATAGCTGCTTAAACTTAAATTGAAGGTGCAGGCAGCAGATCCATGCATGAGCAGCCTCAGTAGATGAATAAGGCACCTGTGGATCAGCTGACTGGTAATGGTGTCGATATACAGATATATTTAAAGTTACATAGTATATTTCTATGTTGTTAAAGATGCTTTATGTAGCAAGACTTCAGACATCTTTGTGGTGCAACAGTGTAATGTAAGTAAGTAATGTAAGGGGTTCAAAAGTCGTCTAGGGAATTTATGTTTGAGATTTTAGAAAGCATCTTTTTATAGATTTTTTTAAAAGAACTCTTTGATTTATTAACAAATATCTAAAAAATAATGACAATTCCCCCTCAGCTCAGCTCTACTTGGTGGTCAGTGCTAATTAGGAAATGATTATCATGCTCTCATGCAAAATTAATATAGCTAGCCATCGGTAGTGAATGCAAGGTAATACTGGCATTAAGGTCAAAGCACTTAGATCCCTCAAAGCTTTTCTGGCTTCATTTAGGTGCGATAATTAATAAAAAACAAAACAAAAACAAAAAAAACAACGTATCTACTTATCCCACAAGACCCCTGATGATGTACCTGATGATGTCATTCTGCCCTTTAGGGTGAAGCACAAGAAGCAACTGAGCAGTGGGAAATGTGGTCTTCCTACAATTCTGCATAATTCTCACATGGTGGCAATACTCAGGTCTGCAGTTATTTTTTCACTTTCTGTGATGTTGTCATTTCCTAAAGAAAACCAATAAGGATGCTGTAGAGAAGATGTGTTGCATTACTATTTTGGTGCTCAGCGGATTTAAACAACACATCTACAACTGTTTCCTCTACAAATGGTGCTTAAGAGAAAGGCACACATTAGAGAACAACTTGAAACGTGCTTGGAAGTCGTGCTGAGGACTTGGTCTGAGAATAGAGTCCATATGTGAGTGGCCTGAGGGTTGATGGTCTGGAGGTGTGGGACCTGATTGACCCGAGACGCTACCAGTGGGCAGCGAGTCAAACGGGTGGTGGGTGGGGGTCACCTGTGATGGCCCTTGTTCTCCTCAGACAGGAGGATCTGGCGATGGCCTCCAGGGATCACAGAGGGCAGCCAGTTATTTTTTGGCCAGTGTTAATTACCCTCTGCGCAGCCTTCCTGTTCTCATTGTGGCCCCTGCGTACCAAACATCCAGGCAGTAGGAGAGTCTCTACTGTGGAGTGATACAAGGCCAGCAGCAGCTTCCTGGCCTCCTGCATCAATTATAGATTTCTTTTCTTAGAAAAAGAGTGAGAGCCACATTTTACATTGTAGCTCTAAAAAATAATCTGCTTTGCTTTTCATTTGGAGCGTAAAGGCCTTTACATACCTGAGGTGTAAAATGCAAATATTTCAAACGTTTAAAATATTTTTGGGACTCACCTATTCATAATGCAGCCGTTCATAGTGACCGCGTAATTTCACTTGACAAATTTGGTGCAAAAAGTAGTCGTGATACAGCTTTACAGCTACACCTTCCTTGGATCAAACCATGAAATTTGTCTCTCTGCATGCCTTCTTGTGAGAAATGGATGAACCTAGAATTTCTGTTTCTTCCATTTCTCTGAACATGAGGACCAGCTCATGATCGCTGTCAACTTCCTGTTTTTTATCATAGTGCATTTTTTGAGGATGAATTTTTCAAAAAAAGGCAACATGTTTGGCGTGTATATAGGTTACACAGTAAGTTTGGATCCGTGAAATCCAGAAATTCGTTGCAATTTTTCAAAATGCATTAATTGTGTAAAATATTTCCTAAAGATGTCTTTGCAGATGGAATTCTTTTTGTAATAGAAGTCACTATATGTCACCCCCTCCTGGCTATTAGAGAGAATGCAGGTTCAAGGCATTTCTTTAAAAAAAAAAATGTTATAGCCATCTTTTATATACAGTCTATACAAAACCCCTGTAGACATCCTTGTTAATTAATTTATTGCAGTAAATGCATATCATTTTAAGGCCTTTTCATACTTTCCACGAAAAGAAATAAAACTTAAAGAAAGTGAGTCTGAGGATTGAAAACAATGAATGCAGTGCTTCTCAGGTGTACTTCTTCGCCCTTTCCTGTTTAAGCCATCTTTTATACCAATCAGCATTCAGTCTTTGCATAGTTCAGTAGTTGTTCCTCTACAGCAGGGGTGACCAACTCCAGGCCTCGAGCGCCGGTGTCCTGCAGGTTTTAGATCTCACCCTGGGTCAACACACCAGAATCAAATGATTAGTTCATCACCAGGCCTCTGGAGAACTTCAAGACATGTTGAGGAGGTCATTTAGCCACTTAAATCAGCTGTGTTGGATCAAGGACACATCTAAAACCTGCAGGACTCCGGCCCTCGAGGCCTGGACTTCCCCCAGGTTGACTTTATATCTAAAACAACACCAGTGAACGACGTCACAGCAGCTACATCCATGATTTATATACAGTCTGTGGTTCCACTATATGCACATTTTACTCATTTGCACGTCTGCTGGAGGTCTCTTAACCCCAAAATGTGATTGTAACTGTATTAAACAACTCACTTGGTCATTTTCCAGAATCCACAGTTTCATTATACATCTAATCTGAACCCCCAAGCCCCCCCCCAAACAAGAACAACCCAAAGCAGCAAAAACTGCACTAACAGTGCCGCTGCTGTGAGACAGAGACTTCAATCTTCTGATGCTGCGCCGTCATGTCAGTTTGTATTTGTGTTCAGCTGCTGTACAGATGTGTCCTGCTGTGAGCTGATGACAGCATTTGCACTGCACTTTGGGGATGCAGCCTCCTTCTCTTTTCTTGTCTGCAACAGCTGTTTCACTGATGGAAAACTGAGCCAGGGCAGCAATGGATTTATGGCCAAGAGCAGGCTGGATCATAAACTGTCACTGATACTACTAATGGATAAAAAAAAAAGTCAAACAGGCTTAAAATCGAAACAAAGCAGCATAAAATATACATACAAAAGCTGATTCATGTGTACATCTGTAAACAACCATCAACAGCTCGTGCTGAGAGCTTTACTGCAGTGCAACATAAAAAAGTGGCATTAATTAGATCCCATTGCAACGTTTGTGACTGCGTTTGCATCCGGAGGGCTGGGAGATGGACCACTGCTTTTAATTAGAGTGTAATTAGCTCCAAAACAATCCTGGGATTTGTACATTCATTCACACTCTTACCCCTGAATTCATTAAAAGTTTTCTTAATCCAGCTCTGTGCCCGTGATGCTGCTGACGTGCTCATTGAAGAGAGCGCAGAGTCATTATGAGGCAAGCATGCTGCATAACAAACTGATGAAACCTACTCTTATTGCATCAGCTTTTTCTGTTTTGACCCCAGTGAAACAAACTGGGCATCGTGTCTGCAGACAGGCGGCTAATAAAAATCATCAGTGACGTTATTACTGTCTGTTACATCAGTGAAAGCCAGGCGGTCCGCTTTTAATCCCTCTTTTTTTTTTTTGCTGTCATAAAATATTTACTACTGCTGATATCAGCATCACCAATATCTTCCCACTGGTTTCTTCATTTATATTTTGTTGTGATGATGGTAAGTGGTGGTATGTTGGGAGGCTACCTATCATCGAAGCATTAGTAGATGTTTTATTGGTCACTTGTGGGAAGAGTACATACCTGTAGACCAGAGGTGTCCAACTCCAGGCCTCGAGGGCCGGTGTCCTGCAGGTTTTAGAATAGAATAGAATAGCCTTTATTGTCATTGTACAGAGTACAACGAAATTGGAGTGCCACTCCCTTGGTGCAAGTTTCAATAATAAATATAAATGTAAAATATAAAAAGTACAAAAAAAACAATCGTAAGTACTCAAACAATAGTATGTACAATATATACAGGATAGCAGCATTAATATAATGACAGTATGAATAGCAGCATAATATAATGACAGTGACGGTATGGAATAGGTTCAATTGTTTTTGTGCTTATTTACTACGGTGATAGCTCTGGGAAAGAAGCTATCCCTGAATCTGTTTGTCCTGGTTTTATGTGACCTGTACCGTTGGCCTGACGGTAATAGTTCAAACAGTTGGTTGCTGGGGTGAGAGTGGTCCTTGATGATATTGCCAGCTCTGCTGAGGTACCGAGAGTTTGCAGTGACCTCCAGGCTGGGCAGAGAGCAGCCAGTGATCTTCTGGGCTGTGTTGATGACCCTCTGCAGTACTTTCCTGTCCGCAGCTGAGCACCCTGCATACCATGTTGTTATGCCGTACGTTAGGATGCTCTCTATGGTGGCTCTGTAAAATGTCACCAGCAGCCTCTCCTCCAGGTTGTTCCTCCTGAGCACTCTCAGAAAGTGGAGACGCTGCTGGGCCTTTTTAACCACCGCTGTAGTATTTGCAGTCCAGGAGAGGTCATCAGATATCTGCACGCCCAGAAACCTCATGGAGTGTACCCTCTCCACACAGCTCCCGTGAATGTAAAGTGGGTCTGCTCTGCCCTTCCTGAAGTCCAAGATAAGTTCTTTAGTTTTCGTGGTGTTCAGTTGGAGGTTGTTAACTGAACACCACTCAGTCAGTCTGTTGACCTCATCTCTGTAGTCCGACTCATCCCCCCTTGAGATGAGTCCAACCACTGTGGTGTCATCCACAGTGGTTAGATCTCACCCTGGGTCAACACACCTGAATCACATGATTAGTTCATTGCCAGGCCTCTGGAGAGCTTCAGGACATGTTGAGGAGGTCATGTAGCCATTTAAATCAGCTGTGTTGGATCAAGGACACATCTTAAACATGCAGGACACCGACCCTCGAAGCCTGGAGTTGGACACCTGTGCTGTAGACTTTGGTTGTGGCATGTTGAGCGCCTTAATTCTTTGTGTGCAGATTCAGTGAGGTGCTGGAATCATTCCTCAGAGATTTTAGTCCATGTTTACATGACAGCCCACAGTTGCAGCAGATTTGTCAGCTCGGCATCTGTAATTTGAATCTACTGTTCCACCACATCTCAATGGTGCTCAATTGGATTTAGATCTGGTGACTGTGGAGGCAATCTCAGTGCAGTGAACTTACTGTCATAAGTGCCTCTCTTGGATTAATACCACCGCAGTAAGATCAGTACTTTGTTTCTATCTTCCAAGTTCAGTTTGTAGCCCACTGAACATAGTCTGAACCTTTTAGTGCTGACTTTCATGTCTATTATATTTATAGCATAAGTCCTTTAAGTCCTTTAAAGACGGGTGCATTTAGATTGCAGGTCTCAGAAAAACCCAGTTTCAAAATTATTGTGGAAAGTAAAAAAGATGTAAAAGTGATTTAGTGTTCATTCAAATGTGTTCAGAATTTATGATTCATACACACTGCTCTCCCCTAGATAAGATGCCTTTTATAGGGTAAAATTATCAGTACTGGTATCAGTATCAGAAATACTGAATTTACTTGGCATCTGATCGATATCAAAATCTGCAGTGTCATAGCGCTACGTTACATTTCGGGGGCAAATGTTGCACTTTGTGTCTGTGTGTGTGTGTCTCTCTGTGTGTGTTGCATTATTTCACACAAGTTTAGCAATGAAATATTAGACAATTTAAGATTTTTGCAGACTGTCACCGTAACCATGGTGATTCTCTTTGTCAGTGTCCCTTTGCACATTCTCTATATGCGCTGACATCCTTTGTTATAACAAGCTTCAAGAGATCAACAAATACAGCAAACTAAATACATGGATCAGCAGGTTCATATTTTCTACATTAAATAAGCATTTCATGATTAATTTTTAAAAAATCAAAAAAAATATTTAAAGGGATATTTGAATTAAACACACGAGAAAATTTTTTTAAATATAATTTTCTTTAATTTATTTTTCCATTTCATTTTAAGAAATAATTATCCGACCAATGAGCTTACAGGACCGACTGCGGTAATGAATACGCTACACCCCTCACGTTCCCAGCATGCATTGTGGAGAGAGAGTGAGAGAAAGAGAGTGAGGGGGACTTGGCTGGGAGGCTGAGGAGGACCGCGGACCTGAGCGCAAAAGAAGAAGAGGCAGCAGCATCAGTAGAAGAAGACGAAGGGTCATCGCCCGACACTTGCTGATAACTGACAATTGCCGCTCAGGTAAATTGTGCGTGTTTGCGCTTTCTGGTTCTCAGCATCATGCCCACGTTTCTGTTCCCAGCCTTTGTCGGGGTGTTTGTGCTTCCTGCTGCGGGTTCATTCTGTTAGGAGAGAACAGCTGCTGCTTCACACAATGAAGCTTTTTTTTTCCTGGGCATTAATCATGTTTTATTGATTATTATCGCTCCGATGGAAAAATGTGTTTTGGCTACACGAGCGCAGCGTTTTGCTGTGTCAGACTCATTTGAATTGGCAGCTCGTGTGATATGGATCTGTGCAGGGATTCCCTCAGCCGTGTCTCTGCAGCCTGCAGTCCAGTCACTCCGCTGTAAGGGAGGGGAGGTGGGGCTATCCATGTCATGACTGTGACCAGGGGGTGGCCAGTCTAGTGCTGTGTTAAGGCAGATGTCAGGCTACATTAACTCGTGTCTGTGTGTGGTTCCCATTCAGAGACATGAAACTGATGGAGAAGAGCCTGTTTTAGTCCTAATTGAGCTCCTACTTGTCACTAATCTGGTTTAAAGTAAAAAGCTAACTTTTAGATTTTACTTTTTTAAGGTATTTTAATTATTTTAGGTAATATCTTGATATATTAAAAATCATATATATGCTTTTAACCCAATTTAAACCTGCAGTAACTATTTCGGCAGCAGACACAAGCGCAGCACAGAAAATTGACATTTTTATTTTGACTTCTTAGCATACAAATCAGAGCTGACCATGTGTGTGTATGATGACAGTACAGAATGTCACTGGCTATATGAAAGCTTAATAAATTTAAATACATTTAAGAACATTAAAAAAAGATAAAGAGTTGCTGATTCGGAATCAAGTAAATATTGGCAATTGGTTGAAAAAGCTGATATTGGTCAGAAAAATACTTTAACATCATTTGTTTCTGGCCTTCTGGTCCAAGATTTACTCTATTTCTGTGTCTGTTAATTTAAACTAGGTGTAGTTTTTTAGCTGCTAAATGCTAGCCAGTTGCTAGCACAGGGGTGCTTGCGACCACCATCTTGATTACTAGCCTGTTGCTAAGGCTGTTTCTTTTTTTTTTCTTTTTTCTTTTGAATACGCTTTATTGACAAAGCACAAAATACAGATATACAAATACAAAATAGCAAACACAATGTCAAGGGGTTCGTATAAAAAAAAAAAAAAATAGACACAGTCTATTAAAGAATCACATGATATTGAACAGGGAACAAGTTTATGGTTTTGACAGCTTTTAGATTTTGAGAATGTTGTATGGTTTTAACATATTGTTTGGTTTCATTTAAAAAGCACTGAAAGGATGGTTTTGTGTTAGAAAATTTCAACTTATGTATATGAAATTTAGCCAATAATATCAATAAATTAATCAAATAAAATTCGTTTGCCCTGTGCATGGGGTACTTAAAGAAACCAAACAATATTTTCTCGTAACAAAGAGAGAACTCAGACAAGATAAAGGAAACAACAAAAACACAAAATTCTTGCCAGAAAAGATTTGTGTATAAGCATGACCAAAATAAATGAGAAATATCTTCCTTCACTGTTGCTAAGGCTGTTGTCGCTACCTGATCCGTACCGGATGCGCAAATCTTACGTCACTCCCTCTCTTTGCCAACATCGCGGCATTCAATATATTTGAATGATGGTTAGCGCTCAGTTAGCTCCTAGCATTTCTCAACAGCTCTGCCTCCTTTTCGACTGCCCGGGACTTTAAACAATGGATAATCCGTATACAAACAAATTCCTGCTTTTCTCCTCAACAGAGAGCGTCCCCCGATTGAACAAAAACGCCGTAAAAGAATAACAATGTTGTGTCACGTGAAGATTCATCAGCTAGATTAAGTGTTTACTGACAATTGATAGTGATAGCGGACATCATCATCACTATTCTAACAATCCTCTCCACACAGACAAGCATAAACACACTCGATTATCACTAAATCAAATTTAACACACATTTGTAATGATGCTAATTCAGTTTACAATAGGGTTCATTCGCTCGGTCAGCAGGTAGCGGTATCCTCGTACACTGGGGAGTAAACTGCCATTAAACGAAACAGAAGAAGAAAACATCTGCACATGCGCAGTACGGATCGGGTAGACCCGATTTGTACGTGTCACTACCCGATGCGTAGGGACTGGGAAGATGGCGGAGTGAGCGGTTCAACTTGAGTGGGCTCCGAGGCTTTTCCTGAAAAGAACCTCCTTTATGTCTTGACCGCAATCAAGTTAACCGGAATTAGAAGCAGACTAGTTATACTTCATCTCTAAAACTCAAAAACTTCCTCCCTGTGTTTCTCTCCGTCATTCTCGGCCACCTTCTCCGAAGCGGCGAAATGGCTAACATTAACAAAGATCATGGCTACCACCTAGCGGCTCTTCGACAGGCGTGCGACGAAGAAGATATTGAATGGATGGAACAGCAGCACGACTTATCACAAGACAGACCGCAAGCTGATCGTCACCACACACCAGTTAAAAGTCCAAATCCTAAAAAAATGAAGGCTAACGAATCGCAGACGCAAAACGAAGTTTCAAACACAGTTCTCCTCAATGCTATCCAAAAACTGGTATGTAAATTTGACACCCAAAGTGAACATTTAAAGAATTATGAATTCCAGTTGCAAGAAAACACCGACGCTGTAAGAAAAGTAAAGGAGTCCGTGGATGCTAATACGGAAGCTGTTAAATCTGTGGTGGAAGATGTGAAACGTATTAAAACGCAGATGGCGACGCTGAAAAAAGAGAACGAGGCTCTTCGTGAAATGTGTCTGGAGCATGCTAGATACAAACGGAGATGGTCTTTGCTGCTAACTGGCGTTCCTGAGAAGGAGGGGGAGAACACGAGAGAAGAAATAATCAGAATTCTGACCAAGATAATTCCTGCGAACGCCGAGCAGCTGTACAACACAGTGGATACAGTGCACCGGCTGGGTCAGAAGGGACGAGTTGGTGACAAACCCAGGCTGATTGTCATACAGTTTGCCATGAGAACTGTTCGAGACCTAGTGTGGAAGATGTCCAAGGAGGCGAAGCTCTGCAAGGAGATGAAGATTCGGTTTAGAGAGGACTTTTGTAAGGAAGACAGAGAAGCCCGCAAACGTCTGTGGCCGAGGGTGGAGGAGGCAAGGAGCAGAGGGCTCAAAGCTTTCCTGAAGGACGGATATGCTGTCATCGATGGTCGTCAAATCAAAGAATGAAAGAACTTTATAACGACCTAGATAAGAAGGTATAACTGTTCAACTAAATTTAAGCCGGTAACTTGCTCAATGGTCCCTGACTTTGACTGGGTCTATTAGTTAATAGGAGGTAAAATGTTCCATTGCCTTACTCTAGTTATTACAGCACTTTCAAGCTATATTCAATGGTTCTTTCAATATTTTCTTTAAATGTTCGAGGTTTAAGAAGTAGCGTAAAGCGATTTTTCTTTTTTGTAAGGAACAGCCTAACACGAATTGTTTTTTATTTCAAGAGACACACAGTAGTAAAGATGATCATATATTTTGGAGAAAGCAGTGGGGAAGCGGTGATATTTATTTATCTCATGGTACCTCTCATTCAGCAGGAGTGGCTATTTTTCTACATCGTTTTAATGGAAGAGTTCTTGATCATAAAGGTGATGAGGAAGGTCATTGGTTAATGGTTAACATGGAGTTGGATGATACTAAGTACATTTTAGTAAATGTTTATGGGTTCAACAATAGAGCTAAAAACAGGAAATTGATTTCTGATTTGAAAAAAATGATAGAAGAATGGAAGATCATCTATTCAACTGAAAAAGTCGTTGTTGCAGGTGACTTTAATATGGTACCAGATGAAAAACTGGATAGATTTCCAACTAAATATAACTCTTCTCATTTTAACCAAATATTAATGGATTTCTCCTGCACCCTCAACCTAATCGATATCTGGCGTAACTTAAACCCAGAAAAACTGCAATACACCTGGAATAATTCTGAGCGCTCTCAATGCTCAAGACTGGATTATTGCTTAATAACTGGTAGTCTCTTCCCCCTATCATCCAACTGTAAGATTCTTCACTCCCCTGTTACTGACCATTGTGCCATAACACTTTCAATCTCCCCGGATAATAGATTATCAGAACCGAAGAATTCTCACTGGAAGTTTAACAGTAACCTCTTACGAAGCTCGTCTTTTTGTATAAAAATTAAATCATTGATAGGAGAGGTAAAAGCAATGGAGGATTTTTCTTCTACTAGTAAATGGGAATGGTTGAAGTTTAATGTCAGAAAAATTGCTAGTGAAGAAGGAAAATTAATGGCTAATAAAAGGAGACAGAAACAGGCTGAAATTACTGCACAAATAAGTTCATTGTGCAATTTATCACATCTGACAGAGGAAAACTCTATAGAACTAAACCAGTTGCAGTACAAACTAGATGAACTTTATATAGACAAAGCAAAAGGTGCCTTCATTCGCTCAAGGGCTAAATGGATTGAGGAGGGGGAAAAGAATTCTTCTTATTTCTTTAACCTGGAGAAAACTAGACAAACAAAAAAAACTATAATGAAGTTACAAATTAATAATACCCTGACTGAAGACCAACAGACTATAAACAACTATATCACAGAGTTCTATTCAGCCCTCTACACTACAAATTATTCCAGTTCGGAGACTAATTCTTTTTTTAGCTCTATCCATGGAAAAATTCCTCAAATTGACTCACACTTTAAAAATCTCAATGAGTCTGAAATCACTTTAGCTGAATTGGATGCTGCTGTTTCCCAAATGGCGAATGGTAAATCACCAGGTCCCGACGGAATCACGATTGAATTTTACAGATATTTCTGGAATGACATTAAAGATCTATTACTAGAGGTATTTAATGAATGTATAAATGATCAGATGCTATCTCCAACTATGAAACGAGGAATAATTTCTTTACTTCCTAAACCAAACAAGGACCCTATCCTTTTAGATAACTGGAGACCTATCACACTTCTTTGCTGTGACTACAAATTATTAGCTCATGTCTATGCCAACAGATTAAAAACAGGAATAACTCAAATAATAGATGAGACACAGTCAGCCTTTATAAAAGGGCGTCATATCCATAATCATACCCGTTTAGTATTAGATATGTTGGATTACAATCATTTAATTCCTCATGATAGCCTTATTTTATTTCTTGATTTCTTTAAAGCTTTTGATTCTTTGGAGCATAATTTTTTATTTAAAGCTCTGGAGGCTGTGGGTTTTGGTCCCAGATTTGTTAGTGTAATGAAAATGTTGTACAGAGATATAACAAGTAGTATTGCACTCAATCAGGGGTTTTCTAATAGTTTTAAAATTCATCGTGGCATTCGGCAGGGATGCCCTATTAGCCCGTTATTGTTTATTGTTGCAGCAGAAATGCTTGCCATTTATATCAAACTCTCTTCAGATCTGGAAGGCATAAACATTCTTGATAAAGAATTTAAAATTAGTCAATTTGCTGATGACACTGCCTTATTTCTAAGGAATGTAAATATGGTCTCTACTGCAATTAATAAAATCCTTTCATTCTCAAAAGCATCCGGCTTAACACTAAACCTTAAAAAATGTGAAATCTTAGCTGTACACAACTGTAATCAAAATACTATTAACAATATACCAGTAAAAGAGGAGGTAAAATACCTTGGTTTAATAATCAGTAAAAATACTAATGATCGAGAGAATAATAACATAACTCCTAGATTAAATGTAGTTAAAAAAATATTTAATCATTGGTTAACACGTGATTTATCCATATTAGGTCGTATCTTACTGTCTAAAGCAGAAGGACTTTCAAGACTCATATACCCCTGTTATTCAATTTTTACATCTCCTAAAATGATTAAACTGTCCAATTCTATTATATTCAGCTTTATCTGGAAGAATAAAACACATTATATACGCAAATCACAATTAGTTAAAGACTATGAAAATGGGGGCTTGAAAGCTTTAGACTTTGAATCTATTATTGCTGCATTCAGGCTCAGATGGATAAAAGACTGCATTTCCTGTCCTCAATCTATGTGGTACCATATTCCAAACAAACTCTTTAATAAGGTCGGGGGGTTAGATTTTTTGCTCAGATGTGATTATGAAATATCTAAGCTTCCTCTTAAGTTGTCTAGTTTCTATAAGCAAGCTTTGAATTTTGGGAAACTAATTTTCACCCACAATTTTTCACCTCACAATTCTGTGTTGTGGAATAATAGGGTTATAGTCATCAATAAGAAGTCCTTATTTAAATCAGACTGGTATGATAACGGTGTATGTTTTGTTGTTGATCTGCTTGATAGAAATGGAAACTTGCTATCTTATGAAGAATTTATTGATAAGTATAAAATAGTGATTTCATTTAATAATTATAATAAGGTTTGTAAAGCGATACCCACACCGTTGTTAAATCTTATCGTAAATACTTTAAAGTATTCATTAATAAGAACATGCTTACCTTCACTGACGATAGGTAATACCTCAATAAAGGACAAACAATTTAATAATAAGTTCATCTCTAATACCTTTAAGCAAATAGTATTCTGCAACTACAATGTCAATGTCAGACATGACCTTGATAGCATATTGAAAGACAAGTCATTTTCTTTTTACTTAAAATACCCACTTGCGCCTAAAATGAAAGAAACACACTTCAGAATCATATCAGGCATTTATCCAGTTGGAGAATTCCTGCATAAAAGGTTTAATTTTGAGGCCGACTCTTGTGCTTTCTGTTCTTCCGATCCAGAAACACTAGAGCATCTATTTTTCACTTGTCAGTATGTTAATGCTTTCTGGTTTGAAATACACTGTTGGGTTTCACTCAGAATTTCCAATGTACCTGCCTTCACATCTAAGGATATTCTTTACTTTATGGACAATCTGGATTCTGAAATCTCAGATGTTGTCAATTTTGTAATAGTGCTATGTAAGTTTTTCATTCATTTATGTAAGTGGAAGAATGCCTCTCCTATGTTTACAGTCTTCTTGAATTACTTTTGTCAATACTTTAAGTCACTTAAGCTTATTTCAAATATGAACAAAAAAACTGCTGTACTATACTGTAAAATCAAAAAATACTTGCTCTTCTAATTTTCTTGCCTGTGTCAAAAGGTCTATGTTCCTTATTTCTTTACTCTAGAAACTTCTATTTTCTCCCTGTAAAGTTATGATGACTTGCTTCACCATCTTTATAATGTAAATTGTTACAATTCTGGTCTGTTTCCTTGACTTGTTTTGTATATGGAAATTTGTTTCAATAAAAAAAAAAAAAAAAAAAAAAAAAAAAAAAAAACTACCCGATGCGTACCGGAAACCCGATCGGTACCCCGCATGCGCGAAAGGTGTCTACTTCCGGTCAAAGCGTTTTACGATAGTTACGGGTCAGAGTATCTGTTAAGATGTTAAGAATAATAAGTACCTCTTAAAATGTTTCTGATAATGACTCCCAGGACTCCCCGATCCTTGCTGCGCATGTGCAAAGTCGGACCGTACAAATCGGGCCTACCCGATCCGTACTGCGTATGTGCAGGGGTTTTCTTCTTCTTCTGTTCGTTTAATGGCAGTTTACTCCCCAGTGTACGAGGATACCGCCACCTGCTGACCGAGCGAATGAACCCTGTTGTAAACTGAATTTGCGTCATTACAAATGTGTGTTAAATTTGATTTAGTGATAGTCGAGTGTGTTTATGCTTGTCTGTGTGGAGAGGATTGATTGGAATAGTGATGATGATGTCCGCTATCACTGTCAATTGTCAGTAAACACTTCATCTGGCTGCTGAATCTTCACGTGACATATTATAAAGTCTGTATTATTAAGTCTGTAATTAGGCGCCATTCTTCTTAATTTACGGCGCTGTTGTTCAATCGGGGAACGCTCTCTGTTGAGGAGAAAAGCAAAAATTTGTTGCGGATACGGATTATCCATTGTTTAAATGTCCCGGTAGTCGAAAAGGAGGCAGAGCTGTTGAGAAATGCTAGGAGCTAACTGGGCGCTAACCGTATCATTCAAATATATTGAATGTCGCAATGTTGGCAAAGAGAGGAAGTGACATAAGATTTGCGCATGCGGGGTACCGATCGGGTTTCCGGTATAGATCGGGTAGCGACAGTACGGTCCGACTTTGCACATGCGCAGCAAGGATCGGGGAGTCCTGATCCTTAACTATCTTTTTATTTTTCGTTTTTGTCTTTATTATATTGAAATGGTTCATTAATGCAAAAACTTTAAGAGGTACTTATTATTCTTAACATCTTAACAGATACTCTGACCCGTAACTATCGTAAAATGCTTCGACTGGAAGTAGACACCTTTCGCACATGCGGGGTACCGATTGGGTTTCCGGTATGGATTGGGTAGTGACAGCTGTATCCACACTGGAAGCGATTTGCTGGATGCTAAAGCTTTGACAGCTGGTCACTAGTGGACATTTCATGTTTTGTTTGTCTAGGTAGCTTTCAGATCCTTCTGTCCACCAATCAGAGTTTAGTAAAGATGTTTTGATTTAGATGAATGATGACTGTGCTGTTATTTTTTTTTTGTTGCCAGGTTACAGATCAGATTATACCACACCCAGTGTTTTTTCTTATTTACCCAGAGAGCTTAATTGTTGTGGAGCAAGAAAAAAAAAAAGCACTTAAAGAGTAAATAAAATTTTTTTTCCTGGTCTTTAAATGTTGCAAACAAACATGCATATTTATTGTAATGCACTTCTGTGCTGCACAATGGATGCAGTGTTACAACGTAGTTATTAATATTTATTACCAATGACGCCACACTACAAAATAAACGCAATGAAATAGTAATGAGGTCATCAGGAGGCAGATGCAAGCCTTCTGTCCATCAGCAGTTATCTGCTTCCCTTCCAGCAGATGCTCCTCAGCATGAAAGGCCGACTGCAGCTGCTAATGATTCACGTTTTCTGGCTAAAAGATGAATCGCAAGATAAGAATGACCTTTTTGTCCTTAATCAGCCGGCGTTACTGGACGAATGTCAAAGTTAATGCAGAAAATAGAGCAGTTTGAGAAATGACTGGGAGAAACAAGCTGTAGTAATGTGGAGGCTTGTTCTGAATGAATCAATATGCCACTGATGCTGCGATTATGGAAATGATTCACTGACAACCTGTTGGTCATAGCTCAGATATGAAGGGAATGGGTGGTGTATTGGATTACGTCGTGCTGGAGCTCTATACCAAACGCTGGAAGCCAGAATTGTGTTTACACTTGTATTTTTTTCCCTTTAACTGAAAGATGTTGTTTGAGACTGACTGAGTGATTGATGGATTGATGAACCTCTAATCTCTGCAGTGATTCAGTACATTTAGTCGGCCTCCTGCCTTTTTGTGTGGACGTGCACTAATGCGGTGTCTGCAGTGACGGCTTGGCTCGGTCACTACCGCGGTGACTTGGCGGTGACTCCTCGCCTCACCGGCTCCTCGCTGCTGCTGCTGCTGCAGACACTTATAGTGAATTGAGACTGTTGTGTCACTTGAACCATCGAGTTTCGCAGTTTGACGATGACTTTCCTGCTCCTCCTAGGTGTGCTCTAAGTGCAAAATTAGTGAGATTTTCAGTTTAGGTCCAACGCTTCGTGGTTTTTGAAATGGATTTTGTATTCCTAATCGGAATTATGTCCCCATTATCCAAATTGCGTCTTGGCACAATGTCTTGCTTGGAAGTAAGTTGGTAGAAAGGAGAGGCAGTGCACTGAAAGCATTTCGCAGCATGTTAGCATTTTGGTGCATTGAAATCAACACCCTAGAGGCTAATAGTGTCTTCACAAGCTGCCATTTTGCAAGTTTTGCGATGGCTGATCAACTAAGCAGCAGGCGTCCACGCACCCTCCCACAGCAACTCAACATACCAGCTTTGCTGTAAACGTCTCGGCCGCCGCAGAGGCGAGAACGTACAGGGAGAGAAAGATACTGCAGATTAACAGTATGTTTTATAATGTTGTGCAGTATTTTTGGACTTGTGATATGTTGGGAGGTTCTTATGGATCCAAGTCTGGAAATATATGTGGCAAAACCTTTTGCTTGGTGTGGCCCAAATGCAAAGGATTCAGTTTTCTGCAAAGTTAATCAAATTTAAAGGTTTTGGTTTTAACAGTCGGATTGAAATCGTTTTGAGCCAGTGCTGTATAAAGATGGATATATGTATGTATGCATAAATAACAGTTTAGCTGATAGCAAATGCCACTGCTCATATTTTCATATTTAGGATTTAGAACACTTTCTGCTCTGAGCACATTCTGTATTGAGTATGAACACTATATGTATTTATTACCATTAATTAATCTACTTTTTTATGTAGCAATTTCAGTAATGGACTCCTTATGAGGTCACGTAATACAGCCCAATAAAGTCATGCCATCATAATCTAACCAGTTTAATATTGTGCATTAAACATATCAGACTGAGACAGAAGTAATTTATTTATTGCAGAGCTTTATGTTGATGTTGTTATTGTATGATAATGACTTGGCAGAGATGTTTTGTTTTTTTCCAGCTCCATAGCCTCCTAGTGCACTCCTAGTAGCAACATGAAAAAGGTGGCGGAGTGCTAGGCACACAAAGATGAGTCATGCAAACATCCCTGTTTCCTGAAAGGTTGGCGTGTCAGTTAGATGGACTTCTGCCCTGCTTGTAGCTGTACGTAAGCGTGGGTTACTAAGTGACTGAGAAGACAGTGCAGATTATGTGATGATGCTGTTGTTTTGTTATAGTCTGAACTCTGTTATTTGCAAAGTACAGCGTGCATATGGAACATCGAACGGTTAGTAGCATTTACAGCTAAGCAAACGTATGAAACGTGAGCAGTGACGATCAGTGAAGATGAAAATGTATTTTTAGTTTCCCAAATGTTGCTGAAAGGCAGTAACAGTCTGACTGTGTTAGCTTGTGGAGCCATATAATAGGAAATACTGCTAGCTTTGCACTGGGTTAAAACAGCACTGCAATCTATAGGAAAGGCCAGAGTCGTCTCTGTTTTCTGAGGCGGCTGAGGTCCTTCAACATCGGACAATGCTCAGGATTTTCTATGAGTCTGTTGTGGCCAGTGCCATGTTCTATGTTGTTGCATGCTGGGGCAGCAGGTTGAGGGTCGCAGATGCCAGCAGCCTCAATAAACTGATCCGCAAGACCAGTAATGTTGTGGGGATGGAGCTGGACTCCTTTGGGGTGGTGTTGGAGAGACGGATGTTGTCCAAGATAAGGACAATGCTGGATAATACCTCCCACCCACTCCATGACATGCTGGCTAGTAGGGCTGCCACGATTAGTCGACTAGTCACGATTACGTCGACTATCAAAATCGTCGACGACTGATTTAATAGTCGGCGCGTCGTTTGAAGCTTTGTAAGATCACAAAAGACGCAGGAATGAGTAGCAGGATTTAAGAGTGTAATAACGGACTGAAACAGAAGATGGCAGCACTGCATGTACAAGGATGCCAGCTGCTGTTAAACCCCGAAGAAGAAGAAACTGTGTCCCAGAATCCATAGCGCAGCCCAGCGCAGTTTCCAACAATGGAGGCAGCTAGTTAGTTTTAATATTACTCTTATTATTCTTTCTGGGTCACAGAATAAACGTTTAACATATTTTCAGGCAAGAATGTAGCTGTGTAAACCTCAAATATCTGCTCAGTTTATCAAGACACCACATATTTTCAAAAGCACTCCGACGTTTTCGGAGACGTCTGTTACCCACTAGCTCGATAGCTAGCCGGGGGCTAGGCTCACTAGAGCCGTGAGAACACCGGACTCCCGGCAAATGTTTTCAAACCCACCGCCGTCCTTCGCTACTCAGGTTAAACATGATATATGAGTCACTTAGATAACTTAAAAATGTTATTGTTTGGCTTTTTTCAGTATTTTATTTGTTCCTGAGTAAATCGGTTTGGCTGAGATTAAAGTTATAGTTTTTACACAGCTGAATAAACATCAAGCAGACAGCTGATTATCAGAAGTGTGAGATGCTCGAGAATTTACTCCGGTGTCCTGTTATATTTTAGATAGCAAGGAGTTTATTAAACTTCACCGAAACAATCTGCAAATTTCATTAAAATTGAATAAACTATCATCTTGTCTTTATTTTTAGTTAGCACAGACCTTAAACACTTAAAGCTGTAAGCTAATGATAGTTATATAAGAGCAGATGCTGCTGGTGCAATAAGCTGTAGTTTTACGTCCAATGGATGATGATCTGATTAGTTGACTAATCGCAAAAATAATCGGTGACTAGTTGACTATCAAAATAATCGTTTGTGGCAGCCCTACTGGCTAGTCACAGGAGCATGTTCAGTGAGAGACTGAGATTACCAAAAAGCACCACTGAACGACACAGGAAATCATTCCTGCCTGTGGCCATCTCCCTGTACACCTCCTCCATCTAACACACTGTAAACACTGCAGTAGTTACAGCCTTTTTGCACACGCTCTACAGCAGCGGTCCCCAACGTTTTTTGTGCCACAGTCCGGTTTAATGTCAGACAGTATTTTCAATACAATATTTTCACAGACCAGCCCTTAAGGTGATAAATACAACAAAATAAAATGATATGACCAAGACAGAAATTGTGGTATTTTTCTAAATATAATAATAAACGCAAATTCACTGTGTAATTATGTAACTTTTATTAGCAGCATCTGAAATGCGGCATCAACATTGAGAGTAACTCCTCTCTGCCCCTTAATGCTCTCTGGTCGCTATGGTAATGCGCAAATATTTCTTCCAAAATAAGACACACAACTACAACACAGGAAAAGACCCAGGGAAACCGAATTAACCATAAAAACCTCGAAAACCATAAATTTCACACCTGAGCCTCAACTCTCGCAGCCCGGTACCAAACGACTCACGGACCGGTACCGGTCCATGGCCCGGGGGTTGGGGACCGCTGCTTTACAGTAAAATAGCAAATGACAAAGTTCACAGGTCAGAGTTAAGTGTCAATCATATATATTTCACCTCTGTAATATTCTTGATATTTATAATTGTGTGATTTGTATATATTAGTGCTATTTGTAAACTTTGTAACATTTTGTATTATTAATTAGTTTAGTCTGTTACTGTTGCTGTCTTGGAGCAACTGTAACCAACATAATTTCCCTAGGGATTATTAAAGTAGTCAGATTCTAATGATTGTGAGGCCATATTTAGCAGGAGGCAGCCATTGCTTCTGAATAAGCTAGCTAAGCTAGCAAGGCCCCAAAAGCCTTCAAAAGTGAGTCAAACCCCAGAAAGACAAAGAAAAACGTGTCATACTGGATGAAAACATGAGTTTCTTTTTTTACAAGCAATGAGATTCGCACCTTGTATCTAACTTTGGTACAATATAAATAAAAAGGAACTGAATAGACCCCAAAGGTGGACTGACTGACAGATGACTAGATCAGCTGCTACTAGCTTACAGCTAGCGCAGACACAGAAAAGTATCAAAAGATTACAATAAAAGATGTCCGTGACATGTCCATTATATATGAAAAATAAAATTACAGACAGGCTGTTTTGGTTTTTCCAAAGCAGAAATAACAAAGTCAAAAATCTAAATTGGGTTAAATGTTAATAGGAGAAGTTAGGTAATCTAATACAGTGTAAAGAAGTATTATAGTTAAATTAAAAAAAACCAAACAGATGTGGTAACGAAGCCTGGGACTTGACTTTGGAAAAACAAAAACATATGTATTTAATTTGCTTTTTTGCTTGAGATGGGTGAGAGCATTGGTCTGAAGCAACAAAACAGCAGTGATCTAATTAGATTTTGAGGCTTGAGACAGGATGGCTCTACAGAAGAGGTCAGGGTAATTTGAAAGGATCTGATAAACCTTAGTGGGCCCGGCATGTTTCATGGCTGTCTGCCTTGTAGATTAAGATGCTCGCTGTTGAGAAGTTTGACCGATTTGTTTCCAAAAACAGTAGAGGAAACAACAACACATGTGTACAGGCAGACAGAGAGATTGACTGACTGATGATGATCGATGAATATTAATATGATCTATGGTAACCATGACAACAGGGCCTGCCACCAAGGAATTTTTACTGTATGGCCCCAGGATAGTAACATCATGAGCATCAACGCGGCACCGATTCCCGCACGGTTATTAATAATCCCCCAGAATGCCTCGGGGCAGGTTCCAGCCAGCTCGTTCTCCCAGCGTTTTGTCTCTCTGCTCTCTTTAATTTCAGACTCGAGTCCAAGCAGCTATGCTTTGCTCTCTCGTTACAACCCCCAGCCACTCACCTCAGACTGTCATGAATAATTAAAACCTTGTTCGACTGCTCGTGGTGACACGCTGCACACTGGGGAGATGAGCACTGATCCCTGTAAGCTCGTTCCAGTTTAGCAGACAATATCTGTCCGTGTGTTCATGTTTGGCTTTGGGGTGTGAGGGGCGCTGTACGCTCCCGTAAGAGCCTTAAGAAGGAAGTTAAGAGCAGTTAGGGTCTTAGATAACACACAGTTTAGGTTTCCACACTTTGTCATTTAGGAGAGGCAGGCACTTGAAAACCTTAGCGGGGAGCAAGTAGTCTTTATGGCACGGTGTGAATATATGGCACGTGCTCTTAACTTCCTGTAGGCCTGTGGAGTGGTCAAAGAAGACGACGTGGCACTGCTGCATGTCTTCCACCACTCAGTCAACACTTCTATCAGGCTTTGGTGTGTAAATTCACAGAAGAGGCGTTCAGATTATGTGCTAGATGTAACAGATTCACAGACTGGATGTGAAGGAGGAAAGAACAGGAAGGAAGGCTGCTGGGTCTGCCGCACTCTCTCCTCGTCAATTTCGAGATTTTTAAATATAGAAAAACGCACGCTGTACATCAGCGGGGGTCCAGAGTATGGTGTGGCATTATCGTCCTCCTTCCCCTTCATTAGCAGCTAAGCCTGTGATTATTGCTGAGCTGATTTTTGCTGCTATCGTCTATTTCAACTGAGGATTATTCAAGCTTTTGAATGTTTGGATATTTCAGTATAAACTCAGGCTTTGCCGCAGTAACCAGCGATTGACCCTGTTTCTGCTACTTCCTGCTAGAGTCCCATGAGCAGTGTTGCCACCTGTTCAGGGGTAACAGTGTGCGGGTATACTGCTGAGAGAACGATGAGGAAAAAGCTTTAAGGCTTTTAAAACTTGAGGCACAGAGGAAACTTTGCTGAGGGGGTGGTTGAAAAAGTAGAAATGTGCCACAAGTGTAAAGATAGTAATTTTCGTCTTTTCAATGAGATCAAGTCGTCACAAAGATGACAGAGCTGCCAGTCAGTAAATCTATGCCTGTAATTGCTACAGTTTGCTGTTCTCTTTATTCTGTCGATTTTCTAGCTCCTGCTTTTGCTGTTTCTTTTTACTGTAATGTCTTATTTGCATTGTATAAACTTTGCAGTGGTTGACATATTAGCATAATTCCATGGGGGGATGCTCATCACTCGGTGGTAGGATACACTGTTAAGCTTAACTGCTGCAAAGCTTATTACAGCTCCTGTTTTGCTGTTCCTACTGACAACTGGGATCCTAATCCAGAATAAACTCCTGGGCAACAACCCCTAAATTCAAGTAATAAAGTCTTAATCTCATAATATTCAGTATTTTTATGACTGTCATAAAGAAAGCACACTGTTGACCATGATTCCATCCTAGATATAACATCATGCTGCTGTATATTGATAGAGAGTAAATGTGTATCAGTCTCAAGCCGCAGACTTTGATGCTGAAAACAAAGCCAGTGTGCATGCGCCACTTCCCCACTTTCTTCCTTTTAAAAGGAAGTTTTTCACTCCCACTGTCAAAGCCTAAAGTTCTGCACGATTAAGGGTGTAGTTGTTGAGGGTACTATCAGCTAGGCATCATAAGGTGGAAATCCTGAACTGATTAGCAGAATGCTAATGTTTTATTCAGGACAAGTCCTTCCAGTGGCTCCAAATTCAATCAGTTGTTATATTAAATGCTATTTATGGCCTTTGACTTGAATATTTCCAGCCTCACACAAGAAGTCATTGAGCTAGTGTGTTGGTGCTTGTGTGTATTTCTGTCTTTTTAGTTATACTACTATCCTTCCCCAAACCCTGTACTTTAGTTATCTATGTTGCTAGAGAGACTTTTATATGTTAGCAATGCATAGCATATATTTGTGTCTCTACAATTCACATTGCTAGCCAAGGTAGCTAGCATTAGGTACCTTGGCTAGCGATGCTTTAAATCTAGAAATGTTAGAAATGTCCCATTACTTACTACTTCACCCTCTCGTCCTAATGCAATCAAAAATATTTCAAAATACCAAGATGGCATCAGGTAAAAAAAGAAAAAACACATTCAAGGCTTTAAAAATGTCCATATTTTATAAAAACCCATTTCCCAAAAAGTTGAAGGCGTCGTAAAATGTAATCGAAAACCGAAAGCATTGATTTTGCAAATGTCATAAAGCCATATTTTATTCATAACAGAACACAGAAAATATATAAAATGTTTAAACTGAGAAAATATACCATTAACTCATGTTATTTTGATGTCAGCAACACATCTTCAAAAAGTCTGTAAACTTCTGGGAACTGAGGAGGTCTTAAGTTTTGGTTCATGATACTCTAAATGATTTCAGTTGGTTATCAGTGTGGACTGCAGACAGGCTAGTTCAGTTAGCATCGTCTTGGTGAAATATACAAGGCCTTCTCTGAGAAAGCTGTCAACTGGCCGCTCCCATCCAGCCGAGAATCCGGGTCGATCACCACACAGACCAAACAAAACACAGGGCTTAAATACACAGAGGGAGCAATCAGGGAATGGGAGACAGGAGGGAAACACAGCTGGAACAAATCAGGGCTAACGAGACAAGGGAAGCAAAATCAGATACATTAATATGAGACGCAGACTTTCAAAGTAAAACAGGAAACATAACACAGAGACACGGACAAGAGGATACAGCCAACAGGGGAGACAGCAACTCTGGAGCACAGACAGAAACCAGAAGACTAAAACTCTAACATAAACACACAGAGAACCTAAACTTAGAACAGTCCTGTAACGCATTAGACAAAGAAAGCTAGAATATAATCAAATAAACAAAATGAAAGAAGCAAACACACAAAACACTGGGTCGAGGCCCAGGCACCCTAACACCTGTAGATGATGAGCTATTCAAAGTCTTCTCAGTTTTATGTTGAGGAACGTTCTGAAATTGTTCCACAATTTGTAGATGAAGGGTTTTTTTGCAAATTGATAAACCTCAGCTCGTCTTTATTTCTGGGAAAACTTCCCTGTTGCCATTTAACCAAATTAGTTGCAAAGCATTCTTCTCAGTTTAAACACTTGATATGTTTTCTATGTTCTACTGTGAATGAAAGATTGATAGATTTATGATTTTGTTTTTATTTATATTTTATTCAGTATTCCAGTATTTTGTAGGAAATGGGGTTCCTTCAGTACCATATGTTTAAAAACTGCTTTACAGTGAGACACTTTTTAAATGTCTATGGAAAAAAAAAATCAATATTTTTACACTAACAATCTTTCAGTTTTGTGTAATATGAAAAAAGTCAAATATATTTTACAGCTTCACACACTTTTGTGGAGAACTTCTGAAACTTTTATAGCTAATTTTAGTTTTCGACCTTCATTGTCACTGTTCTCACTCTCAGCAGCTTCTCTAGCAGGGAGCCATGATAACATCACTGTATGCCATTTGCCCAGCAGCAAACAGCAATAAGGTGAAAGTTAGTCACTAGCGGGGGAGCATAATTAGCAGATTAAGGGCCCGATCTTTTTCTCGGGACCTAGTGAAGACTGAATTAGAGCTAAGTGGATGGTGAATGCTGTAGTTTAATTTGCCGGATGGCCAGATGATGCAATGAACGTTTTGAGTTAAGAGTGCAACTCTTACCTTAGGATGAAAACGATCAGGTCGTTGTGGACACTATGCTGTATTTAGATTTTGTAATAATTCATGTAACCTGACTGATATTAATAGGGCCTTACTCGTCACTGAGCTCAGTGTTCTGTCAGGAGAGATCCAGTGGCGCTTTATCACACTGCTAACAGCTGTAACTGTGCTGCTGCTAAGCAGAATAGTACGGTTCAGCTTCTGTGCAGCTCAGGTCTCACTTCAGTTTCTTGCCTCGCAATATCAGGCAACAGCTGCAAGTTTCACAGAAAGCTTCCTCTTGGCGATAACCTGACTACAGTAACTTGTCAAGATGTAACATTTGCTCCACATCCTTCTCTTATGTCTGCAGGCTTGTCAGGTTCTCCTCCTCTGCAAAAACACAGCCACAAACACTGGGCGCATCCGCCTGAGACAAGACGCCACAATAAGAAATGCACTTTTATCTAATCTAAGCTCCATTTATAGTGGGAGCAGCCTATTTTTAATCAGGTTTAGGGGTTTCTTTTCCTCTCCGCTTGCGTGTGTGCTTCACTGCAGTTTGATGGCTAATCTGCCTGAATGTCTCTCCTCTGCCTCGCTGGGTTCCATGTGTTATATAACTGTTTTTTTCCAACTGACTCGTCTGCTTTACAAAGAAATGAGCTATGAATCTCCTCCAACTTTGCATCATCACGGCTGCGTCGCTGAATTATTTGCCAGCGGTTTCTGTCCCACCCGGCATGGGTAACTCGATCTTATGCAAATCGGGTTTAACAGATTCGTAGCTGTTATAAGAAAAAAGAAAATCACAGTGGAACAACTTTGAAGTGTCACAGTAATAACAGCTCTAGTTTTTCATCCTCATCGATGTGACACTGCTTTCCATCCGTGGTTCATTTTGCCTGAGGTCTGACGCTGATTAGTGTGAACATGGAAAAGTAGAAAAGCATCATATTGTTAAATATTGGATCAGATTCATCTGTGCCCTCAGCATCTAATCCTGATGCTTACATGCCATATACTGTAGTCTGCTCAGTGAACTAACTCAAACTCTCCATAGATACTGCTGATAATCTTTTACTCACTTTAGGCTGTGTTAAACAATTCATAGCCTGACAGCTTTTTCAGTGTCTTATCATCTGGATTACTGTAAACACACTACTGATATATTATCATCAGAACTAATCTCGAGAAAGCATTTCCTGTTTTTTTTTTTTGTTTTTTTTTTTTGTTTTTTTTAATCTTTATACCAAAGCTTCAGGACGCTCACGAGATAGTCCGCTATTGATAGATACGTATAAAGCTAAATGACTAGAATAATTAAATACATGGTAAATGGACTGGTACTTACATAGTGCTTTTCCACTCTAATAGATTGCCCAAAGCACTTTCTACTACAAATCTCACTCACCCTTTCATCAATTCTATCTGTGAAGCACCAAACTGTCACCTCATGGTGCTTTATATTGGAAGTTAAAGACAGAGAAATACGATTAGACGAGGAAGGGAAAGAAAAGTTATATTCCTGGTTAAAATTGTGCATTTTAACATAAGAGTCTGTTGAGTTTGACTTCATTTAGGAGCAAACCTCAAGTTGCCATTGGAGGAGCTGCAGTCAAGTTTGCATCATTCTGTTAATGTGCTCTCATTTTGAGAGAGGGGGTTTGAAGCTTTGTTGTTCTGTTGTGACCCTGTTTGCTCAGTGTGGGGAAGCACCAAACAGTTCTCTGTGCCATGACTATCATTGTCACTGTGGTTTAGTACATCCTCCATCATGATCATCATCTAGTTGCTAATTGTGTGATAAACTCATTTTGTACATTTTTATCAGAGCTGTTTTTGCTTGATTAGCTGCCTGCTGGAGCAGGAAACATGGCTGATTAGAGCAGTTAGTCTGAATCAAAACATTAATTTTGCTGGCTGCAAGCAATTACCCAGAAGAAGTTAAAATGCTTCTGTAGCACTGGGGGATTTTCTGTGAATACGTCAATTCAGAATGCGACCAAAGAGACAACCACCCCATCAGAGATTGGTGTAGCTTGTATGTTGGACTAGCACAACATCAGCCATAGACAGCACTAAAAAGTGAGCCTGAGCTCGCTTCTTGTGTTTTGAATCTTCTCTTCTTTTTCAGGACTACAGACGTTCTTCCCTCTCACCTCTGGCCTGACTGACCCACCAGCCCATCACCATGAACTACCTTCGCCGGCGCCTGTCAGACAGCAGCTTTGTGGCCAACCTCCCCAACGGCTACATGATGGATCTGCAGAGGCCGACCCCGCCAGGCTCATCAACTTCTTCTCCTGCCTCCCCAGCCACAGAGAGGCGGCAGCCCCCGAGCGTCCCAAGCCAGCCTCAAGCCTCGGGCGTATCCTCTGGCTCAGCCTCTGGTCCGGCCTCAGGCTCAGGGAGCTTCCTCAGCTCCTTCTCCAGCGTGGTGAAGAGTGCACAGATGGCCCAGAATGTGGCGGCTGCCGCGCATGCTAAGTCAGCAGCGGCAGCGACGGCTGCTGAAGGCGCCTCTGCAGGAGGTGTTCAGCCGGCCAAGCCTGTGATACGCAAGCCTAAGATCCTGCTGGTGATTGATGATCAGCACACAGACTGGTGAGCAGAAGCCTTTTAATGTAGTAGCACAAGTGTGGGTTTATATTTGAGCACAAAACATTTCACATCACAGTGCTTGCTCTCTGAAGTCTGAAATGACTCATCTGAGATCACTTCAAGTTCCAGCAAATAATGAACTGAAGTGTGACTGATTTGTTTGTCAGAGTACTAGAACTCTTCCATGTCATTTACAGTCGTGCTTCCCTTAAAATTTCCACAGCGGATCACAAAAACCAATGAGCAGTTAAGTGGAAGTAACCTTCTTACTGCTGTATAAAGTGTAGTAGTATAAGTGGGACATGGCAAATTAAACTTAAGAGTGAACTTCTTTGATACATCACCAGACCTTCTAAAAGCAAGTCTACACCTTGAAGACATAAAATGTTCAGTGAGTTTACCCTGATATAAGGCTTCTTTACATTGACTGTTTGATTATTAAACTATAAATTAGCATGTTTTTAAAATGTATATAATTACAGAAAAGGTGTACATACTTTGTAAAACAGGACTGCTGTCATGGATGTAAGAGTGAAGCTGGACTAAGTTGGCATTAGAGTAAAATGAAGATAAGAAACAGCTAGCATAGCATTGCAAACTGACAAAATATAGTTTTTATTCATAAAGAAATACATAAATATAAATATATAAGTAAAATATAAAGTGACAATTTCTTGCCGTGTATTGTTTTTGTTGCTGTAGTTCATATAATTCAAGTAATTCTGAAAAGTGCTAGGCTAACTGTTTCTAATGTTTATGCTAAGTTAGGCTATCTACTTCTAGCTCCGGTTCCATACTTTTAATGCTATGATGTTAACAGTAGTACTAATCCGACACTCTTGTCTGGAAGCACGTAGGTGTATTTAGAAAAACATCTGTATTCCTTTAAGATGCTACTTTCAAAACATCTCATTGTCAGTAAGCTAATTAGCCACCAAAATCTTTAGCATCTAAAAAGAAGATATTGCTAAGATTAAAAAAAGGTCAACTTTGATAGCTTGTATTTCTCCTTCTACTCTCCTGCCAAATGGAAAACATTCTTGTGCTTCAGTTTGAATGAAGTGAGATGTGTTATTGTTTATGATAGATTTGTACGTCCTTGGTCTTAGCCGGCGTTTGCATTAGCGTTCTTTGCTGGAATTAAAATTGTCATGGTAACAAGGAAAAGGAACGATGGAATGTGACAGGAAAAAAAAGTGATTTAATCAGAAGAAATGAGCTCTTCTTTCGCTGACAGCCCATACATGAATTTTTGAAGCCGACTTCAGCTGCCTTTTACTCCCAACGCCGGAGGAATTGATTTCCTGAGCTGCAGTGAAGACACGCAGCAGCCAGTTTATCGTGTTTGTCTTACGGAATCAATAAACCACTCATCCATTTCATGAATTGTTATTCTGTTGCCTGACATTTGCTGGTAGACCGACCTCAGCTGGGCTGTTATTAGCCATTTCCAGCCGCTCAAGCTGCACCCACAGAATTAGTAGGGATCATTATGTGCGGAGGCAATCCTCTACCAGGAGATCAGGCAGGAGTCTAAAAATGATCCCTAAATTAAAGCGCCCCACTGACAGCCGTGTCAAAAGCACCAAGATTGCTCTCAATTTCCCTCAAAGCCGGGTGGCCTCTTTTCCTTAAGCTGCAATCCCAAGAGGACCCATTTCTTTTCACACCCTGGTGTTTTTGAAATGAGTCGTCAGGGGATCATCCACCCTCTGAGGCACAAAAGCTCACTCAGCCACTCAGATGGAGCATCCTCACTCTTTGAGAGAACAGCGGCTTTTTTTTTTTTTTTTAAATCACCAACTCTGTTAGTTAAATAAAGAGAGAAGAATGGAAGTTTTTTTTTTAAAGTGCGGTTGATTTATTGATTTTTTTTTTGTGAGCTTTTGCAGCAACAGGAACATCTGAGCAATATAAAGCAATCCAGGGTAACGAAACCTTACCTTCAAACGAGATTTTAGTATTCAAATTTTGATCATATGAGTTAACTCTGTCAAAATAGCTTGCGGCACTGTTGTAGTGGGTTAGATTATGTGTGATGGATTGCAATTTTGAAGTCCAGGTGTCCATCTATGCTCCATAGTTTCGCTTTGCTTATTGTCATTTATTGGTTGCAGCTTTTATTCAAAGTTTGAGCTTTTTTCTGCACAGTTTGACACGACAGTGCTGAGTTTAGGGCCCACATTTTAAGCACAAGCAGGATTTCTGTGATGCCACAGCTTGCTTTGAAGCCTTAAGCAAAACAGCATAACACCTACACACGTGAGATGTAGAAACACATCATTTTTTAATCATTTCTTACATCTTTTTAAACATTGCAACAGACTGGCGACCTGGCCAGGAGACCTCACATACCCAGCCACCCTCAATTTGATAAAAGGGATTTACTTAAAGCTTCCAAGCAACATTTTAATAACACATTATTTTTTTAAATATTGGTAGGCGTGGGTTCTCTCCGGGTACTCCGGCTTCCTCCCACCGTCCAAAGACATGCAGCTTGTGGGGATAGGTTAATTGGATAATCCAAATTATCACTAGGTGTGAATGTGCGAATGAATGTGAGTGCGAATGGTTGTCTGTCCCTGTGTGTTGGCCCTGCGACAGACTGGCGACCTGTCCAGGGTGTACCCCGCCTCTCGCCCTATGACAGCTGGGATAGGCTCCAGCGCCCCCCGCGACCCTGAAAAGGACAAGCGGAAGCGAATGGATGGATGGATGGATGGTAGGCACTGCTTTATTTTTGGCACATTTTCTGCAATAACTTTTCAGAATTGTGCAATTTAAGTGCTCTGAGAGGAAACTGCATTTCTGTCTACTCCAGGATGTCTTCAGAGGTAGGAGACAAAGAGACTGTTCCTGTTGGTTATCAATGCAAATGTCCATGGATGTCACTTCACAGGGCAAAGAGTCTCGTTCAGTGTGAGGAAATAGAGCAGGAAAACATGATATTGCTTTTAACTGCTGAATTCAAAGCGTGTCAAGCTGCTGTTAAACGCTGTTAAATGTAGAACTGTTCCTGAGTTAACCACTGGGTGGCACTGTAGCTTACTTAAAGCCTCATAGACGGCTGCTTATCATTTCCCTTGACGCTTCAATGTTTCTATGTAGGAGTGATGAGCTTTGACCAGCAGATGGAGTTATCTGATAGACTATAAATTTTATCTGAAGCACTTCCTCTTGCAGTCTTGTAGCGTTTGAGCCTACAGATGTTCTCAGAGTATTAGTCTTTACATCATCACTTATCACTTTGATTTCATTTCAAACCAGTGTTATCTCTAGAGATGAAGGTCATGTCTTTTCCATTTAGATAACAGACTGAAAGCAGTAATTAATTAATATCCAATTCAAGATGATTTTTTTTAGATTCACTTAACACTTTGGACTGTTATCACTGATGTCCATTGTTAGTGAATATACCTAAAATTGGCTCCAAAGCTGCCTGAACAACATCACATCCATGGAAACTGATACTGTTGTTGGACTAGTCGTGTCAAACATGAGGCCTGGGGGCCTGAATTGGCCAGGCAAAAACTCCAATTTGGGCCACTGGATGACTTTGGAAATGTGAAGGAAATTTTGGACTTTGGACCGACAGATCTTTCATTTACTGCAGCAGGATTTCTTCATTGTGTAGATGTACCTTTGAAATTGCATCTTTTTCTTATGATAAGATATCTCAGGGGTTAGTTAAACTTATTTACACTGAGAGAAAGGAGTTTCATCGATTAAGATCAAAGTGGGCTGCATGAGGCATGTAACATGAGCTTGACATCCCTGATTTGAAGCTTGAATTTGCTTGATGGATGTCCTGAGAGTAAAGACAACTGTTACTCATTCTGCAGGAGATTATAAATGTTCATCTCCAGCTCCTCTCTGGTATGTTTGCATGTTATCATTGACCAATGGCAGCTTTAAGAGTGTCAGTCATGGTGCTGCTGCTAACAATAAAACTGAACCAGCACTGAAGTGGTGACTGTGAATGTCCACAAGATCAGCTCAGGAGGTGGCTGTCGACTTGAGACTTGAGCCACTTCAGCCAGCAGTCGAACAGTTAACGCTCGACTCTCAGATGCAGATTGAGGGGGAAAAACTTTGGCTGCTCTTTTTGCAACATGTCTTCAACTAAACCTTGTCGCTGGATTTCATTTATAACCGTTGGGAAAGTGATGTATTGTGTGCTGCTTTGCTGTTGAAATCTTTAGGTTGCTCAAATGACAAAGTGAAGATAAGAGTTCCAATTGTGTTGGCGAGGTTTATGATTGGCTTTATGACCCTTTATTGACTCATGATGTACTCTTGATTTTTTTAAGCCCCAGGAGTCCAATGGTCTTTCAACATCGCGTTCTAAATAGATGCAATGTGGTTTTCATGTATTTACATAGTAAAAATTGAGCTTATTCTATATATGGTCACAAATTTAGACGCTAACGTAATGTTTTTTGCATGGAAGAAGTGCGATTGCTAAAAAAACACAACTTTAGCTCTTTGACAGACATTCAGCAGGTATATGGCCATCCATCCACTTTCCTTTGCTTACTCCATTTTCCAATTTCTGATGGGGGATTGCAAAATGATCCCAGGACAGTTAAGATGTGTAATATCTCCAGTAGACTGGGCCTACTTTAAAGTTTCCCTTCAGCTTGTTGTGCCTAGAAAACACCCCAGAGGTTTCTCAGTGAGACGTTATAACCAATTCAGTTGGTTTGGTCCAGACGCCCTAGGACAGGGGTGTCCAACTCCAGGCCTCGAGGGCCAGTGTCCTGCAGGTTTTAGATCTCACCCTGGGTCAACACACCTGAATCAAATGATTAGTTCATTACCTGGCCTCTGGAGAACTTCAAGACATGTTGAGGAGGTCATTTAGCCATTTAAACCAGCTGTGTTGGATCAAGGACACATCTAATACCTGCAGGACACCGGCCCTCGGGGCCTGGAGTTGGACACTCCTGTCCCAGGGAGAAAAAGGCTTTGTGGCCTTTTGGATCTGATATCTCATACCGTCTATCATAACCCAAAGCTCCTGGCCTTAGCTACAGGTTGGTATTGGCTGGAAAAATTGAAAGATTACATGTTTACTGGTGAAAATCCAAATAATTTTGTACTTGAGTGAAAATAGCTTTGGCTAGAAACTCAACTAAACACAACCAGCGCAGATTGTCAGGCTGCATGAAAAACGATGAATTCACTTGCAGATTTTCTTACTGAATTACTGCTGGACAGCGATGTGTTTATGTACAGTTGGGAAAAGGGGAACCGATTGCCCTGATCATCGGCCATCAATCTTTGAACCGAACTAAACAAAGTGACTGGGGCAGGCAAAGGAATATGTGATTTCCACAACAGCTGCTTTACTCTGCTGCCCGAACCTGATTGTTCTTGTTGGAAAACAAACAAACAAACAAAAAAATTCATTCATGTCATTCATCCAGCCCGTTTGTATACAATCATGTGGTCCATAAATGAAATGAAACTGTAGTTTTCATTGGGTTGTGCAGGAACATAGTGAAGCTATCTCTGAGTGTAGTAGGAACACCAGAACTTGTGCTGTGATTTCAGACAGGTTGCTCAATAGCTTGTCCAGTCTTTCTGAGCAGCCCTGACTCGAGAGCGCTGTGAACATATCGGGTGTCCGTTGATCTATCCTTTCCCCCCCGGGGCTGAATTTCCTCCTGGGCATTCCAGCAGAGAGGCTGGGGTCTCTGGGGAAACCCTGGTCTGTCCTGACAGACTTGGCCTCCAGCAATGACTCATGCACAATAGCAGTACACAGCACTGAGAGCATCACCGCAACCACCAACAATCCTTCCTTTTCTGCCTCTCCCGCTGCCTCTCTTTCAGGGTGACTCGTAAGACGGCGGGCCAAGTAGCTGTCAGTCTGTTTGCTTTGTGTTCTGAATGATATGAGCATCTGATTGCTCAATTCAGCCCCACGCTGGCATACTGCTTACTTCTTCTAGAGTAGCCCAGTACTATTGACATCCCCTGGTCATCTCGAACCACATGAAGAAGATTTAAATTTTCTGTTTTGTCTGCAGAAGAAGCACAGAGGCCACACACTGGCACAAAAAAAGCTAAACATCCTCTCGCTGCATTTGTTAATCTATGCTTTGTCTCACAAAGAGTTCAGAAAGTGCAAAATGAATTCATTAGAAGGCCACTGGGTTTATAAAGCACTCAAAGGGTAAAGACAGTAATTTACTTTTGGAACGTTTAGTGCTAAAAGGTCCAGATAAAAACGTCGCAGACAGTTTGATTCATTTTATTTGATCACGTTTAGATACAGATTTCTGGGGAAAAAACCCTTTAAAGTGCGCACCTTACAAAACAGGCACGTTTATTTTGGAGAATTCTCTAAAAATTAACAACATGAGAAAAGAAGCGTGAAGTCGCTCACCTGCTTTCAGTCTCTGAGATTAGTAATCAGAGGCAAAGCCTCGCAGTCACTCCTTTATAAAAAAGACAAATACATTTACATTTTTTTCTGCATACACGGCAAAATGTGACCATCAGAACGTTTCTACTTTCAGCATCAGCTCTGGTACATAAACCTCACAGTAAATGCAGATGGCACACTTTCTGTGTTTCAACTTACTGGAGGCCACGACGGCCACTCCACTCGATTCAGTCAGTCTATGTCCCACCCTCAGCTATCGCCACCAGCTCTGGGTAGTGACCAAAAGAATGAGACGGCAGGTACAAGTGACAGAAATGACCTTCCTCCAAAGGATGTCTGGCTTCACCCTTAGAGAGAGGGTGATGGGGGCGATTATATGGGAGGGATTGCTGCCCCATCCACATCAAAAGTAGTCAGGTGAGATGCTTCCTCAGCCTCCTGGACGTCTACTAAGTGAAGTGTTTTGGGCATGAGGAAGCCCCGGGGCAGACCCATGACAATACTTGCAGGGTTACATCTCTGTGCTGGTTTAAGCTGCGTACATACTGGCAGCGATCGTTTTGCAGCTGCCAGCTGGTTGCTTGCAGACATTCCAGGCTCTGGTTGCCTAGGCGACCTTCTACTGTATTTACTAGCAGGTCAATTCAAGTTATTTATATACCGCCCAATCACAACAGTCACCTCAAGGTGCTTTATATTGTAAGATAGAGAGCCTTAGGGCTGCTCGATTATGGCAAAAATGATAATCACGATTATTTTCACTGAAATTGCGATCTCGATTATTTGACGATATTTATTTAACAATAACAATGTGTTGAATAATGACTTTAAAGATTGTCAAAAAATAATATAAAATAGTGTGCAAATACTGATAACAGTGCAAATGTTTGCAATATAAAAAATAAATGAAAAATGTAAACATCTATGTTTAGTGAACTTTGCAGTGTTGCTCTGTGGTGCAGCTACACTGTAGCAAAGTTTACACACTGTGTCTACTTGATCCACGTCTGACTCCGCGAACCCATAATGTTTCCACACCACTGAAGTTTTTTTTACCTCTCTTTTCAACCAACAGCAGTCACTCTCCTCTCCAAATAACTTCTGCTTAGCTTTCCAAGCTTCCCTCGGGTCCTCTTAATTGTTGTGACGCGTGTTCGAAATGCAGAGAGGTGCGCTTGATTTGCCACACGGAGCAGCGTGAGAGTAAAGCACGAGGGAGGGGCTAATAATCAGCTCAGTCATTTTTAATGATCGTTGAAAGCCCAGATCGTAATCGAGATTAAAATTCAATTAATTGAGCAGCCCTAGAGAGCCTACAATACAATATTGTAAAGGCTTACAGTAATATAGAGAAAATTCCAAAATTCAGTTGATCCTCTATGAGCAAGCACTTTGGCAACAGTGGGACAAAAAAACTCCATTTTAACAGGAAGAAACCTAGAGGGGAGCGAGGGAGGACAAAAGAGCCAGAGAGTAATGATAATAAATGATTAAATGCAGGTCATATGCCAATCAACAGTATTTTTCACTCTCATTGGTATCCTCAGTTGCTTGCCTATAAAGTTTGTTGCAGATCCCGCCCACTTTGCGTTGCCATCATTTATTTTTTATGAATGCCTTGGAAAAGCTGGAGAAGGTGTCCAGGGAGGGTCTTAGACTGTTGCTGCCACAACCTGCAGCCCAGTGGAGCTACAGTTACACTTCTATTACAGATTAAAAATGAGTGGTGAAGTGGAGTTGCGACTCACCAGTAATTGCCACAATCCAGCTGTTGATGACACATTAACAGGAGATTATGTGAGTTTGGTGCTTCAGTTATTTGTAGTGTTTTTTTCTGAGTTTATTACAAACCTGCTGCATAAAACAAAAACAGGATCCATCCATGATCTCAACATACAACAGAGCTGTATGTGTAGCTGTAACGTAAAATAATACCATCCATGCATCCATCCATCCACCCGCCCCCTTTGAGTCCAGGGGCCAGAACATTGAGAAGCCCAGACTTCCCTCACCAGTTCCACCTCTTCTAGCTTATCCCGGGGGACACAGAGTCAATTCCAGGCCAGCTGAGAGATATATTCTCTCCGGGGAGTCCGGGGCCTCCTCCCAGTAGGATATGTCCAAAATACCTCACCTAGGAAGCTTCCAGGAGGCGTACTAGTCAGATGCCCGAACCACCTGAACTGGCTCGTGGTGGAAGACCAGCGGCTCAGAGTCATTCTGGAATAACTGAGCTCGTCACCCTACCTCCAAGAGAGCCCAGCCATCCTTCGAAGGAAACTCATTTCCTCCAAGAATTACTTAGAATAAATTTCCCAGACACAGCAAAACAGTTGTATGAAGCGCTATCATCAAATGAAACCATGTACTTCACTTCAGAGAGGTCACAGTCTTTCAGCTGCAGTTTAATAAGTTTGTATGGGTGCATTTCCCACAAGGTGGCCTTTCAAATCATCAAAGTAACTTTCAAAAAATAGCCACAAAGAAAACTCATTCCCTCAACGTCTGAATGAACTGTGAAGAACACAAACATATATGTAACCTATGTCTGAATGAAGAATGCTACTTTAATTTAAAGCCATTGTTCCTAGACTGACATTTTTGTTGAAGCACACATGGCTGATCATCTGTGCCCACTAAGATGGGTGTGGCCTTTGCTCTCTGATCATTCACCTGTTTGATACTTGATAGTGCTGATCACAGCGGATGTTCTTTCTGTGTGCAGAGAGGCACAATCTGATCTTGGCAGGCTTTTTCTAATCCAGATAACTTTTTATAGTTCCATTTTTATTTTTACTTCTAAAAAAGTTCACATAGCTGCCTTGGACATAGTGTTACAGCAGATGTGACGCTACTGACATCTATATTCTGCTGTCTCCAAGTGGCTAAAGAAATCACTATTTGCAGGTTTAAAGCTTAAGATATTGTGATGGTCTTGTTATGCATCCCTATTGCGCCTTTGTGGGAGTCCCTCCTACAGCGGATGTCTCCAGTGGCCCATGTTTGCCCTCGCCGCACACATGTGCACAATCGAATGGTGAAAACAACACCAGCTACAACCTTTTTTTTTTTTTTTTTTTTTTTTTTTTAAACGAGCTAAACCAGCACATTTTAAATTTTTATCTGCTTGTAAAAATATGAGGCCACTATAGAAAATCTCCTTTAAAAACAGAGCGGTATTAGCACATCATCAGCTCTGATGGAGTTCCTCCTAATAAAAGCAGCGATAACACATGCATGACTCATACGCCTTCTATGAGTGGTACACAAAAAGAAGTAACTTATTCTCATGGTTACAAAAATAAAAGAAGTCGTTAAGCCTCGTGGTGTTTATGTAGTGGGCGTATGCACGACCGAGGGATGGAAAGCCCAGGCCTCTGTGCAGCGCTTCTACATGTGATCACATCTAAAACACTCATTCAAACCCCAGAGCCCAGTGGTCTGTAAATGAAATTGATGTAAATTAAACCAGTGAATGAATATTGGAATTGTACAGCGCTTTGAGGGCCCTGAAAAGCGCTATATAAATGCAATCCATTAATATTATTATTATTAGTATTATTAGTATTATTAAATGTTTTGCAATACCTTAAACATATACCGGGCTTTTTTTGTTTTTGTTTGGGCCATTCAGCATGCCTCCCGCTCTGAGGCAGCGGTGGTCCTGACTGCCAGGGGGCATTGCCTGTCTAGTATGTAGGTCAGTCATGAAGAATCCCAGCTTCCACAATTACAGAGAATGAGACGGCTTGGGACCCAAAACTATCAAGCCCAACAGCTGGGAGATGTTAGGAAAAAAGATCCTCCTCAGTGACTGTAATGAACATTAATGAATGGAGCTAAAAGGACACATGTGGGCAGATGAAAAACAAAAGAAGGCGGACAGGCAGAAGAGGAAAGAGGCTTTCTGTTTGGTGGAAGAGAAAAAAAAATGTTGCAAAAAGGGAAATGTGTTTCAGTCTGAGGAGGTTGGAAAGCCCGTCCCAGTAACAGAAGGCCTGTAGCATGTAGCCCAGATCCTCAGCTCCTCAAGGGTCCAGCCCGGAGCCTTTGACAGATTGTTCACTGTCCCACGTCTGAGAGTTCAGCAGCGTCACCTGCAGCTATAAAACAAAAACAATAACCAAAGATCTACGCTTAAGAAAGGAGAGCTGACTTATATCAGATAATGGTGCTCTTATTTTGAGTTGTGTATCGTTAAATACTTTAATAACTGTAAGGTTGTTGCAAATGATTGCGAGAAACCCCCTCTTCAGTTATATTCGCCATATATCATTACCCAACATGCACTGGGCAATTATGTATGCAAGACAAACTGGACGTATTTTTATTCACATTAATGTAGTCATAGATAAGTTGATACTATGAAAGTCTCAGTATACAATAAAACTAGAGCATGATGTTGTTGACACTGTGGCAGGTGTTGGGTCAGTCCACCAAATGAATAGACTGAAACAGCCGGATGGATGGAAACATATTCCAATTAGTTTTATAATTGACATGGACATAATGTGTAGACGCTTAGCTTTCATTTGCGGGTCTCCAGATTCAAATTGGATCAAAAGTTTGGGAGTTTCAGATCCTGAACATGTGCCACCCTCTTTTTAAAGGGACCAAATGTAATTGGATCAACTGACTCAAAGGCTATTTCATGGGTAGGTGTTCCTTTGTTATTATATGCCATTATCAATTAAACAGATAAAAGGTCTGGAGTTGATTTGAGGTGTGAAGATTTTTGTTGTGAAAAACATGCAGCTAAAGGAGCTCTCCACGCAGGTGAAATAAGTCGTCCTTAACCTGCAAAAAGAGAAGAAAAAAAAACATCCAAGAAATGGCTAGAATAGCTGGATTGGCAAAATCTACACTTTGGTAAATCCTGAGACTCAAGGGAAGCGCTGGTGAACTCGGTGCAAAAAGACCTGGATGTCCACAGAAGAAAACAGCAGCGGATGATCAAAGCAGATAAACCCCCTCAGAACAGCCAACCAAGTGAACAACACTCTCCAGGAGTCTGCGTATTGATATCCAAATCTACAATAAAGAGAAGACTGCATGAAAGTAAATACAGAGGGTTCACTGGAAGGCACTCATAAGCCTCAAGAACAGAAAAAAGCCAGCACAGTTCTGCAAAAGCATTCTTTGGACAGATGAAAGCAAGACCTCTGTCAGAATGATGGCAAGTAAAAGTTTGGAGAAGGCAGCTCATGATCCAAAGGATACCACATCATTTGTAAAACATACAAGAGGTAGTGTGATGGTTTGGGCGTGCATGGCTGCCAGTGGCACTGGGACACGAGTGTTTACTGATGATGTGACACAAGACAGAAGCAGCCGAATGAACTCTGAAGCGTTCGGAGACAGACTGTCTGCTCAAATCCAGCTAAATGCAGCAAATTGATTGAGGAGTGTCTCATAATACAGAAGGACAGTGATCCTAGACATACAGCCAAAGCAACCCAGGAGTTTATTAAAGCAAAGCAGTGGAATATTCCAAGAAAGTCACCTGATCTCGACCCAGCATGCATTTCACTTGTTGAAGTCTAAACTTCAGACAGAAAGGCAAACAAACAGCAACTGAACGCCGCTGCAGTCAAAGCCTGCTCGAGCATTAAAAAGAAGGAAAGCCAGCGTCTGGTGATGTCCATGAGTTCAAGACTTCAGGCTGTCATTGCCGGCAAAGAGTTTTCAACCAAGTATTAGAAACGAACATTTTATTTTCAGTTATTACTTTCGGGCCCTGAAATAAAGGGATTGTGTTGAAAAATGTTTTAGTTCCTCACATGTTTATCTTTTGTTTAACCCACTGGATTAAAGCTGGAAGTCAACGGCATCTTAGTTGTTTCATTTAAAATTCTTTGTGGTCATGTACAGAACCAAAATGAGAAAAAAGTTGTCTCTGTCCAAATGTATATGGGCCTAATTGTAGCTGCTCTGTGTCCTTTTTTAGGCTTTTTTAAAACTGTTTTTTTTTTTTTTACCGGTTTAGCCGTGCATTGTACATTCAAATTAACCAAAGAGAAAAAGTTCACGTTTCACTTTTCTGTACACAAACATCTTGAAATAGCTCACAGAAGCCACGTGCCTCTTGGTAAATCTAAATTCTGCAAGTCTGACAGGACAAAGTCTGATGGGATGTAAGATAACTCTTCTGGTAACTGGAACTTAATTGTGTCAGACCTGAAGGAAACTGCTGCACATCAGGACAAGATGATTCCTGTTTTTTTCCCGTGTGACTGTCACGTGACTTCTGAACTTAGTTTAGTGAGTAAGTGCTCAATATGTAGCAACCGCAGTGCAGTTTCACCTGCTCTACAAACTGCTGCCACAAACACATGAGAAAAAGCAACACGCAGCTACTCATTCATTGTGCTGCCTTTATTAAAAGCACTTTTTTTCACCCTTAGCCAAGGGATTGTGTTTACTTGAAGCCCCGCAAGGTCAGATTCTGTAATCATGGAAAATGTGAGTCATTATTTTGCCTACTTGCAAGGTATTTTGGAAGGTCTGTTGAAATTTCAGCCCTCTTTCTATCAAATAAACAAAGATATTTTAAGGTTGTTTTCACTGTTAGGAGTGTTTAGAGCACGTACATTATTCTGCAGGAGAGGAATCAGTGCATATGACCTATAGTAACAAATCATTTTGTGTTGGAATAGTGATTTATACCCTCTGAGTATCGGCTGAAATCAGAATTCCACTGTAGAAATGCCAAATGTGCATAATGCAAACAAAAGAAATCATCTGATATGGATCAAAAGCAAATCTATTATCATTTCTTTTACAAATTCTCTCTTTTATTTCATCTAGGGCCAAGTATTTCCGAGGGAAAAAGCTGAACGGGGAGTACGAGATCCGTGTCGAGCAGGTACAGTGTATTTAATAACGCTATTCTGCCTATTCATTATTTTAAAGTCATCATTGATAGCTATTGTGTTATGTACTCATTGATCCTTTAAACATAAATATTTTGCCTCTTAACAGCTTCGTACTGATTGCGCAGCAACATGTCACTAAAATATTTGTAATAAATGATATGAAATGATTTACAAAATGTTTGGTTTTTTATCTGTTCAAAACCAAAACTGTATAATAATGAATAATGCACACCAAGGTTATTGTCCATTTAATAAGAATGTAATAAATGTTGACAGACTATGGCAGTCCTGACGAGCTACATGTCGTCTTCCATTTAAAGTTTTTGTAAATCATCAGTTTGGCACTTTGGGACATGTGTGCAGTGGTCCCTTGTTTATCGCAGGAGTTACGTTCCAAAAATAACCTGCAACAGACGAAATCCGCGAAGTAGTCAGCTTAATTATTTTACAGTTATTATAGATATTTTAAGGCTATAAAAAAAACATTACACACTTTATGCACTTTTCTCAGACAGACATGAACATTTTCACACGTTTCTCTCTTGTTTAAACACTCGCAAAGTTCAAACCTTCGTAGAAAAATAAGTCCAGTATTATAAAATGAAACCTTTATTGTATTTTTCTTTCGAACATGAGGGTTTGAGGTCTTACTTTTCATGTTTTCTTCAAGCTAAAACTACACCGCTAGCTTAACGGCTAATTTAAGTTAATGAAGTTGTTCTTTGTCTTAATGGACACTTAAAATTTCTTCTCAGTCTTGAAATCTAAATGATAAGAGTTTTTTTTTTTTTAATTAACAGCGTATAACATTTAAGTGAATGCTTTAGTTGTTTAGGGGAAAAAACCTCCTAACGCTTCCACTCATGTGTCACCATATTCAATTATTCCTGTAAGGAAGAAAGCGTACGTTAATTCAGCACAGTTATGAAATTACCGCTTATATGTCTAGACATACGGTATTTACAGTGTGTAGATACCATCTAATTTACCTTAAAAAAGCTGTTCAGTTTGACATGTGCAAGCCATTGTTGAGACTGAAGCTGTCTTTGAAATGGAGTGGTGTGTTTTTATGTGAGAAGGGAAAGAAACCGCAGAAAGCTGGAACGCTGATTTTATAGCCTGTTTGCTTTACTCTCAACTGTTGTGGTCACATCCTCCTTCCAGGACGGCGTGGGAGCTGGAATGAATCAACACTTTCTTTTGAAAATCGATTTTTCTTTTTTTTTAATCTTGCGGCCTCATAATTATTGAACTCCAATAAAAATGCAGCTGATTTAATAATAAGCTCCCCTCCACCCCCCACATAGCTCAGCTATAGCTTGAACTGACCTACTTGGATTTTGTTCGACCCTCTTTCCCAGAAGCCCCCTGCACTGACAAATACAAGTCGGTTGCTAATTGCCTTCAGCAGCCAGATTCTTCATCGGCTGTTTGGAGCCTCAGAATGATGGAAACACGATCTCTGTGTGAAAACTTTGCGACATGCTGCGATGAACCATTTTAGGGAACAACAATAAAAGCAGAGAGTCCCACTGCACTGGCTTCTGCTCTCTTGAATTCCACTGTTGTTGGCTTCTTATATAAATGTCCTTTCTTGAGTGACTTTGGGCTTTGGGGAGGCCAATCAATGTCTGATAGGTTTCCACTGTGTGCTTTTCTATCCAGGAATGTTTTTACACACTGCACTGGGAGTGTGTTTGGGATAATTGCTGTTGCCAGTCAAACACTTTCCAGATGATATTACTTGGCAGATAAGAAAAATCTAACTGCACTTTTCTGCTTTCATATTTCCATCCAGTGTGACAGTTTGGGAGCTGAAATGCAGTTCCACACCATGACAGAGCCTCCTCTGTGATCGACTGAAGGGCCAGATGCATCTCTTAAGTCTTTGTTGTATTTTTTTTTTGTCATTTTTGAAGAACATGACATTTAGATTATATTCAGTTGCTTCAGATTTAGTTTTTGGGGCCTGCCACTTCCTTTTTTGTCCTCCGCTTGTTCAGTTTTCCTCAATTTTCTTTAACAAAATGTACACCATGCCAAGATATGTCAAGTATTTAGCTAATAGCTCTTTGGGAATCACTTTGTTGGTGCAAAAATACTTTTTTATGCCTGTCAAACTGTGTTATCTTTGGCACTTTTACAACTAAAGAAATGGGAATAAATGGTGTGACGGGCTGCTAGTGACAAAGTGCCTAAAGATACAATTTAAATGAGCTCTTTGCTAATTTGTCTGCTTTGTATAGACACAGCACTGGTAAAAAAAAAAGGGGGCCAATGTTCAAAGTAAGAGCGGCTGCTCAAGACTGCATTGAAAAATTACAAGACAGTGTGGCTTTTCAGAAGCAAAACATAAAGAAATCAAGGGTGGCTCAAGATTTTTGCCCAGTACTGAAAATAGCCTCTTTGTTTTTTTCACCAGAGTTGAAAGATAGCTCAACATGAAGGCCGTTTAGGTGCTCCCTGAGCTGTTTTTTCTCTGTTATAATGTAATTACAAACTGCATGCCTTACATGGATGGACATTTAGTTTGCTAGTTGCCATGCATCATGTTCATGCTGGTTAAGCTTTCTAAAGCAATGCCAAACCTTCATAACTCTTCTCTGACTTGCTTGCTGCCATATAAGGTACCATCTTTAGACTCGCAGAGCACACACTCACCATAGCGTGTGATGGTGCACTAAAGGAGGCCGGATGCCAGTCCGAACTTGTCCAAAAGAGAACCAGGAGAGACTGGCTTTGATTCTCAGATGTGATCTCTCATTAAAGTGTGCTGCCTCTTATTTACACGACTCACTTCGAACTTCAGTTTAGTTGATGCTCACAGCCCCGTGTACACTGGCTAATCCCATTTTTCTTTTTTTAACCACTAAACAGATGCTTGTGGCAGTGCTGCTGGTGGCTTATTTGTGCTCCTAAGTTACTCATAAAACAAGCTTGAACCCATTGCTTTCTCACAAAATCATTACATGCAGCTTGTTCAGTAGTATTTCTTGATTCTGTTGGGGTTGAGGGTAACTGTAAGTCAGCATACCTTCTGGATTACAAACACACAAACAGTCCTGACTGCAGAGAGCCTGTTTCTGTGTAACTTCTTCACTGCACTCGGCAGTCATCGGGCTGGGAGTTGTAGATTTCTTTCTTTCATTGAAGCAGTTAGGCAGCACAGTGGCACCGTGGTTAGCACTGTTGCCGCACAGCAAGAAGGTCCTGAGTTCAATTCCACCATCAGGCCGGGGTCTTTCTGTGTGGAGTTTACATGTTCTCCCCGTGTTTGCGTGGGTTCCCTCCGGGTACTCCGGCTTCCTCCCACCGTCTAAAGACATGCAGCTTGTGGGGATAGGTTAATTGATTAATCCAAATTGCCCATAGGAGTGAATGTGAATGGTTGTCTGTCTCTGTGTGTTAGCCCTGCGACAGACTGGCGACCTTTCCAGGGTGTACCCTGCCTCAACAGACCCGGCCTTTCTGATGAGTTTGTTCAGTTTGTTTGCGTCCTTTGCTTGATGCCTCGCCCCCTGCACGCCGCAGCAAAGAAGATGGTGCTCACAACAACAGACTGATAAAACATTTAGAGCAGCCAGCTGCATACATTGAAGTATCTGAGCTTTTGTAGAAAGTAAGTCCAGCTCAGACTAGAGCAGGGCGATATGGCCAAAAATATTTATCACGATATATATTTGAAAATTTGCGATAACGATATAACTGACGATATAATTGATGCGAGACAAAATACAACTCCACAACATTACTAGCGCAAAAAGACAACCTTCCATTTATTTTCACTTAAACAAGAAGCTGGTTTTTATGTACATTAAAGCTTTATAAAAATGTAACAGTGCAAATGCAAATTCCTTGCTGAAAGTTTAACCAAAAGGCATTTCCAGTAGAAATGGGCTGACATATCCTGAGCATAACCATGTATAATATCCACTGAAGTTAAAAAGAGGTGCTTTGCAACATTAAACTGCAGTGTGCAGTACGCATTTTTCGGACCATAAGGTGCACGGGATTATAAGGCACATTAAGCGAAACAAAGCAGTCAGATAAATCAAACTTTATTAAACTCATTCTTCTTGCTTCCTCCACTTCTGTACCATTGGTTCATTAATGTTGAATTCTCTAGCAGCTGCTCTATTCCCATGTTGTTGCAGTATATTAATGACTAACCTCGTATTGTGGATGGATTATCTCAGTTGTTCTCCTGACTGAAGTTTGGTCCGTTTACAGCATCCTGCCATGCGATTGCATTTGTTTCTAACCATGAAGAACCTTCACGTTAACTTTTATAAGTGGAAAAGTGTTAGTGTTCGTCCTCCAGCTTCACTGTTTATGTTATGCTAACATAGCTGTGTCGCTAGCGATCACGTAGCACATCATTATATACCAGCTAGCCCAACTTCAGTAACCCTACAAACGTCACTGCTGTTTAGTTTCCTGTCTTCATTTATGTTGGAAGTGATAGCAGAGCTGTACGTTTGATTTTTTTCAGAAATCTCTCAGTCAGAACATGCAATATCATGCTTAGGTAACTAGCGAAACTAGCGAGCTAACTTCCGCTAGCTTCCTGCTAACTTCTAACTCCGTTAAATGTAATAACTTTTGTTTTCATGGATGCCTGGAAGTTAAACTTTATAGTTACACCTGGTAAAGCAGCAATGCTGATCGTTTTATTAAAGATGAAAGAATTTAGACAGTTTTTAACTCTAAGTGATGCTGCAGTGTTGTTTGACCTGAGTTATACGGAGTTTAGGACCCAGATTACTCCCAGATTTAAGAGCATCTTAGTCCGACAAATACGACAATAACAACGGCCGCTTGCATGTTCTGCAAAAAAATGTGCTTTGTTGTGTATCTGACGGACAAACACCAAACCAGTTCCACATCACGGAAGTTGCACCATTTTTACAAACCAATTCTGGTTCATCTGTTTCACTCAACAATCGGCCATGTGCGTATGAAAACAAAGGCACTGCGCATGCGCGTTTTACTCCCATTCTATCGCGATATTTCATTTTCCTATCGTTGCCTAACATTATACCGGTATTACCGTGAACGGTATAATATGGCCCAGCCCTAGCTCAGACCCTTTTTGTAGGCAGCGTCAGTGTTAGCAGACCACTGCAGCCTGTGGTCCAGTTGATACTTATGTAAATGGTAAACTGCCTGTATTTGTATAGCGCTTTACTTAGTCCCTATGGACCCCAAAGCACTTTACACTACATCCACCCATTCACACACTGGTGATGGCAGCTACATTGTAGCCACAGCCACCCTGGGGCGCACTGACAGAGGCGAGGCTGCCAGACACTGGCGCCACCGGGCCCTCTGACCACCACCAGTAGGCAACGGGAAGTGTCTTGCCCAAGGACACAACGACCGAGACTGTCGGAGCCGGGCTCGAACCGGCAACCTTCTGATAACAAGACGAACTGCCAACTCTTGAGCCACGATCGCCCCAAATTTTATATTGTGAATATTTCAACATCAGTCCCACCAATGCAGATGGGGGAGGGTCGGGATCTGTTCCTGCCAAAGTCCTCCACCAGCTCCTTTGTTTTGGCCACATTTAGCTGCAGGTGATTCACCTCACACACCGATCAGTCAGTCCTCTGTACGCCTCTTCCTATCCCATCTCCATACTTCCAGTAATGGCTGTGTCATCAGAGAATTTCTGCAGGAGACGAGTTTCTTTGATGTACTTGAAGTCGGCTCTATAGATGATGAAGAGAAAAGGGGAGAGCACAGTTCCCTGCATTTCCATCCCAATCTTTAATCACTCTAACCTGTTGCACATCCTTAGTGTTCGGCCTCACGTACAACTCACTACAAACCATTTCCTTTGCAACCCCCCACTGAACATTAATGAAATTTGCTAAATACTAAAAGGGTAAAAACAGTTATGACAAAGGCTACATATCTACAGATTTCCCAGATATTTCTACCTCACTGTGGTCCTGTCTAACCAAGCAAGGCCCAAACAGGGAAACATCAGAAATCAATTATATCCCTAACATAACCCCGTCTTCTGACCTGCGTCTGTATTATATCCTTCATAGATGTTAACTTGAGGAGTTTTATCTCGCAGTAGGTGGCTGTAGATTATTCGACCCACTGACTCAGTCAATTTGTTATTTGAACACTTGCCTGCTGTTTTACATTTAGACTCAAGAGCTGTGTTCATTCAGACGAGTGGTACATTCCACAGATCTCTGGAGCTTGTGGGATATCCATCTCCTACAATGCCTTTTGTATGTGTCTGAAGGGTCTTGGATGTGTTGCAGCCTTGTGGCAGTGCCAAGTTCAAGACCTTCTTATTTAGTTTCTCGTGCACTGGCAGTTTTTTTTACCGTGCCTGTTTCACTTTTAGATATTTAGAAAATTCTGACAGTCTGCTGCAAGATTTTTGTAAAGTTCAACAGCTACAATCAATGTTGATCACAGACGTAATGACACCCAACAACAGGCTGGCAGACAAACTGCCTGTTTACTACCCACAACTCATAAACACTGTAATTTACACAATTGGACAGATTAAACAGAACTGAAGAGGTCTGTTGTTTGCAAAAGAACAAGAGGCACTTCTGTAGGGTTGCCGGCTCGTGTGGTTTGGGTCGCGCGGGGCAACATCTGCTGGGCAGGCATATGACCTCAGCGCCGTCCACGCTCCTTTCCGCTGCAGTCATGGCAGCTCACAGGCAGTTGGCTGTATGTTATCCGTACCATTTTTTGGCTCGTACTTGCCCATGACATAGGGCATGTGAGGAGAGCTTTCAGACGACGGATGGTTTGGTGTGTAACTTGCTGCCTTCTGTTGCTCCGTTGCACTTAGCATCTGTCGTGAATTTCAGCCGTCAATGCCTCAGTGGATTATTTCACTGTTGCACAAGGTGGTAGCTATTAGCAACAAATACCTCTCTGTGGTGCATATGAATAGTCCACTGTACTTCAGGCTTCTCAATTGCATCAGCATGGGATTCAGCAGAGCTTATCGAGAACGACGAAAACATTAAACAAAGTATCTGCCCCGCAACTACTGCGTGTTCCCCATGTGCTGAGTCAAGTCACGCAGTTTTTTCTGACTGCAGCGTAAAACTGAACAGCTCGACCTCAAATAACAAAAACAGCGCATCACATGCCAGATAATGTGGGATTAATAAAACTGCTATATTTATGTAACGTTTTCTATTTAGAGTTTTTTTTAAACTAGGTGTCAGTTTGTCAAGGTTTTCCCCCATTGAAACCAGAGATGTAAAGCAATAAAAGAAGCAGTTTGGAGCAGAAAAACATCTATTTTGAGGTGAAAAGAAATCACACAATTGGAGCTAGGGGTAGTGAGAGGCAGTTTTTATTCACTGGCAGAAAACGAACTTAGAAACACAATACATGAGCACTAGAAACAAAACCAAAATCCAAACTGGGAAGGATGACCTCAACTGGGAGTTCATGACATAACCTGACAAAACATGACGACTGAGGAACACACAGCTAACACGGAGGACACGTGGGAAAAACACAGGGCTTAAATACATGCTGGCATAATCAGGGAATGGGAGACAAGAGGGAAACACAGCTGGGATAATGCACTCATGACGAGACGCTGGGAAGCAGAACTGAAACCATAAACATGGGACCAGGACTACCAAAGTAAAACAGGAAACTGAGACAAAGCACCAAGATGCAGACTAGACACTAAGACGTGGAAACATAGAAACCTGAAGCACAGAGATGATACAAAACAGAAACCACAATCCAAGGACTGACGATGTAACATAAGCAGAAAACCATAAATCATAATGATAATCAGAACTATCAGTTCACCAAAAAACACAAAGCATTGGGTCTGTGACCAAGTACCGTGACAGTTACTGAGACTTCACCGCTTACGCTTAAGATGACAGTTCAGTTTGTCCTGGAGACTTGCGAACTTAAAGACCCAAAATTTCCATTGCACGTGTTACACTTCAAATAAATTCAGACAATTTCAGCTTTAATACTTCAACTAATCTCTGGTTTGCTCCTTCAGTCAAAACTGGAAATCATGAAATATTTTATGTAAAAAATTATCAAATGTTTTTACCTTCAAGAAAAAAAAAATTGTCGTTCTGGACATTTTTGCAAATCAAAGATTTAGGTGTAACGTGGCTGGTCCGTTTAAGTTGTTTTTGATTCAGGACCAAGCAAAATGCACCTTTACCCACGTGAAAGTTAATAACCTTCCTTAGTCCAGATCTAAAAATACCAACAAAGATTCCAGATGAGCTGCTGTCAGATGGTGTTTACTGTAAACAGTATCCATGGGTTAATGTAACTTGGCATAAGTTGACAGAGCGCACAAATAAATACTCCTTGTTGCCTTTCACCACAGCAGTGTTTGCCTAGTATGAGACTTTATCAGTCAGGAAGAGGCTGTATGTGATTCAAAGGCCAGTTAGACGTTAGCTGTGTGCTAAAAAGAAGAAAAGATCACAAGTTTGGATGACTGTGATGAAAGTAGCTGTGAGTAGAGGGAATGACAATGAAACTGAAAGTGCAGAAATTCAAACAAGCTTAAGTAAGCAAGATTTGTTGTTCTCAGCTTTGAGCCATAGTTAAACTTAATCGTAAATCAACTTTCTCCCAAACTGTGTTTCTGCTATAGCAGTTTGACTGCACACCATTCTTAATTCAGCCTGGATGCAGGTCAACAGATGAGAAGAATCAGTTCTGGAGGCAGTTGTCCTGTGTATCACTTCCTGTTTTCCTTTCCCAGGGCAAGAGCTGTTCCAAGGCAAGTGTCTGAATGTGGTACCGTGATGGTAACCATGGCACTGTGAAAAGCCTCCTGCCCTGGCTTCTGGGCCTGTGCCCTGTACCAGCTTCTTTATCCATTACTACCCAGTGACACTGGCTGTTAGCACTCCTTTTAAATGTAACCAGCCAATTGGAGATGGTGTGTAATTCTTGAAGCTTGCCAAAATGTTGCCCACTCTCTGGTTTTATCAGGTCGCCACACAAGCCACTGTAGGCCCTGGTGTTTGGGATGGGATTTGTTTAGAAGCAGCACGGTGCATTAGTGCGTACATGTGCATGGGAGTGTCACGCAGTCAGTGTGCATTTGGGTGTGTTGTGCATTTAGGAGCCTTTCTTGGCACGGCATATGCTGCAAAGCACACAGATGTTTCTTTTGGGAATGGGTATCAGTAAGAGGGGAGCTGAGAAAAGCACCAGAGCCAAATACATGTCCTTCAGGCACAGTGAGCAAGAGTGGCGCCTCGTTGTCCCTGAAATAAGATTATGGTATTTATTCGCCCCCTGCTCTTCCTCTGAGAGTGCAAAACAATAAATAAAAAGAGGTGGGTGTTTCTTTTTTTCCCTCCCTCTCGCTCTTGCCCCTCCAACCCCACCCAAAAAAACCTGAACAGTTTTGTTACTCAGCAAATTCTTTTTAAAGGAAGTTTACTCCCCCATACAAGGTTTACATGGGCCACAGAGCTATCCTATCCTGATAATAGTCCTTTTTATGTAGATGAAAGCCCGTGTGAGTCTCAATAAAGTTTGGCAAAGCCTCAGATGAAAAACACAGCTTGAGGATGTCCAGATACCAATTTGCTTAACTAGCAATGCAAGCTTATTTGTTTATTAAATTACGCAAATACTGGACTGAAAATGAGTGATGAATCCACATTTTACATTTTTTTTGGTTAAAATCAGCTTTAATATGTAAGAGAAAGGTATAACCATCAAAACACAGTGGAGGCTGTCGTGGTTTTTGGCTGAATTCATCCAGTGATGATCTTATCAAAAGTGATGGAAGAATGAATGCAGGAAAATACTGCTCTGGAAAGCAACTGATTGGTAATAGCGTCACGTTTCGGTCTGACAGTGATTCCAAATCTAGTTCCAGTCCAGTAAAAGCAAACCCGGATAGAAAAAGACATAATGGGACACTACCAGTCATGGACTGGCCACCCCAGAGCCCGAACCTTAACATTATGTAGGCAGTGTGTGATCAAGCTTGTTAGAATTGTAAACTAAATCTGATTTTTTTTTTTTATCTGTACTGTTGTCTGCCAACACCTAAGGGGGAATGTCTTAGGTGCTTCTGTAATGTGTAATGAATTTGGGATTTTGTAAGAGTTCTACACTGGTAGAATAAAAGCAGTCTACCAGTGACACTGTGAATAAAGAAAAAAAATGGTTTGCTGACCATTCTTGCAGTTAACTACAACTTTCTCCAAGCTGTGAACTGTGACATACCTTAATGCAGATCTGTCAGACCAGCTGCAAAGGGTTTCTTGCATCTAACAAGTCCATGATTTAGACCGTCAGCCCTCGAGTCATAAACGTATTTGATTAGCTGAATGCCATATGTCATTAGCCATGTGCTGTACATGTGTTCTGGGATTTATTCCAAAGGCCAGATATCACTGTGGGAAGGTGTTTTTCACCCCATGAGTGTCCTTGGGAAACATTTGAATTGTAAAAATAAGAAGAATTTTCTTTTTCAGAATAATAATAATAGTATCTTCAAATGGTAAATGGCCTGTATTTGTATAGTGCTTTACTAGTCCCTAAGGACCCCAAAGCGCTTTACACAACCAGTCATCCACCCATTCACACACACATTCACACACTGGTGATGGCAGCTACATTGTAGCCACAGCCACCCTGGGGCGCACTGACAGAGGCTTCAGATGTAGCCCATTAGGTGTGCTACATTTTGATATGCTTTTTGGGTCCGGCTCTCCAGCCAAAAGCAGTGTTTTCAGTATCTCGTCCTCGTGGCGTAATCATGCAGCAGTTAAAGCAGAGCTGAGAACCAAACAAACGCTTGGCTCTCCGTTTGACACTTTTGTGAAATGGTTATGAAATGGTCGCTTGGTTATTATTTCATTTTTGCTCACCGAGCCACAGCCAAGCCACAGCTGGCTTGGGATTAGCACACCAGGAAATGCAGCCGTGTTTCCTGTGAAATGTGGCGCTCGAGAGTCGACCACGTCACTTCAGATTGACTTTTTGCTTTTCCACAGAGAGCAGGCTACTTGTTTAGGGCCCATTTAATCCACTACGTGAGTGTCATGTCTCATACTTGAAACTGATGTGACGACTACCAAACGGCAGCGTTTCGTGTCTGAGGTCAACCGACTGCTGTTTAGTGTCCCTCCAGGGGCGTTCTGTACCTGCGGCAGATGGAAGTTTACAGTGACACAGCTTGACAGACTCTCCTCTGAGGGAAAGCAGAGAGCATGTTCAGAGTGAGGAATGAGGTCTGACAAACAGGCTGGAGCTGCATATTTAGGGTGTAGCTTTGGTTATATTACGCAGACATATTGTTTCTGCTGTATAATGCAATTCAACTCGTTATAACTGACTACAGTAGCTGTAGGGGCACCAATGACTGTAAATGTGTGTTGTGTTTTTTAAGTGGATATGATGTATTTGTACAAGAAGGTACAGCTGGAGAATTTTTAGCTAATCCTAGTTAGCATGAGTAATTCACGACACAAAGAGGTATTAATGTTGGCTAGCAAAGAACAGAAATTTATTTTTTTGACAAACTTGCTCAGGAGGTAGAGAAAGTTATCTACGTACTGGAAGTTTGGTGTTTTGGTCTCTGGCTGTTCCAGTTTGTTTGCCAAAGTGTCTTTGGGTGAGATACTGAATGGCAATGCCTCAAGATACTCTGAGGCATTCATCGGAGAATTGGATGAATGAAGCATGTCGTGCACTCAGAGTGCTTTGCTTCGAGTGATCACGTAGAGTAGAAAAACTACATAAGAACTAGTCCATTTACTATTTAATTAGAGGATATGGGAATTCTTGGGGAGAACATGAGGCCCAAGTGGAGCTGAACCACAATTTGTGGTTGAATTTTAAGTCCTGGAGTTTGCCATATGGGTGAATGCCACAGTTGACAGTAAAGGTCTAAGCATAACTTCATAACCATTCGTCTAATGGTTAGAGGTAGATATACACTCAGCAGTAACTTTAGTAGAAACTGGGTTGGATCCACTTTTGGGTTGGCAGAGATTCAATAAGATGCTGGAAACATCCTTCAGAGATGCTGCTCCATATGGACATGATACCATCACACAGTTGTTGCACACCCATGATTCAAATCTACTGTTCCACTCACGGTTGCTCTATTGGATTGAGATCTGATGACTGTGATGGTTATTTGAGTACAATTATTATTTTGAACTCTTTGTCGTGTTCATAAAACCACTTTAGGATGTTCTGAGCATCGTGACCTGGTGCATTGTCCTGCTTTAAGCAGCAGTCAGAAGATGGATATACTGTGGTCATAGAGGGAATGGCATGATTAGCAAAAATACTGAGATAAGCAGCGGCATTGAAACGATTCCGACTTGGTAGGAAGAGGCCCAAAGTGTGCCAAGAAAATATTTCCCACACCATTACACCACCAGCAGCCTGAGCTGTTGACTGAGCAAACAAGGCATGCTTTCATGTTGTTTATGCCAAATTCTGACCCCACCACAGATATTAGGTCACCAAGGTCTGGACCTCGGTAATTTCTCTTCCAAAACAAGACAATAAAACTGAGACAAATCAGTGTTCATTTGCCACATGACTTTTAATTTGAAAGTTTTATGAAGTCCTTGCCTGTCCTACAGTCCCTCTTACTGGGATGTATTGAGAAGGTTAGGTTGATAAATCACCCACAAGGAAGGATAATAGATTGATTTAGGAGCGATGGGCGAATCAGAGGCACAGTAGGGCCAGAGCCACTGAGTAAGGAACTTTTTCCTTTGTGCAGTTTTAATTTCAGTATTTACTTTCAGTATTATGCTATACGTATAGCTCACGTTTCTTTTTACTCCCACAAAAGAAGGAAGATGATAAAATATAGTTTTTTACAGCTTTCAAAATTTCTGGTTTTGATTATTTGCAACTCTAGGAGCCCGTCTCCTCTGAAGTGTAGCCTTTTCTGTTGGTTATTAGACGTGCTTCACCTTAAACATAAGATATTAGCAAAAACAAATTTGGACCTGATTGATTTCTAAACCTGAGCATGATGCTGAACGTGACCTCCACGCTCTAATCCAAAAGGCACATATGATGTTGTTTTCCCATTTTAGCAGGTTTGCCTGGGTTTTGTGTAAGTTCTGGTCTACAAAGAGTTTCTTTATGAGCTTTTCTTTGCCTGCATATGTGCTGAGATCATTCTCTAATGGTTGGAGCTTGTTTGGGGAAAGGAAGGTCTGATGTACCTCTGACCAGCATCACTGAATGGTGCAGTCAGAAGTATGCGCACACCCATTAATGATGTTATGGTATTCTGGCACACACTGGAGTAATTTCCTATTTCCTCATTGCTGTCTAGCTGCAACAAAGTTTCTTACTATTTTGCTCATTTTTTTTAGGAAACCTTGAGAAATCCTTTGCAGTAACTTGGTTATCAATCTGATAGAATTACTCTTACTCTACTCTGAAATTTGGTCCAAAGCAGTAAACATGAATAGATTTATGGGCTGTTGTGACAATCAGTACAAGGACATTTGAATCATCCCTCCCAATCGTGCACAAAGTCCATTCCCAGAAGTCAACTGTCGCCTTTCGTTCTGAGTATTTCTGGAAGTTTGACTGAGTCATTAGGTAGCCAGGCTACGGCCTTTCACAAGGCCCTCACTGTCCAGGAGGCCACTGACTGGGAATAACTCAATTAGCCTTCTCTCACCAGCTCACTTTGTCACTCTGTATTTTGCTCATTTCCATGAGAGTGCAGAAATGTAAAATGGAGGTGAAAGAGTGTGTTGTAGCACTATCTTGTTGATTTTTGGTACTTTTCACAAACAACATAAAGTCAAATTTGAATGCAGTCTAACGCAGTGTCCACATTTCTTCCAGCTTGCAGACACTGATTCAAAGGGACTGTGAAATGCTCTATGTTTGTGCATGTCGCTGTATGATCTTGACATGCCTTGTCTTCGTTACTCCTAGGCAGAGTTCTCAGAGATCAACTTGGCTTCCTACGTTAACTCGGGATGTATGGTGGACATGCAGGTCAATAAAGGTGGCACCAAAGTGATCAGGTAAGACACTCGAAGGGAAGTCGTTTGAGGCACTGGGCCATCCAATATATACTGTGCCACAGTGAGCCTGCACACTTCTTTTCTCTCAGTGCTGTTAAGCATGGCTCTGTGTTTCAACCCCCCTCCCCCGGCATGAGTGAGACTCTATAAAATCAATGCTTTAATGCGATTTAGCCTTTGAAAAAACTAAAAACGGCTTGCTTACTAATTTTTATCCTTGCAGGAAAATCTGTGTGACAGTGGAAAACTGTTTAATCTTTTCACTTTGGTCACAGTTTTCATGTGCGTTTGAGCTTTCTTTTATCTCTGGCTCTCACAGCGTCACCGTGAGGTTTTTCCACCCTGCAAATGCACGTTAAACAAGCAGGAGTTGTAGCTAAGTGACCGAATTAGAACTCGGGCAAAACTGACGGTTGCTATTAATCTACTTGTACTAGTTTTTTGCATAAATGTTTCTAAATAACATGTAGACCTCATGTTGCTTTTACTTCATGAAACCTTTCAGTACAGCTGTTGTGGGCTGATGATGGTGACAAGCTTGGACTCCACACAAGTCACGTCTTTGGTGTTTTTAGTGACGTACTGAGCAGTTGGGTCAAAAATGAAAATATTAGCAAACTTTTCATTCTTTAGCTCGCAAGAAGGGCTTCTCTTCCTGTAGTACTGGTTACATTTTAGGAAAACTTGCACACAATGATCAACGAATGGCTCTTGACCAAACGTTTTTGTTCGATGTCAAGGCCATTTTTGTTGTTTTATCGACCCTGTTCCAAGAATCACAAGAATGGGCTCCTAAAAGAGTCGGTCTGGATTATGATTAATTTCATAAATGAAATGTATGCTGTGAGATAACGTTGCCTCCAGTCTAAACCATTTCCACATGGGACAGGATTTAGTCTTAGTCTTAACTAACCTCTAGAGACCCATATACAAGGATAAATCCAACTTAATTTTAAGTTAAGATATTTTGCTCATGTAGGCGGTTCTATGATTGCCATGTTGATATTACACCTCTGTCTACTTATTGTTCTTCCGTTTTACGCCTTAGCTGTAAAAGCCTGATAGTGTATCCTTGTTTCCCTGGCGGGTAGGCGGGCAATGCGGACACATCGTTTTGAAAATGCAATAACTTCAGAACAAAGCAATGTGGAACTTTCAAGTTGACATAATAGGTGTGTACTAAAACTCTCAGAATCTTAGTGACCTCAACCTCAAGGTCAAGGTCAGAGGTCAAGTTTCCTATAAGTGTGGTAACTGCGATAACTCCAGAAGGAAGTCACCTAGGCTTTTGACATAGGTACCAGCAGTGGTACCTGAGGGGGTACCAGTAATTTCAGTTATTACTCTTCCTGGGTTTTAGCTTGGATGGCACTAATTGGCTAATCATTTGTCTTTCTTAGGCAATCATTGGAACAACCAATGAAGTGGTCTGAACCCAAGCAGTGCACTTTAGATGGTAGTTAAAAATGTTACTTTTCCAATGGACTTTTCAGTAGTTGGACTGCACTGTTTCCAATCCTAAGCAAAACAAACCAAAGCGTAGGTACTTCCTATTAGCTGCTAACATCCAGCTAATATTTAGCAGCAGTGGAGCAAAATGGGATTCGGAGGAGACAAAACAAAATGATAGTAATAACAAAAATGATATTAATAATAACTATCGTTGTGATACTGTAGCTATAGAAAATTTAAAAATGAAATAAAATAGTAGCAATAACTGTACGGTGTTAAAAATAAAAGAGAATCCTTAAATGTAACCTAAACTGTGCAAAATCATCCAAAAAGAACAATTACATGTGCGTATTATACACACAATATCGATGTTTTATTTTTAATTAGCAGCGTTACCATCTATGTTTGTTATCTCATTAAATTAATTTTCCTCTCGAAATATTTTTGCGTATGGGGAGTTATGGGAAGAAGTCTGACCATGTTACAAATCAAGTGAGAATAACTGCCGACCGAGAAGGCGAATGGTGCTGCTGTTACAATGCCACCTGTTGTCAGAGTTGACACTGAGGTTATTGTGGGGGTTGAATATTTTTCATGATGTTGCTGTAATGGTGGAGAAGCCAAATTGGTTACAGATGGTGTTACTCGCTCACAAACACTGACATTCACTGCCAGATTATTTGGGCTTAGCTTATCATTTATTATTCTGAATCTTATTCTTGTAACTCAAGAAGCCATTCTTAAGGAATGACTTCTTGACAGGGAAACTAAGATACGGAGAAGGCTGTGTCATGGCTTGGTGCTGTATATCAGCGAGTGGTGTTGGAAATTTTGTCAATTATGAATGCAGGAAAGTACTATCCACCACGGAAGTCGATTTACTAAGGAAAGAGTGATTGGCAGTGGCATGATAATGGCTCTAAACACACTGCCCGTGCAGAAAAATCATACCTGGATAGAAAAAGACACAGAGGAACAGAATCAGTCAAGGACCCGTCTCCCCAGAGCCGGGACCTCAATATTATTAATGCAGTGTGGGATCGTGTTGACCGAAAACGGAGCAAACTCCAAAGAAGAGCTTTGAATGACCCTCAAGAAGTCTGAAGAACTATTCCTGAAGCCTTTAAAGAAGATTTAAAGAAACAAAAAGAAAGCTAGCCTAAGAGAGTCCAGGCTGTGATACAAAATTTGACAAGCCAAATGTGGTGCCGAATATTGACTTTCAAGCTTGTTAGAATTGTACAAATCTGTAGATTTGTGCATATTTCAATACATTTCTGCACCTGTTTCCCATTTTGCAAAATAGAAAAAAGAGGGACAGCCCAAGGTTTTTGCACAGTCCGCTCTAAGCTGTAGAAGATGGACTTTACATGTTGGGCTTATGTGGTATAACAAGGCAAATCTGACCTGATATATCCATGTGCATGAAAATAAAAGATATTAATCAGTTCACACATGGATTTATTTTGCTCTTCAGCTCTTTAATCTGTTTTTATCTCTTAAGAGATTCAAGTTTGATTTGATAGTTTACTATTTGAAGTGTGGTTATATTAGTTATATTTCATGGAAAAGAGACTGTATCTGAAAACAAAATGTTTGTCATCTGGTGAGTATGATTAGAGATTAGCAGGGCAGTCATGTAATCTTTCAACTGTCTTTATACTTTCAACTGGGAATGCAGTGAATATCAGTGCTGAGATGCATTTTAAATCTTAACATGAGTGATGAACACACACTTTTTGTTCATATGACCTCATCCATCCATATTCATTTGTTGACTCTAAAACAAGCTAGTAGTAAAACACTGTAGATTTAGATGTAATCGATTATATTTTATTGAGTTATTTACAGCTGTTTATAACTGTTTACAGTGAAACAGTGAAGCAAAATGGAGGGACGGAGGGAGGGTAAAGGGTATTGTGTAAGGAAAAAGGGTTGGGGGATAAAGGATCAAGGTGTGATGGGGATAAAATGGAGGAGATGTAGGATTCTGGTTTGCTGTCTCCTGAATCCTTCACACAGTGTTCTGGATGTGGTGGAGCAATGGGAGAGCTGGTGCTGGAGGATAGAGGCAGTTTCTGAGAGGGATGAGTTAGGGGACAGATGGAGGAAGGTGGAGAGGGGAAACTGTAGGAATCAAAGTTGCTTTCTCCACACTCCTCTGTGCCTCCTCCCTCTTTCATTGTCTTTCCTCTGCATTTTCCTCTTCCCTCCATCTCCCCCAAGTCTTTCTCTTCCTTTCTTCTCCTCCTCTCCTTCCTGCTCCTTTTCTAAAGTGCAAGCTGTTTGACAAAAAAAAATCACTAAGGATTCTGCATTAAAGTTTGAAACATTCTGAAACCGCTTTTGGGATCCAACAGAACATTATCGTGAAATCAAACGATCAGCTCAGGCTGCGCACCTGAAGCTGTTGGATCCTGCTGATGAAGAGTTTTGTGTCTTTTTCTGCCTCTCTTGCTTTTCCATCTCACTGATTCCCTTCATCCAGAAATTCTCAGAGAGAATGTTTCTCTCCTTCTCCTCCTTTTGGACTTTGGTTATGCAGGATTCCTCCTGACGAGCAACGTTATCTTGAAGAGCAGCACAGGCGTCGTTCCATTCTACTTCTTTTCTCGCGGTGGACGAGGTCAGTGTGTGCTTTCACCCGAGGTGTTGGTTTTTCGTGGACCTCGTCTTTTTGTGTGAGGTTGTTGTGGAGCTGTCTTACCTTTGTTTTATGCCCATCTTCTTGGATAGCGATCTTTTCTTTGGGAGAGCTGCGTCTCGTAGCTCTTGCACGGTTGCTGATTGCAGCAGCTGGTTTGTGGGTTGCTGCTGACTGAGTGCAGTGTTGTCTCAGCTGATGCTCGCTGTAAAAGGCAACACAAATGTGAACTAGGCCTAAAGCCTGAAAGCATAAATGTAGCTATTGCAAAAATCCAGCCTCATTCTTATCATTAGATACACATAAAAACACAATGTGTCTACTTATGTATGCACCACATTCACTCCAGCACGCCACACTTGGCTATAGGACCTGCTGTTATCCAAGGACAGCAGTTGTTGCTGCCAAATGGGATTCTTAGGCTTCTTATTTCCACACTTACACGGGTATTTTTTTAAATGTGGATTTTTCCAAGTTTGATTTGAAACACGAAAACTCAAGAAATGATCTCAAGTGATTTCAAGTTCATGGCAGAGCGACAGGTGGCGCTATAACGCACACTGTGAACAAATGTTAGCCAATTAAAAACCTGCAAATGATAACATGCCGTGTAATGTGACATCACAAAAGGAGCTAAAGGCACCTTTGAAGTTGGGGAATTAAATCTCAATTTTCCATATCCTCATGTAAATGCAAGAATGGAAAATCTTCACCCTGTTAGATTTTCATAAGCGATTCAAAATCTGTTTATTTAGACTTTCCACGACACTTTTGCCACTGCACAAGCAAAGCAGGATAAGATGCACATTGGCTTTGACAAGATCCTTAACCAAGATCAAGATTTGGCAAGAAAGCGATGACGCCAACCTGGTGATTTAGCCGACTGAACCTTAGTGTCCAACAAATGCACGTGATTAGTCTTGGTGCTTTATGGACTTCCTGCCTAAACATAGGAAATGTTAAGAATGCCGGTCTGGTGTCACGGTGTGAGGACAACAACCCTCAACACTGATAAAACAAAGGAGATGATTGTGGACATGAGGAAGAAGAAGAGGCCTCACCAGCCGCTGTTTGTCCAGGAGTGTGAGGTGGAGAGGGTGAGCAGCTTTAGGTACCTGGGCATCCACATCAGCGAGGACCTCACCTGGACACTGAACACCACACAGCTGCCCTCTCTGCAGAGCATCTACCATCGCAGAGTCCAGAGGAGCGTCACCTCCATCCTCAAAGACCCCACACACCCCCAACACGGACTGTTCACACTTCTGCCCTCCAGAGTGTGTGTGGAGTGTGAAACCCAGAACGTCCCGACTCAACAGCTCCTTCTTCCCCCCTGCTGTCAGACTCCTGAACAGCTGACCTACCTCAACTGCAATTTGCACATCAGACACTTTGCACACTAACTTCATTTTGCACATTAAGCTCCATCTACATCAACATTTGCAAACCACACTCGTCTTCCTTTACTTATTTTTGTACTTATTTATCTTCCATTATTTTTTATCCTTATTTCTCTTGTTCTTTGAACCCTCGCCTAACTTGGCATTTGTGCATGGACAGCAAAGGAAAAACGTGCAACGTGGCACAAGCTGTACAGCCTACAGTAGAGCAGAGTGACACACCACAAGGTACAGTAGTTCTGGCATTTTATTCCCTGCTGCTCTGCTGTAGTCAGCCCTTTGGCTTCTCTGCTCTCTGCTGCCAAAACCTCCAGCCAGGCTGCTCGGCTCAAAGTGGGAACACTGGTCGCGGCAGCCAAAGTTTGATAAGCCAGGGAGCAGTGTTCCTCTCCTCTGCCATCTTCACAGAGCTCTGACTGTGGTTAATAAAGGCAGATGATTCATTAGTGGTGATTAATATTGGGCTATGGGGACGTTAACTGCTGGCGGTTGAGTATTTTATTGAGCTTGTTTTACTGTTGCACTCACTGGAAGTAGTTTGGGGCTGGAGCCAGATGCTTAAAATATAAATGTACAATTAGAGTGGACGTGGAGGACTGAGAAGCGTTGGCGTGTTCTCTGTAATGCAACACTGAACCGTCATCGTGGCGAGGATCACAGTTTTATAAAAATATATTTTACTAGTCTTGGAGGATCTAATTAATACTTCTGCACACATTATTATACCCTCGAGGACACTGATACTTACAGTAACACTAGATCTCACAAGTGAACCACTCCAAATGCCCTTTTACATAAAGTTCAGCAAATACATTTAGTAGATGATGAAATGGTGAGTATTATTAACCCACTTAGCTCCAGACAAAAGCAGCAGTTGTATGGACAGAATAGCAGCGACATTCAGAGTCCAACCAGAACCTCGTAGATTAGAAAGAGCAATTCAGAAGTTCCTCCATACTTAGTGATGTTAGCTGCAAAAAGACACAGGTGCTCAGCAACCTCGCTTTAATGTAGCACTATAACTGAGCTGTCCTCGTGGGTGCAGATTGGCAACATGTTGCAACCAATCTGTCTGTGTTTATAAAGGAGTGGGTTAGGGCTGTTCGATATAACGACATATATCGGATATGAAAACATCTATCGTTTCATATTATACCCTTTCGTTTGTTTCGTGGTGTTGCAAAATAAACTGTTTACGGCAATATGTTTTCATGGTTTGATGGTCACTGTAGCAGCTATATTCATTTCTTGAAGTTCCCTATTTCTCTTTTATGTATTTATTATTTATTACACTACAGCTGGACAAGCGAATGTTTTTATGTGTTGTCGTTAGCAACAACGACGGTAAACCCAGCGTGTGGCTCCGCTGTCCGCTTCTTTATTTTCCACATAAACCTTTCACAATAAAGCTGAAGATCGTGTTGAGATTTTTCAAAATAAACTGAAATGACATGCATTGTTCTCAAACACCAAATTTCAGAAGATGCATCAAACAAATTACCTCAAATAAAAACATGAAGTAACTATAAATGGCGGTTATAGTAACCACGTGGATGCAGGCACAGAGAATACCAGCATGGCCAGTGAAGATGACGCAGAGCCAGGTAGCTCCAAACAGAAGGACCAGTCAAAACAAACCGAGGACTTTATTCCTAAATGAGGTGCTACCTTTGTAGCATGGAATGAGAATAGAATAGAATAGAATTCAACTTTATTGTCATTGCACGTCACAAGTACAAGGCAACGAAATGCAGTTTGCATCCATCTAGAAGTGCTTTAGCCATAATATAGATATATTACAAAATATATATTAGCAATAACATAGATATATAGATATATTACAGAAATGGGTCTGTTATAGATATGAGGGTACAAAATATGGGTCTATTATGGGTATGTTACAATGTACACGGTATGAAGGTCTGTTATGAATCTGCTATAAGTATGTACAGGCTATGGACAGGATATAAATATTAAAACAAGTTATAAACAGTTGTAAACAGTTGTAGAATTATAATCATCTTATTTTACAGAATGATTGTCTATACAGCATTTACAGTAGTGCAGTTAAGTTCACCAGGATGTCTCAGAGTCCTCAGGAAGAAGAGGCGCTGGTGAGCCTTCTCGACCAGCTTGGAGCAGTTGGTCGTCCAGGTGAGATCCTCGGAGATGTGGACACCCAGGAACTTGAAGCTGCTCACACGCTCCACAGCCGTCCCTTTAATGTAGATGGGTGGATGGACAATGGTTTGGTTATGAAAAGTCTGACACGGACCAGAAAACTGTACTATGCAAGTTATGCCGCAAACCGGCCCCCACCACAGACTCAGACATGGCAAAATAAATGTCTCATCAGGATGTGAGATTTTGGTCATATCACACATCCCTAGAGTGATTAGTTATCTGCAAACCGTTGCTAGTCTGTCTGGGAGTGATTGCAGTCAGTCCAAGTTGGAATGCAATTCTTTGGAGATTGGCTGTCCTGTGCAGGCTACCAGAGGGTGTGGCTATTTCACGAGCAAAGAGGCGAGACGGGCATTTGGATAAAAGGTTGTCCTCTAAGCTAATGTTGGGCTCAAGTGTCCTAAAAATCACACTTTCCCTCTGAGAAGTTTGATTACATGCTGACTAGGGCTGGGCCATATTATACCGTTCACGGTAATACCGGTATAATGTTAGGCAACGATAGGAAAATGAAATATCGCGATAGAATATGAGTAAAACGCGCATGCGCAGTGCCTTTGTTTCCATACGCACATGGCCGATTGTTGAGTGAAACAGATGAACCAGAATTGGTTTGTAAAAATGGTGCAACTTCAGTGATGTGGAACTGGTTTGGTGTTTGTCCGTCAGATACACGACAAAGCACATTTTTTTGCAGAACATGCAAGCGGCCGTCGTTATTGTCGTATTTGTCAGACTAAGATGCTCTTAAATCTGGGAGTAATCTGGGTCCTAAACTCCTTATTCTTCAGTTCAAACGAACACTGCAGCATCACTGAGCGTTAAAAACTGTCTAAATTCTTTCATCTTTAATAAAACGATCAGCATTGCTGCTTTACCAGGTGTAACTATGAAGTTTAACTTCCAGGCATCCATTAAAACAAAATTTATTACATTTAACAGAGTTAGAAGTTAGCGGGAAGCTAGCGGAAGTTAGCTCGCTAGTTACCTAAGCATGATATAGCATGTTCTGACTGAGAGATTTCTGAAAAAAATCAAACGTACAGCTCTGCTATCACTTCCAACATAAATGAAGACAGGAAACTAAACAGCAGTGACGTTTGTAGGGTTACTGAAGTTGGGCTAGCTGGTATATAATGATGTGCTACGTGATCGCTAGCGACACAGCTATGTTAGCATAACATAAACAGTGAAGCTGGAGGACGAACACTAACACTTTTCCACTTATAAAAGTTAACGTGAAGGTTCTTCATGGTTAGAGACAAATGCAATCGCATGGCAGGGTGCTGTAAACGGACCAAACTTCAGTCAGGAGAACAACTGAGATAATCCATCCACAATACGAGGTTAGTCATTAATATACTGCAGCAACATGGGAATAGAGCAGCTGCTAGAGAATTCAACATTAATGAATCAAAGGTACAGAAGTGGAGGAAGCAAGAAGAATGAGTTTAATAAAGTTTGATTTATCTGACTGCTTTGTTTCGCTTAATGTGCGTTATAATCCCGTGCACCTTATGGTCCGAAAAATACGTATTGCATACTGCAGTTTAATGTTGCAAAGCACCTCTTTTTAACTTCAGTGGATATTATACATGGTTATGCTCAGGATATGTCAGCCCATTTCTACTGGAAATGCCTTTTGGTTAAACTTTCAGCAAGGAATTTGTATTTGCACTGTTACATTTTTATAAAGCTTTAATGTACATAAAAACCAGCTTCTTATTTAAGTGAAAATAAATGGAAGGTTTTCTTTTTGCGCTAGTAATGTTGTGGAGTTGTATTTTGTCTCGCATCAATTATATCGTCAGTTATATCGTTATCGCAAATTTTCAAATATATATCGTGATAAATATTTTTGGCCATATCGCCCTGCTCTAATGCTGACATTACATGAGAGTTCATTCACTGTGTCCCACTTCAAAGAAAGTTTCACTAACGCTGGCGAACAGCAGCAAAAACAGCAGCGCTTACCAAAAGAAAGGTTCTGGATATTCTCAACAACTCGCCTCAGTATCGCTGTCTTTGGTCAGAATTGAGCTTCACTGACTCTTTTCACAAAGTCTCCAGAGACATGGACACATGACTCTAAGGTAAACGGACTATGTACTCAAATTGGGAGGGGTAAGAAAACTGAATTCAGCTGCCGGCTACCAACCTAAAAGTTCACGTTTCTATTAATCATTATTCTTACCCATAAGCGTTGGTTTTTTTTGTTTTTTTTTCAGGGATATAGTCCTTTAAAACAGTGGTCCCGAACCTTTTTTGCACCACGGACTGGCCATTAAAGTGTCGCGGATAAATACAACAAAATAAACGACTCACGGACCGGTACCGGGCCAATGTCTCAATGCATGCTCAATCATCCAGATAAGTAAATCCCATCATCCGGACGTAGCATTTTCAGTGGGAGAAACATTTCATCACTCATCCAAGTGACTCTTCAGAAAGTCGCTTCTGGTCACACCTCATTGCTGTGATTGGTCAAACTTTGCTCCGTTCAGCGGCCATTACACCAGACTTCAGGTGGTGATGCAGAGGTCTAGAAAACAGACTGACTTACGTTTTAATATTACTTAAAAATGTCCTGTGGAATCTTTTTGTAGATAAACACAAGTTCACACAAAAAAACCCCCCCAAACTGATCAATAACTCCACTATTTAAAATGAGCTTATTTAAAGGATGTAAAATATGCTATTGTTATTCGTCACCAAGAGCCCAGGTGAGGGCAGTCATGGGTAAATACACATACATACAAATGATCACGTTCTCGTTTGGGCCCAAATTGCAGTTCTGTCATTTTCTGTCAATGAAAAACCTAATTTTGGACGAACTGTCAGGGCTGGAGGTGATGCTCTGAATCGGTTTCAACATTAGATCCAGACTTCTCTTTAATTCTGCGCTTTTTTCACTCTCTGTCTCAAATGGCTGAATTGGCTCGTCACATTCCTCCCCATTCTCAACCCCACAGATGGACAGAGGGAGGGAGGCCGCCAGATTACATTAGCAGATCCTTGTCCTGTTTCTTTCCTTTTTTTTTTACCCCCTCTTTTCATTTAATTTTCTATGCTGCGAGCTACCCGCCAAAGAAGGCCACCCCCGCTTTCCAAATCCCTTCTGCACATATAACAAGACTCTCCGCCTTTGGTTACCTCAGGTGACAATTTACAATTTAGACCACACAGAGGCTGTTCACACACGCACACACACACACACACACACACACATTGGCTAGCAAAGAATCCTTAGCATCCCGCCCCCCTTCTGCTGACCCCCTTAAAAACCCATTTTAATCAGGGAAGGAACTGTCTGCCCAGAGCAGCCTGAACACTTAATACCTCAAACAGGTTCATCTTGTTACCGAGCAAATAAATCCTGCTCACAGACACGCTGAGTTGAGACGTGGCTTTAGGAGGCCTGAGGGTGGTTTCTTTTGACTGCAGTGAAAGCATGCAGCGGCCGTGAGGCCCGATCCACCATCTCTGCTTTTGTAATATAGCCATGAATACAAATGGCCCCGCTAATTCACTCAAACTCCTAACAACGCTCATTTCCCCTCCTGCCAGAGGTCATTTGGCGCTGTGTTCCTCTCGCAGCTCCTTTTCCTCATTACATCTGCCTCCTGTGGGACTCTTTTTCCTAATCTTCAACAACTAAACATTCTCAAAATTGCGGCACGCTAAAGTTACTCCCACTCCTGTTTAGATTTAACACACGTGTGAAGTTTTATTTTTTTGTTGCTGGGCCCCGTTTCTTTTTTTGGGTTGTTTTCTGTGTGACCTCAGTGTCGTGTCAAGATCAGCCTCGGATTGCGAGCTCAGCTGGAGACAATCCAGACCTCTGGCAGCCCTGACAGCAACTTCCCAGGATCTGAGATGCTGCCAGGTCACTCTGGTGCCACCAGGCCTGGAGCCACGGCCGCAACCACAAGGAGTCCTAGAGTCAGACTGGGGGACCACAACAAGATGCTCAGCTACAGGGAGAGACGGGACACAGAGAGAAATAAGAGTTCTTCAGAGCCTTTGGATATGGTAGCGTCATGTGTTCTGTCCTTAGTAAAAATCCAGAACAGCAAACTGAATCAATTGTTTTAACTTCATAAAAGTGGCTTTATTAATTATTCAATCTCATCAGTGTTCAGGTTCACGTTTTTGCTTCTGCTGTTTCAAACTGTTTTTAGTTGAACATAGATTTTCTAAAACTCAGGAACCTTTTCTGTCTGTGCTGCACTCGAGTGCAGTGGGTCCTCTGAAATGTCCTGCAGCTACAGACGCCAACGAGCGCTGCGACACCAAACGGTAGAATTCTGCACAGAACATACATTTTAATATAAAATAATTTGTTTCATTGTATTGATCACTTAGAGCTTATTTAAATCATGCAATCTCTAACATGTTAAGCTAACGGTGTTTTTCAGCTATGAGCTAATTGGCTCGCAGAGCCGTCTCTGTGCTGGTTGAGACTGTATATAAAAGATGAACAGCAGCTGTGATACCTCTTACGCGCTGCTGTTTTGAACCTTTAGATTAGCGTTTTGGCTATTATTATTATTATTTTTATATATATTTATTTATTTTTTTATATAATGACCAAACGTGACTATATTCTGATGAGGATGCAAACGTCGGGACCTCTGAGCTAATGCTGGCTAGTTTTGTTAGAACAATGCGCCTGCAGTCCACTGATTAAATGTGACGCTGATTTTAACTAGCGAAAAACAAAATGTACTCGCCAGGGAAACAGAAAAGCCAGCTCCAGTGGTTTCCAAAGTGTGGACCGGTGCCCCCTGATGGGACGCAAAAAGTACTGCAGGTGGGCCGCAGTGATACAAAAACTGAAATTCAGTTTTAAATTACTCACAATTATTTACATTCACAGATTTATATAAATGTAGTTATTTATGTAAAAAGCAAATTAAAACTGGTAATAGGAGGGGGTTAGTTTGTGATATCGCTCATTACTCCGACCTAAATTTACTGCTCTTGGTTGGGTCACTCATTCGCCTTAACACTTTGAATATGACTGGTAGCATTAGTGGTTTTTAGCCAGCACCCTGTGTTAGGTTCCCATTGACTTAAGGAAAAACTGCCTTAGTGTGTTCAGTCAAGTCAAGTGACAGAGAGCTATACCTCATGAAAAATGTAAAAGTTGTAAAGAAAAGCATCAGTCCTGTAGTTGTCTTGAAGTAGGAAATGTTCCCCATATATACACATAAAACGATTGTGGCCTGATTGAGAGTTTTTGCTCTGGAGTGCGTCCTCCTAACAGGAAAGCACAGACTTTCTCTAAGGTGCATTTCCCTCTGATGACAGGGAGCCAGCGCGGCACAATGCACCATTGTGTACGAGCGCTGTGCTGATCCTCGGTATGTACTGTTTGACATTTGTGGCATTCCCGCCGAGTTCTACCCCGATTATGCTTATCAATGAGAGACAGACTGATGGTGGAAGATAAGGCCCTCACCAGCTTTTGAAACAGCCGCAGGACCGTTTCGAGAACAAGTGTTCCCCACAATTCAGACATCCCTTTGGAGCCTATTAGAAGGTCAGAGATTCTGTATGATAAATGGATCTGGAGACCAAACGGCAGCATATTGTCCTGAGTTTTGAATACTTTCCTGCTCCAAGAATGCTGATGAAAACATCCTGTTGGCGCCGTTGTGCGGTACATTTTATGATGGGCTTACGTAACTGCCAGGCTCGATGTGTATTCACAGCCACTATAAAGTGTCCTGTTTTAAACATGTTTATCTGTGCTTTGAGGATTACCTGCCTTGTGCTATGACTCTTTCTGTCCTATAGAATTTGCACCTTTTCTCACTGGAGCAGTGAAAACGCAAACACAGCACAAGCTCATAGCGTTGGCTGTGTTTTTTGGGGGTTACTCATGAAACCGAAGCAGAGCAAATATTACTTTGGAGATGTTAGTCTGTCTGTGTGACAAATTAGTAATCACCCTTCATCTGGATCTATTTTCTGTCACCCGTTTCAAGGGGAAATATTTTACCGTTGGAGCAACCAAATGTTCCCGTGTTCCCCAGCTAGCTGTTGACCTGTGTTTAAAGGGTTGTGTGATGGATCTTACTCAGATCAGAGCTGTAACCATTTAACGAAATATTCAATTCAGATGTGGGTGAGTATTCAGATGCTGAAACTCATCCACAAAGCTGGGGGAAACTGCAGAGTCAGGCAGTTTTTCTCTGTGGGTTCGTCACTGGGAGTGGCTGCATTCACGAGCAAGGAGTCATGAGATGGAGATGTTGACTTAAAATAATGTGAGTAGCAGCTCCCAAACATTTTCTATGACTTATAATCAGCACATACTTTAGCTCATATTTGCACACAGCTCCTGTTGTGCAGTGACACCTCCCTGTTCTGGGGGCTTTTGTGAAGTGACTGTAAGAGTGACCTGTTGATACTGGACAAGTCACCAGTCTATACCAGGCGAACACACAGAAAGTGAGAAGACCTCAAACTCTCACATCCACAGCTAGAGCCAGATGAGAGTCAACAGTTAACCGTATCATTCTGTGGGAGGAGCACCTGCACAGACAGGTAGCAATAACATGCACGCGCCACACAGAACCACCCACTCGGTCCCTGTCTGGCTTACTTTACAAATCCTGTCTTATCTGTGGCCTTATGAATCCACACGGATCCTTTCTGTCCTCACCTCCTAATCTATATCTGTGCTCTTCCCCCATCTGAGCCTCTTATTAGCCTTTTATTGCACTGTAACCTATTCAAAGGCCACATTAGAATATCGCCTGTGAAGCAGTGAGTCTCAGGGCCCGAGGTATTCGCATCGTAAAACATAAACGTGCTGCTTCAGGGTTAATCCGTGGCTCGCAGGAAGCAGTACTTTAACAGGATGAGTCCAGGTGAAGACACACAAAAGCAAAGTTAATGGGTGACAAACTTCAGTGATGCTCTGCTGCTCCTGCCGTCATTAACTCTAGCCCAGTGAAATCCCACTGTGCTGAACGACCGCTGCGTCTGCCCGTTCTGTTATAATCAAGTAGTGTAATCAAGTAGGTTGTTTGAGGCTAATAAGGTGTTCTTTGATTAAACTGCTCGTGCACAGTTGTAACCAGGATGGAGTTTGCTTGGAACAGCACGTCCCGTGTTTAGGAAGCAGTCGAGTCTGGTCGGGTTCTGGGCTTCAATAAACAGCTCCATCCAGTATAAATAGCAGAGCCTTTGGTCTGTTGCCACTGCGGCCGAGCGCAGCAGCAGCAGGGAGGAACAGCTGTAGTCGCTCTGTCGCCGAGGACATATCACTCCTCAGCCATCCTGCCAGTCTTCTCTGTGCAGTCTAACATGAGCAGCGCTTGAGGACCACAGAGTCTGCTGGAGGGCCTTGCTGTAATTTCAGCCCTCTACCTACTGCACGCACCTGTGTCTGTAACTGCAGGTAATCCAGTGGCTTGCTGTGTACCTTTGTGTTCTGTTTTAATACGTTTAAGTATATGTCACAAGGGGAATGTGTCAAAAGGCGTCTCCCTTAGCAACAAAGAATTTTCCCACTCTGTAGTTTCCATCAGCTTTATATTGCCTCAATGTCTTTCATTGTTTTGGTTTTATATCCCACAACTTTGTTTGGGTTTAGTCTCACCGCTCTCATCAGCTTGGTTTCCACCTGCAGCGGGCTGATGCTTCCTGTCGGAGCATGTCAGATTTGGTACTAACCACGGAAACATGAGTGCGAGGATTTTACCAGTCTCAGTGTGTCGAATCTTTGTTTCAAAGCCACTGGAATCTCACAAGTATATACAATGTGTCATTTTACATTAGTGTCATTATGCACCAAGTTCTGGAAATGGGTCGGTGAGTCTCTCATGACCAATTTACTAAATATGGACACTTTGTGTGCAAGCCAGACGTCACTGTATGATTGAGATCAATTTTAGAGCCTGATCAAATTAATGGGCGGGGCTGATAAATTGGCTGTTTGCCTGTATGTCTGTATCGGCTTTTATAACGGCTGATAAATTAATGAATATTGGAAAAAGTAAAGAACAGGCGGGAGAAACACCCTTATGAATGTCGTTATGAATGTCGATGTTGCACAATTTGTCCACTAGAGGGCACCCTGCAGCATCCCGTATGGTTAGAACACTAAAACCTGATGTTCTGAGCAGAGTGCGGCACAGCGTAAACTATTCATCCGTAACTCGTTGTCATAATAAAACAAGATCTTCATTGCCAAAGTAAGGACTCAGAAATTCACATAACAAATGTTTATTTCCCATGTCCCAAAAAAAATATCCCCTAACATGTCAGATTTTCAAATGAGCAAATATTGGTCTTATAGTGGCCGGGCTCTAATAATTTTTACATCAATGTAGCAATTGGCAGGAACATTTGTTTAGAACTTTAAAGTTTCCAGGTAAATAAATAAATAAAAGTCAAACTGAATTCTCCTTGTTACTATGAAATGTGGGCTAGTTTAAAAGAGGCTTTCAGGTGGGTCATGGGGCACTTGGCTCTGATCCCAGAAAAGTGTCTAAAAAGGAAGGATTAGGCTGGGTTAATTGGATAGATGGTTCAAAAAGATTAGGTGCTGCAAGGAGCATTACTTTACCCCATCAGCTCGATGCACTGAACAACAGAGGGCCTGACTGTAAACACAGCGTCCAGATATAGTGTGTTAATAATGTGCCAACAGAGCTGTCAGCCTGCAAGGAGACACTATGCTGGAGATGTTTGCCCTCAGTGCTGTTAGGTTAGGTGTTAAACAGGAAGTTGATTGTTACATGGAGGAGTGGGTGGATGGTTACGATCTGCCAAAAGAGTCACATATACGTGTATATGTGTAGATGTATAGATAAAGAGAAGTACTGGACAAACTAAACTGGATCCTATAACGACACTAGATGAATATTTATCAAATACCATGATTACTTTTTTGTCCAACAGTTTTTGATACAGTTTACTTTTGGTGAAAAGGAAATCACTAAAGTCTGTAGATGTCTGGCACGTCTGGGTGCAAAAGCTTGCAAAGATTTCATGTTGATCAGTCAGACCAGGTATGCTGCTTCCTGCTTTTTCTGAACACTCAAGCCACACTATGTAGGCATTAAGGACATGTGTAACACAACCACAGGCTAGAAGGAGCCCGGGATTGAACCACCAACCTTGCTTTACTTCTACCTATTGAGTCAAAGCTGCCTGGAATTCTTCGCTACTCTAACCCTCAACAGCCTAACTGTATGCTTAACCTTGACAACAGGCCCAGTCTGATGGTTCCTTTTCCATATCCGTCCTGCTGCAGGTCCTTCAAGCCAGACTTTGTTCTGATTCGCCAGCACGCCTACAGCATGATTCCCGGTGAGGACTTCAGGAATCTTGTCATCGGCCTCCATTTTGGCAGCGTCCCGAGCGTCAACTCCATCTTCTCCATATACAACTTCTGCAGCAAACCCTGGGTGGTAAGCGCTCCGTAACGGCTCTCTTTGCTATACTTTCACCCACACAAAGGTGTCGCAAAGTCCCTCCCTCGGCAGCTGCCTCCGACTGATTTATTTGTGCTAATAAATGGAGCTGCAACACCTGTGATTTGAGCTGGCCAGCAGAGCGGGCGGCCTCGGCCACCACGTGTTTTTAGTCACTTTGTGCTGAGAAAAGCTACAAAACTGCAGTGAAAAGTATGTAGATGCTTGGCTTTGAAAGAGGTCTTAAATTTAGGTTTAAAGCAGGAAATATGCAGCACAGTTTTGTTAAAGGTGCCATTCTTCACTATATATTTACAGTTCTGTTACTCATTCTACAAAGCACAAGTTAAAAAATGAGGTGGTTGATCACCAGTAAGGCACCTATCATGCTGTATGTGTTAACCAACTGCTGAATGCGACACGTTTAAAACAATGAACCGAAGCAGGTCTGAAGACAAATCTATTGGAAAGGAAATTCCAGCACCTCAAGAATAAATAACTCCAAGAAAGTATTACCTCGGGGTGTAAGCAAATGGATTATTGATTTTAGAAGAACAGGTGTTCAAACCCTCACACTAACAGGTGGGTCTAACTGTACCAGGCCACATTTTATAAACAAAAAAAACCAAAAACCAAACAAACCTGGAGTTTCAGACGATCCATATCCTCTGCTCCTAAAAGTCGTTAACACGCATGAATCTTATAGAAGTTTCTGTTTGTCCTCCTTGAATAATGACGTCTTCCTGTCTTGTTTATTTCTGCTTGCAGTTTTCTCAAATGATTAAGCTGTACCGCTCCCTCGGCCCTGAGAAATTCCCCCTGAATGAACAAACTTTTTATCCCAACCACACACAGATGGTGAGTGCCCCGCAGATATTATTCTTTATTTCAACGGGGGGGGGGTCCACTCTCACGGATGTGCACAAAAATCACCCAAGACCTCCTGTGGAGCATTTTTCAGTAAGTCTTTATTATAAAAATATAAAACACAGAAATTAAGTCAAACATTTCTACAACCCCAACAAGGAAATATCCCCAACCCACATAATTCATAAATCAGTGTTTACACACAGACTGTACACAGCTTCCTTGATTGGATTTTTTTTCCTTTTGACTGATTTCTGTGTTAAGCAGATAGTATATTTACATAAACATGAACCACAGAAATAATGACACAGAAATGCCACAGCTGGAGGAAGAGCTCATTATGTATGGAGGTGAAGAACGATAAACTAAATACTGCTGAAAGATTCAGTCATAAAAAAAAAAAAAAAAAAAAAAAAAAAAAAAAAGTGAGCTCCCGGCTAACCTTCGCTCAAAATGCTGTTTAAAAAAAAAACAAAAAAAAACAGAGAACCGAAAACCCCCCCAAAAACAACAAATAAGAGAAAATATAGAATTTCGTAGAAATTAAAGGGATTAAAAAAAAAAAAAAAGTGACACAGATAACCAGAAATGGACCATAAATGAAACACAACCTAGTTAGCCTAGCTTCACATAGTCTGGAAATAGCACAGCTAGCATAACCATCTCAACATATGAAACATACACAGTAGTGTTTGAACGAATTTGAAACCACCGTAGTTTGTCCTTCCTCTCTACTATGCTATGCGAGGCAGTTTACAGTATCCTGCTTTAAGCTGCCATAAACTAGGCTAAATCACTGCCAAAAATAGATGCATAATTAGCACAAACATGTCAGAGTGATATCAGTATTCTTTTAGCAAACCAACAGTTTCTGTGCTTGGCGCTCTCTTAGCATAAATTACGAATGGGCTCTTCCTCTTTGTGAGGCCAGTCTGTGTCCGTTATTGGAATGGAATGAAGGGAAGTAAAAATAAGAGAAAACCCCAGACGGGAACAGGCGAACAAGAATGAATTTAGTGACAATATATTGTTACTTTCATTTATATATAATGTTCATCTCAAATAGTTAAATAAAAAAGATTGAATATACACTTACAAAATATGTCCTTCTCTGAAACCTCTGTTATAGTTTTAATTTTATCGGATTGGTAACGAGTACCAGCTTGGGGGGGTGGGGGGGATTATAATGAAGCCAAAAAAACCAAACTACCATAATAGTACCATAATGTTGAATTTGCTGATGCTGGTGCTTCATTTAATACACTGCAGTGAGTTCACGATATTATTTGGCCTGTTTTTCTTTTATGCACATATACCACATAGTATAACCCAATAAACATATAAATAAATGTAATAGAGGTTTCAGATGAGTTGATTTCTGTAGCTTATTTTATATACAGCAACAAATAAAATATCACCATCTCTGCAAGAAATCGGGCGCTTCCCCGCGCTGGCACTGTGTTACTTTTGTGAAGCAGTGCGCAACAGTCGCGTTAAAAACAGGAAGCAGACTTACTACCATTATAAAGACGTGTGTGACAGTTCAAACTGAACATAACCGATACTTCACTGTGAAATATTGTCCATTTCACAAAGGGGTTTGAAGCCAAAATAGACGTGTATCGTTAACATATATAATATGTTGGCGCTGTTTCGGCCATGTTCGGTATATTGATAGCAACAAGCTAGCTTTACTCAGCAAATTTACAAAGGATCATCTTCGTAGTATACTTCGTCTGACACCTCCTGGCTTTTGCTTTAGAGACTTCTCCTCGTTCAAATGATCCTGACACTAGCTACTAGCTAAACTGCAGGTTGCTAATTGAAGCCAATGATACTGATGCTGTAAATAATACTTATGATTAAATCTTTTCAGAAGCTCTCAGTAGGTTGAGCGAGGTCTTACACTTTTTATTGGCCCTTTCTGTCTTTGTCACCGATGTCAACTTGGTGCAAAGGACGGAGTTTGTAGTACAAGGAAAAAGGAGCCACAGGACAAGCTGTACAAATAAAGGGAGGGTGGGGGGTATTATTTTCTATCAGAAGTGCTACAAACAGGCACTGTAATAGATTTGCTCTTTTTTTTCCCTTTAAAAAAGGGGGACATCACCCAGGCAGGTGAGCTCGAACAGTCCTGTAATACTCTAAACGTGACCAGGGATGGGACGGAGTTTGGGAGGCGGCAGCGAGTTTCAGTCAGAGGGCGTTTGTGTTCAGGGGTCAGTGGCATTGATGGTGGTTTTATCACGGGTGGTCATGCCTCGGTACCAGCTGCAGTAGCCCTCCTTCTGCTGGATGCAGGCGTAGTGCCGGGACTGGTAGCCGGGATAACCGAAGTGGGACAGCATGTCCGTCCATAAGCACTCGTTCTTGGAGGTCACGAAGCAGGGCAGGTAGTGGCAGGGCTTAATCTACAGAGAAAGGAGAAAAACCCGAGATGAAGCCTGACAAGCACTATCCCATGATTTGGCATGTTGCTAGAACATACATGATACTGAGTTATAACAGCTTTTTATTAGTGCTGTCAGCGTTAACCTCGTTAAAATGACGTTAACGCCATAACCACATTAACGCGGCAAATCTCCGTTAGCAAGTTAACGCGGATGGCCCCGTGCGTGGGGCTGCACGGCGTCAATGCGTTCGCGCGGTTAGCACGTTAATAAGTTAACGCCGTCATTTTAACGCTGACAGCACTACTTTTTATATTATAACTAAATATCATACCATAGCGCTAATTAGCTTAGCACTTATTAGCTTTGAAAGAAGAGGTTAAAAATGGCGGAAAATGGTTACACTAGTTGAGCTTGGATCTGGCTTCCTAGGTAGCATAGCAAAAAGACAAATAAGCAGATTTTGGCAGTATGAAAGATGTTCCCTGAATACTTAAACAATTTACCGACTGCGTTTTCTCAAATCCTAAAGTACTTTGAATTTACAGTATTTAGGTTTATTTATGGTTCATTATGAATTAGCTTAATGAGTGCTAAGAAACATAGCTTGGATCTTCAAAAACACTTGACATGAAATACATGCTTGGTGAAACAAGCAAAACATGCATCTTTGCTCTACTGCCTTTCAGCGTTTGCTTTCAGGGATTTACTGCAGAAGATTTATTGATCTGATGGGACTGGGGGAAAAAATGGCAGCTCTCTAAATAACTAAGCTCAAACCCAGTAAGTCTACACTGGCACGTGCTGCTTTGTGCGACGGAACGTTGACATCTTCCTGAAGCAGCGAGAGTTTTTTGTAGTTTGTCAAGGATTCAGTTCGATGTTAGCCTTTCGTGCGTCACCACTCCAGGTGCTCACACAAAAAGCAGCTTCACAGATGAATATACAGCCTGAAGTGACAGGAAGATTCACATAACTAACCGAGTCGTCACACTTATCTGGATATGAATTCAGCAGCAAATTCAATTAGTACATTAAAGGCCACGTTTGCCATTTTTGGCTGCTTTTGTTACTCAGGCCAAGAAAGTTCATCCTCCGTGGCTCAGAGATGTCTGACATAACTTCTCAGTTCGAGTGCTTCTAACGATCTGTAGAGAGTAATAAAACTGCCACGACATGCTTCTTCGCGCTCCAGTGCCGTAAGTCCTCATTTGTGAAGGAATGCGAAGGACAGAGGAGCTGTTTTTTAAAACCGTGCAGTGATTTCTGTGTCTGCTTTGCGCTTAAGGGCCGTCACCATGACGCCTCAGCTGATTGATTGCCTCCTTCGATTGCCTCTGGGCTGCTGCCACGTACAATCTGAGCACAGTTTACTTGCTTTGGCCCGTATTGGGAACAAACAGGTCTCCCTGCTAATCCACTTATACTGATAGGGGCCCGGCGCGTTAGCAGATGTCCGCGGCGCCGCTGTACAGTAGGATGTTTATGAGGCGTTTCGGCAGCTGCGCAGCAGCAAGCTACATGTGTGAGTCACATGAAATGGGAGGCTTGAGCTGATTCCAGACCTGTTACTTAATTCCCTGTGACAGTAGTAAAACTTGTTTTTTTTCTCCATTTCTATCCCAGCTAAACATCCGTGATGAATAATAGTGGGAATTAGACACTTAAAAAGGAGCTCATATTTCAGTCTTGATAAAAAATAATCCGTTCAATGGCTTGCAGTAGAATTAATGATTGATTTGATTCTTCACACAGAGCCACCATAACTAAGTATACACATCCTTCCTCCTGTACTGTTTAAATCCTGTTATATTAATCAACTTTATAAGTGGTCATCCAGCAGGATAACATTTGGTTGCCTTTGCAAAAATGAGCAGCAGTAAGCTCCTCTTGAGCCTCGTCTTTCCTCATCTATCATATCCTTGTTGGGACAAAGGTTGCCTGTTGACACTCACCCTGCAGTTGCAGCCCAGCTGGTAGCGATGGTTGATGCCTTTCTTCTGCGCCAGCGAGAGGCGCTCCCACCGCTCGTTCAGGTTGCACAGCCCCGTGTAAACCTTGCCGTCGTAGACTCGTCCTGTGGAAGCACAGGATATTTGGATGTCACTCTTAGATTGTGTTCTCACCTCTGTATAAAACGATGTTTAAGTACCTCTTAGTCTTTAAAACGGACTCTGGAGTCATGCAAACAGATGTGAGGATTTGGCGTTTTTCTTTGCCAGACACACACATGACAAACTGAATCTTCGACTTTGGACGAACCAACAGAACGACATTATCGACCTAATTCACAGAAATTTTAATATTTTCCAAGGCCTTAAGGGGCGTATTTACTTTGCTCTCTCTGGCGCCCAATAAAAGCATCTGTACTTGATTAATGTGTAAAGACCCACACATTAATCCCGACTCAGGTCACAATGCATGCATGCCACTTATTTTGTAATCGTTTCAATATAACACAGGATACTGTAGTCCCATCACTCAACCAGTCCAACTTATTTGCCCATGGTAAGACAATATCATACAGTAAGCCCATATTAAACCAGCACCTCTATTTCTGGATATCCAAATGTCAGCAGACATCTATTTTTAGTGCTGGACCATTTGCACCTTACGGACTCCCGAGACAGGTGCACAATGGCACACTGCATGTGCTCGGGAACGTTTCGATGTCATCAGTGTTGTCACCTCATGGGAATGTGACAGCTCACAAATATGTGCATCTTCGACCCCCAGTGCACCTCCCAATCGGCCTGCATCGTTGCACTGGGATTACTGGAGTCGCTTGCGGGTTTATTACATGGTGCAGAGTGTGCGACACGCACCTAAAATACCAATCGGGGTCAGCGCCCTTATGCTTGATCAAAAGAGATTTTTGCAGCTCACGCTGGAGGCCTCGGTGTGTTTAAATTGTTCTTAATACAATCCTAATTATATGGAGTTCTTTCTATAGATGCCCTGGCAGGAGCGAAAGACACTGATGTCCCCTCGCACCCGGACTGGGTAAACATAGCAGTCACTGCCCAGCAACGCCAGCTCGTTGGCTTGCACTGTGCGGTGCAGTTAGAGTATTTACAGGTCGGGACTTAGCGACAGTTATATACACCAAGCGCAGCAGGGTCCAAAGTAAACTGCACCTCTGTTAGAAATAGCAACTCATAAAGTGCTTCTGCTGGAAAATGCCAGTCGCTTCCTGCTGGCTGCTAATTACGAGTTGTGTGTGTGAGAGGAAAAAACAAAACAAAACTGCAGTTTCTAGACGGCGAAGCTAAGGGAAATGAGTTTTAAGAGGGCCATTCCTTTGCCACCTTGCACGGTGGCAAACAGTAGGTTGTAATTAGTGGGAAACTTTGTGTGACAGGACAAACCAAGAAATCCTTGGGGAGGAGAAGTGTGTGTATCTTGCAGTGATGCTGGCTGGAAGGCCTCTGAATGTTTTCAGCACCCATTTGGTGATAAAATGGATTCAGTTTGGATTTAATCATGCCACAAGCTCAAAAAAGGATATATTGAGAAAGAGTGTTGCTAACAGTTACACGTCCTCTGAGACTGTCACATACAAGCAGTCGCTAAGTTTATGTTATTACGAAACAGACCGCGAGTGGTCAGTTATAACTTTCTCTGGTGCTATCACAAATGATTACCTGAAGCCATTTATCAGAAATGCCAAAGGCAGTAAAATCAAATAAAAACAGTTATTTTGGACAATCAAAGACCTTCACAATGAGGATATTTTGTAAAAGCAACTTTCAGCTCTTATCCCACCTCCATACCCTTTAAAAGGCCTGTTTGATGTTTGATGGCTGAGAGTTAAGTCAGAATTAGGTGCCAGTTACACTCGGGGTAAAGCTTTGGCACTTAGCTGTGAACATTCAACTCGGGGGAGGAGTCTTTGGAATGCACCAATTAATCTCCTCATGAAGACTCTGAGCCCCTCCCCCTACACACAGAGTGGAGCAGCCACTCCAGAATGCTTTTTAACCGAAAACTAATTTTAACCAAAACTTAATCATTGCTTGTTCCACTTACATTAAACTCGGCACTAAAAATGACTCTGAGGAGCAGACAGCCATCGAGCAAAGCTGGATAGCTTAGCTTAGAGTTTCCTTCATATAATTTGATTACGGTGACATTTTCTCCCTTAGCACAGATTTCTGTAAACGTTGCATAGCCTCGCTTTGAGAGGGTTTCTCACACTTAACGTTGATTATTTCAACAGTCTGAGTAAAAATCAGTCAGAGCAACGCTCAAAACCACGGCTCACCTGTGATCAGGTACTGGTATTTGTTGATGTCAAACTTCACACCGCACAAACTCTCCGAGGCGTCTGTGTAAATGTGCTGCACATGCTGGACTTTTTCAAATCCTTTGTACATCTGTAAGACATGAGAATCAAACATGGAATTACACCCCCATGCTCTTTAAAAATAGGAAAGTGTAATGTTTCTGCACCATGGCACTCCATCTCTTCCTCAACCTCCACATATAAATAATGACGAATGGAAACAGCACACTGGCTTTATCAGATGACATTTCTTAAGGAGCGCCTCAGGGGAGAAGGAGTATTTGGCTCTGCCCTCAACCTAATCATAGATAACATAGCTACGTTGTGTAATATGCTTTCACTTTGATGGCGTTTTGGCAAGGTCACTGCTAAAATCCAGTCCTTCCATTCAGCTCAGTCATGTAGAGCCCGAAGTGAATGTTTGCTCTGAGAACTTTCTGGATTTTTCTTCCCCTGGCAGTGTAATCTATTTGTCTGGGAACAACAGGAAATCCCTGTTTAGATGCGGCGTTCTGAGAAAAGCAGAACAAACTGTTACTTAAGCCAGAAACTGTGGCACTTTGGGAAAGCCAAAGGCACAAGTCTCATAGGATCTGTTGAAATTTGAAAAGAATTGTGTAAGTTATTAGAGCAAAGCACTGTTTTCAGTACAAACCAGCAGACTGAAATACAAATAAATAAACCAAGAGGCTCAAAGGCCACGTCTAATTGCTGAGGATAATCCCAGAGTGGCACCTGCTATGCTTCGCCATCAACAGGCCACTTGATGTTTTTGTTACAACCTGGGATTTTACTGATGCATCGCATGACTCTACTGAAATATTTACACTCAGAGTGAGGAGTTTGGTTGAGCTCTAATGCCCGAAAGCCTGCTAATCCTCCAGCCTGGCTTCTATCTGAGCAGCAGGCCGATGTCAGCATCTGTCAGAAATATGCAGTGTTATGTAAGAATATAGAGGAAGTAAAGAATGAGCTTTCAGGGCAAGGATCCTGAAATGCTTTTCAGCTATTACACGGCAGCTGAGGGGGCGGAGAGACAGCATTGTAAGTAAAATGTAACAAGCCACGATATGTAGTCAGTTATACTTAAAAATGAGAGCAAAGATTGGTCTTCAGTTGAAAAGATGCAGAAATTTTACAATTTATTTGCTTCAGATTAAAAAAAACAAAAACCTTAAATAAGTGACAACACTGGGGGAAAAGCCAATCTTTACTAATAATAATCAGCATATTTCTTTCCTGTAGTGTGACAAAAGAAAACTAGATAGGCAAGCCTCATATATACATGTATGTGTGGATATTTTCAGGCTATACAGGTAACGTCCCATGTCAGCAGATGTCATGGTTTCATGGAGCTCAGGATTAACTTGTCATCACTAGCTAGTACATATCATTAGCTAATAATAGCAAAATTCTTTTTCTCTGTTCATGAGAGCTAAAGAAAAATGTATATAAATCTTATATAGAGACCATTTTAGAATATTTAGATAGTTTGTGATTGGCTTAGTTTAGCAGAAGAACTGGAAACAACCAGCCATTTCTGTAAATGTCCAGTCAGTTGCTAATATGAAAAAAACAAAACTTCGATATTGTTAAACTACTCTGTTATTTGTATAACATGTTATTTGATCCTGTTTTTGAAATGTAAACAAAAGCAAGATTAGATGTTTCGTTCCTTTTGGTCGTTTGCTAGGTGTCCTGGAAATCTCTTCTTGGTCATGTTATTGCACAAACACAGGGATTAAACTGAAACTTGCCATAAAAGGATTTTGCTTTCTGTAGCTTTGTATTTAACTCAGGCAAACAGCATCGGATTAAGCAGATGTTTGTTCTCACCTTCATTTGCTTGACAGTGTAGCGCATGGTTCCAAACGGTCCATCTCTCAGGAGCTTCTTGCCCACCACTTTAGCTCGAATCACTGTGAAGAGAGCACACAGGTGCATTCCTTTTAGCGTACAACTTTCCAAGCAAATAAACACATTGCTTCTGTTAAATGCCGTTTCAGGACCAGGTTGGCACCACAGTTAACCATTTATGCATTACTTCCATTTGCTGAGAAAGCCAATAGAGAAAAATCACTAAAGGAAAGAATGAGTTTGATACAGAAATGGAAGGAAAAGAGTCTGAACTAGAAAGACATGGATGTCTGCAAATAACTACTCTAGGGTGGGATTGGAAAAAAAACATTCATGTTCACTGTTATTAACTTTTGACAATCTGAATACTAAATCTTCACATAATTAGGAAAAAGTGACTTTAAACAAAAACAGGGTCCCATCTTTGGGAGTACAGCTTGACAACGATCTTATCAGAGTGCAGGACCCTCATGTAAATGTTGGCGAGGTGAAAATGCTTAGCGGCAAGTTTGATTTGTTTGCTTTCACTTGTGTTGGCGTAAGGGGGCTTATTATGAAAGGCCAGGAACTGGGAGTGTACAAAACGAGTGATCATTTGAGCTGCTGCTTCAGCGCCTGCCTCGAGCTGCGGGCCCTGCATGAGCTTTCAGTCCCGCTCTGAAGTTCACCTGCTGCCCAAAGCCCAACAGCCACAGACACAACTAACACTGACTATGTTTGTTATCTTCTCCCTGTGGAATTTCCTTCCCAGATTCTTTGGGGTTTCACATTCCCCAGAAAGGGGGGAGAAAGAAATGAGGCATGTGGCATCTTCTGTTGGATTTCTGTTTGTCTAGCTGTCCTGCTAAAAGGCAAAAGGAAATTGGGCATAAAACTACAAGTCAAATAGGAAGCTATTACAGCATGGCCACCCAAAAGTGGTGACCACAGATTTATTTTAGTTATACGGTCCCCTATTTGAACCGAGACTTTATTTATGCAACACACCAAATCCTATTTTGAAGCAGTAAATTGAGCAATGCAGCCATCCAGGAGCCTCAAACAGATTTTGTGTTACTTTTCATTCATTTCAGTCTTCTTTAGTAGAAAGCGGTGGCATTTTGTTAACTGTCACTGTTAATGTCACCAAATAAAAGATTAAATCACATTAAATCGTAAATTAATAAAAAAACAAAAAAACAAAAAACATGGGTCACTCCTTCCAGATTCCAGCCCCTGCCTGCCCTCTACTTTCTGAACTTTTGCAATAACTTGGTGCACAGCATTTGATCCATTAACCTGTCAGCTCGCTCTATATGAACTCAGGAGCGCTGCTATGTGATCAACCTCTGCTAAATGCATCTAAATGCTGTCTGACAGACGTCTGCAGCTGCAATTACAACAGCACAGGAGCACAATTACACAGGAATGTGCAGATATAACTGGATACTTTTGCCTCATTTCAGTACACTGCCGCCATTATTTTCAAATGCCACCCGAAAACGCAGTTTCATTCTCTGCCCCGGCCTCAAAACCAACCCTCAGGACTAACAAATGTTTGTGTTTGACGAGTCACAGGTCAGCTGATTTAGCTGAAGTACATCCAGATAGGACCCCTTCGTTTTTCTTTAGACGAAGGCCACTAATTGGCCTGTGATAATAAGTGTGACGCACCAAAGACAGGATTTCCTCGAATTGACCTCCTCTGCATTCAGCAGTTATATTTGCAAATGACCGCAGAGTTGCCAGCTCACATATTTAAACCCATTTCTCACATTACCCTGGTTCATCTGGAAACTACAGGTATACTAAGTAGGTACTTTCTAAACTTCTTTTAGTGTTTTTGATTGACTCAAAGTTAGCAAACTACGCTAGCTAACCTAGCCTGGCTTCCAGGTCTAAAAAAGGAAGTCAACAGCACTTCCAGCCTTAAATGTGTATTCTTTTTAATGGCCAGCAGGAGGCGATCATCTGATTGCAAAATATAATTTGTATAAAAACATTTAGTTTATCAAAGCTAATATTTTAGTAAAACACTTTTCTTATTAGTTTATGGGGATCATCACCAGGTTCAATAAAACCTGAAGTTAGATTCAAATAAAGAACATAATTTACAAAATTACAGCCATCGTTTCTACGGTTAATGAGTGGAAGCTAGGTAACCTAGCTAAGAGTGATAATGATTGAAAAAAAAAAAAAAAAAAGTTTGGCTTTAACAACTTTTGAACTAAACCAAGTAAAATAACATGTGTAATAGTTTTGTTACAAAAATGTATTTTAATATCAGTCATGTATTACCTGGCTGAAGGTTCACTCCATCTTGTGAGGTAAATATATTAACTATTACACCATAGCCATGTCTGTCATGTTAAGTTTAGGTTAGCGAAACCTAACCCGGGCTTATGCAGTGTTCTTGCTATTGGAACTGTCAGTGACGAGTGAGGAGGAGGAGTCTTTCCCTGTGGTTGTCACTGCAACTGCAAGTGTAACTAAAATATGTATGAAGAAAATTTTGATCTGGAAGCACCCTCATGAGAAGAAATTAATCTCTTTGCGCAACAAAAGCAGTAGGCTAGGCCCAGAAAGGAAAGAAAGTTGACCTCAAGTAGTTCACCAACCTATTGTTATTCAAAACAGGCTATAACCCCCCACCCTCTTCCGCCACTACCTCCCCTCAGAACACTTTCCTTGTGACGCACAGGGATTCATCTTCTGCTGAAGACCTGACACACATTTTCAACAGTGGGAGTCTTTTTGTCATAAGAGAGGTAAACAGGAAATAACCTGAAAAAAAAAGAAGAAAAAAAAATCCCCCTCCACTCTCTTGCCTGAAGCAGGCGATTACACAAGCATGGATGCAAATGCTAAGTCTTAAGGTGAGCGTGTAATTTAGTTAAACATTTAGCCAGCCTACGTACAATGTGGCAAACTGCAAGCATGGCAAGAATAAGGCTAGTCGTTTGAGTGTGTCTGTGGATGTGTGAGGGAGAGGAGGAAAGCAAGGCACGGGGCGCGTAACGCCGATTTTGGTATGCAGAAAGTTGTCCAAGCTTGAGGAGGCGAGTAGGAGGAAGAGGAATTCTCAGGACGACACACTACCACGCTCAAAAATAAACACTGAAACCGAATCCCCAATGCAGAGCTTTATGTCAGGTGAAAAACACTGGCGCAGAGAGCATGCAGCGCTCGCTCACATGCCAAATGGAGGGAAGCTTATGAAGCACAGGGATTTTTCTTTCCTATCACTCTGATACCATGATGGTCGATTTCTGCCAAATCAAATATAAGAACCTAACAGTCTTTAAATTTGGCTTAAATGTGCTCAAACGTAGCAGACTTCTTAAAAAGTACCCAACTGTAATGTCAGTCATCAAGCTTCTAGCTAATATTTAAGCTAAGTGAATACCAACACACAGCTGGTAATGCCAGACAAAGCAAAGTGCAGTGCATGAAAACGAAAATCCATTTAACTGCCTGTGAATTCAACTTCTTATTCACCAAATTAGAAAGTTGATTTCCCTTCATTAGAGGCTCCTGCGGGATCGAGCGACAGGAACCTTGAACCAACTACTCGTTTTAATGTTGCCGTCACGCTAGCAGACCTCAAAAATGCTAGTTGCCAGAGTTAAAATTGGTACCCTTTTGCACACTTTGGCCAAAGTATCTAAAACACAGCATCGTGCTCTACAATGAAACCTTGTATCTAAATTAGGGAGTATGCTGAGAAAGCTCTGGGAAAGGCAGTCACAACCCAACACTGGGTGCTATCTGTGCATCGTACTACCTTTGCACCTGCTTTGCATTTTCCTCTTCTTGCTTTTTATCTTTGCCACTCACCGACTTGCTGTTACTCACTCAAATCACCAGCTGCCTTTCACCTTTTTACCTGTTAGACTGCAAGTGTTGCGTAAATCTTGGTAACACTGACAGTTAGAGGTCAGTACAGATCAAACAGTACTTGTTACTATTCTTTCAAGTTCGCTAACCTTTAATAAACATACTGAAGCTGAATAAATGACAGTTTTTTGGTTTATTCTTCATTGTGTTTTCATGTATGAGTGTTGTACCATTGTGCGTCGCCCCTGTATTGGCCTCTTGTTTTGGAACAGTTAACCTCTGGGTGGCTGTGTGGTCATTAGAAGGGAAGGGCGGGCTGGACATTCGATACGCCTGGCTCAGGGGACGAACATCCCAAGCTTGTATGGAATCCAGACTCTTTGACATCTCCTCGAATTTTAACTCACTTGAGGAAAAGTATAAAAATCTGATCCAAGCTTACATAATTCAACGGTGGGGGGAGAGAGCAGATGCTGCTAAAGGGAGTAGCTATTTACCTGAATGCTACATAACTCATTAATAGGAGGATGAGGTCACAAAGCTCAATGCCATGCATCGCTCTAAACCCACTATGCTTTGCTTGTTTCACTAAGCTCCTCTATGGATAGCAAACATCCACAGTGGGGCAGGATCCTTTCTTTCAATGGCCTGATCCCCAATCCCAAACCGAGCATAAACGCATATCACGCTAATCCTCAGCTTCTAACTCGGTTTACAGCGCAAGCATGTAAAAGTTTGCTCCTGTCACCTCCAAGCATTTTGGGAATGAGCGGCATTACGAAGCAATATTGAATTTCATGGTCAAAGCTTACTCCCAGACCTCTAATCTTGCTTCGGGAGGGCTTTGGAAAAACAAGTGCTGCACATTTCCTCCTTGTGAATGGGCTGCTTTAACCCAGCTGCCTAGTAGAGGCCAACAAGGTCTTTGCATAAGGCAGCAGCCAGGTCATTGCCCAGTGCTCAGGTATGTAGCAGGGGAAAAAAAGAAAACAACAAAAAACAACCAGCTACAACTCTGCCAACTCTAACAGTAGGCAGTACATTTTGGGCCTTTCTATCACATGACCACAGAATAAAGTCCAACACAGACAGGAAACTGCAGCACATGCATACTTTTGTATATCACAGTTTTAGATTTGTCAAGTAAAAAGGAGACATTCTGCAATAACCTAATTTTCAACCCCTTTAACCTAATTGTGATTCATCCAGTGGAGTGCCTGCGGGTGATTGTGGGTCAGGGCCAAGAAACCAAGAGGGAAAATGCTTTGAACTCCACTGATGGTCTTAAATTTGGAAGATACAGGCTTTGATGTTGACGTTGAGAATTACAGCCCTTCTCTCCTGTCAAATGAGCATTTCAACCCTATGCCGTGTTGTTTTCCACGTCTCCGAGTCCAGCGAAGAAAGCAGGAAAGCAGGTTTCAGTTTGAGTTGACAGAAAGAAAAAAAAAGACATTCAGCCTAAAACAACAACAATAAAAAGATCTCTACACCAGTTATACAGTTAAATTGTCCATGATTTGGTAATTGCACATGCTGGGAGGCTACACTTGACCCAGAATATCCTGTGAGCATGTGACCTTTTAGTGTTTCTGAAGCGCTTCTCATCGAGGGACTGGAGGTGCGCAAGCAAACCGCAAGCATTCAAAGCACAACCCAAGCTAAGCCCAGGGCCTTGGAAATGGGATTTGTGGGGCTCACAACTGATCGCTGGCCCCCATTGAAGTCAGTCCCAGATTCTACACTGCAAGTCTCATGGGGTGCCAACACCACAAGCTATCCAAAAGATTTGAAGGACTGTGAAAGGCATCGCTTGAGCGTTTGTCAAACGGGGTCACTTGGCTGAAGACACACCCACAGGCTCTGTGATCAGTCCCCACCAAAGAGAAAACGGCCATTTTGGGGCTGTAATGTCACAGTTTCTGTTATCCCCCCTTATAAACAGTGGGATCCTCTAAAGTATGACAGGCTAAACCTGCACCACCTCCTCCTCCTCTAAGATGCTGCAGAGGATTCACCAAACCATCATTGTGAGTTGCTGCCCACGTCAGAGCTAAATGAAGTGACTTCCACCTACAGAGGCACGCTGGTTCTGTCCTTGGAATCTGAGCAAAGAGAAGCCTCCTTTTCACAGGCAAGTCTGGCAAAGCCTTAGGAAAAGCAAAGTCTTGTGGAGCGATTATGACACTCTGAGACTGGAAAAAGGAAACTGCAAATGAAATGGCATTTTTAAAGTTACACCGTGTCCTCGATGTGACGTTTTTCTTGCTGCCAAGGGGTAATAAAAATATGTGAACTGAACAGGATGTCAATCGACGAGAGAAAAGCAGGTTTATGAGAGCTGCTGGATTCTGGAAATATGAGCTTTATTATTGTTTATTGATGGTGATCCATATGCTAAATCGTTAAGGTTAACAGAGCATTTCAATGGGAAAATCTACTTTCAGAGTTAGCTGACACCACTAGCTTTGTGCCGGTATGAATACCATGCTGTACATTGACGATAACCAACGCTAAAGCTTCAAGCTTAGCAATTTAGGCGTTGCTACCTTGATGTTTTGAAACGTGATGTAATGCCTCCAGGCTCATCCTAAACCAAATCCTCCTCTGAGACTAATGGGGACCTCAGACCCCCCAGTACACCTCTACAGAGTTGGATGCTTTATAAGAGTCAGAGGAGTCACCGCCTGCTGGCTGCTGAAGAGAATGCAAGTTCAAGGCACTTAAGCCTTTAAAGTATGAACTAGAGATGGCACGATACCACTTTTTTATGTCCGATACCGATACCGATATCATAAATTTGGATATCTGCCGATACCGATATGAATCCGATATAGTGTTTTTTAATCAACAAAACTGTTTTTTAAATATCTTGCTGCATTTTGTATAAGTTCATACTCAAGTTTAAAACAACAACTACACTAAAGCTATTCTGTTATACCTGTATGCAAAAAAAAAAAAATTTCATAGTTCAGCAATACTGATCAATCTAATAAACTTAAACCTACACCATCCTCCCTATTCTGGTATTTTAAAGAGTACTTGGTGTAGATATTAAGCAACCTAACTAATAGGGTTCCAACTCCCAGCAACAAAAATAAATAAATAAAAAATAGGGAACCACCCCTCACGCTCCACCTCATGATGCTTAATCGACGTAATCAACCTTAATTTGATGCAGTGTGAAAAAAAAAAAATGCACAGAAATCAATTATTTTTCAAGAAATATTAAATAGATTCAACATCTTTCTTCAACAAAATTGCAGACTGCACAGATGGTACCTTCCCAAAGGAAAAAGTACTATAGCTTACTAGGGTATATATATTAGACTTAATAGTTACTATATACAGTAATTGACTTCTATTCATTTTACATCAAATTGAAACTTTGGGTGTCAGATAATTATTTATTAAAAGCTAGACATTTTAAATGAGAATAAGAAAGAAAAGTATGTCTTTGTGCCCCCTTTTCCCTGTTAATGCCCTATCGGCCCCCCTGGCTAAACTTTGCTAGATCCGCCCCTGCACAGTTACCAGCGTCAGCTACGTAGAAAAAGATCCTCGAGTAGAAAGTAATATTAAATAAATTCTAACAACAGCTGATCAAGCTTAAACGTGCTGCTGTTGTTCAGCCGCTGGTTTCCTCTTTCTGGTGCAAAGTGGGCCAAAAACAAACCAGAGACACGGACTCGCGACAGAAAAGCCGATCAGCTGATCGTTAAGCAGTTTCACCATTGAAGTAGCAGCAGGAGAGGCAGTCGCTTGTTAAGCTTAAAGCAGGAATGCTTTACAAACATTCAGAGATGGACTTACACACTTGCTTTACTTCTCTCGGGATAACTTTGTCGGAGATGAAATGCCGGGTTGCTAGCGAAGCTCCAAATGCTATCCAGACCACCGACAGGTCCCGCATGCCACAGCCGCTCTATCACGTGATGCATACTGCTCCGACGTGCTAACGTTCTGAGGTGAGTTACGGCGTGTTGCAAGTTTTGTGAGGTGCTTTCGTGATATTTAATGGATCGGATTACATTTTTTTATTTTTCTCCGATATCCGATCCAGTAATTTAGGTCAGTATCGGACCGATACCGATACGTAATATCGGATCGGTCCATCTCTAGTATGAACCATCAAATAATTGCCAAAAAATAAAATCTAACAAAATTACAAATACACCTGTATATTAATTTGGATATATGAGTTTTAGTTTGTGTCATATTTGTTACATACAGCTTTGTTATACTATTTATTGCTTAAATATATATTGTGAATTTAATTGTTTCAGGTTGGGGTGTGTGTTCAAAAATGAAATCACACTGATGATGTAGAAGTCTCAAAAAGTCATGTATCAAATATGGTACACTTTGCATTGCAGGTGTATTATTGAATTCTGACCAATAAGCTGTGTCCATCTTTTATCTACAGTTTATGTTCACTACCTTCAAGTTAGTTCGCTTAGCTTAACTTAGCATAAAGACAATGAAAAAAGGAGGAACCAGCCAGCCTGGTTATGTCCAAAGACTCAGCTATAATTATAAAGTTGAATAAATAATGTCTTCTTTGCTTAATTCATACAAAAGCTTTGGCTGCAGACATCTAAATGTAGTCAAAAGGGCACTTTTAGGAAGTCTGCTTCACCTTTAAGAATAATGGGTATCATTTGTGCAGTAAATTATGATTTGGTGTGTGTATTTAACATGAAGAAGTCTCCAGTTTCATTAAGATTTTAAGGCATCAGTAACTAATGTTCTCTATAATCGTTTTCAGCCTCTACTGGTTACTAGTAGCAAGTACAAGATCATTAACAATGATGTCAGAGTGTGTTCATGTGAATTAGCTGACAGTAGGTGTTAGGGTGGGTTTACACACATGGTAGCTGTGTGTGTGTGTGTGTGTGTGTGTGTGTGTGTGTGTGTGTGTGTGTGTGTGTGTTCTGAACTGAGAGATTATTGTTTGAGCTCGGGCTAAGGATTTTAGAGTGCCTCATGACGGTTCACACATTTTCAGGTCAAATGAGATTAAAACAAAATATCGGCTCCAGTCAGAAACCCAAATGCGAGTCTGCGCTCCTCGTCTGCAATAAAAACCGCCTTTCTGTCCCATCTGAAACACTTCAGCCCTCTCTCCCCCTACAGCAGAGATCAAATGATCCTCGGGTCTTTACTGGTGTTATCCAACCACAGAGGTCAGGTTGGACCGGCGTTCCAGGCTAAGCCAGATCCTAAATTCATATTATTCTGGGCAGTCAGAGAAAGCACACCCAGGCCAGTAAAACAAGCCATGTACACCTCGACCCTCCACTGCTGCTTTATCAACCCGAGGCCGGGGGTACTGAGCCACTCAACACAGAAATACCAGAGCGTGCAGATAAATAAACAGTATTTGAAACATGTAAACTCACTGTGGGTCTTGTTTTCAACTGGTTCCAATTCACACCAATCAAAGCACATTCCCCCTCACCCACCCATCCTCCCACCAGAGCACAGCTTTGGGAAGAATGTGCAGACATTTGTGTCCCGAGCAAAAGCGGAATATTTGAAGTAAATTAAAAGTCAAACAGTTTTCTGACACACAGACACGCACAGAGCAACAACATTCAATCATCTGTGTGGGGAAGCCTGCTAAGGATCATCAAGGCAGATGCTGGAGGAGAACTCTGCACTCGCTCCGATTTAAACAGGTGGGACCACGAGGTGAATTGAATCAGGTGATTCTTATACTCAGGTCCTCAAGCGTCTTCATCAGTTTGGGACATTTTAAGCTCTCTCACTTTAATCAGCATCCTGCACTGACCAAAAACTACCAGAGTTTATTAAAAATGTCCAATTCACAGTGAGAGATCCGCATGCGAAAACCCAGAAAGGACTGGAAGGAACCAGTTTTTTCACGCTCCTGTGACAAGCAAAGCTTTTATTTTAACATCTGACCTCCGTGCAGTGGTTAGAATAAAGTCACACTAATTTTCATGAGTATGAGAGGGGGAAAAAAATCGGGGTTACCCACCTATGTCGGAGTTGCAGAAGGCGTCTTGGGGGTGCGTGAGAGCGCACGAGCAACCCTCCGTCAGCTGGTTAACATGCAGGGTGCTGAAGATAAACAGCAGGCTGACCAGGTACACTGAGTGCATTTCTCCAAACTTTCTCACTCCCTCTCTGGAATAAAACTGTCCGACTAAGTCCGCTGAATCACCACCACACGCTGGCTGCTGCTTCAGTAAGTAGTCAGTAGATGTAGCAGGTTCTGCGAGTACCGTCCACGTCTGTAGTGCTGCTCGTCTGTCACAGCTCGCTTCTCTCTGCTCGAGCGTTTCTCCCTGATCCCGCGGAGGAGCACACGCGCACATATAAGCGCGCGACGAAAGGTTCACGCCCCTCCCTCTTCAGAGCTCGCAACCAGTGCGGCCAATCACACGCTATTAGGAATAGCAGACACGATGACATACTGGAACATTTCCCCCTCTTCATCTTATTTTCCCATACAGACCTAAATATAATAAAAACAACAACAACAATAATAATACAGAAACATAAAGTAGAGAATGAGATGTTAGCTAAAAAAAATATGCGTGCAACTGTTTGATGTTGATCACAGAAGGGAAAGTGGGGTGAGATAAGTGAAGCTCAACTAGTAAAAATGTCGTCTAGCGTCATGTTCATTACAAACAGGATTTAGTTATGTAATAACTAATGAAAGACATGTAGATAGCCAGTATGAACTCACATGTCATACTGGTACATAAAAAAAAACAAACAATTAACACAGTTTCTAAGTAGAAATGAGCAACTAATGAATTTAAAGAGTTGTTTATCAAATCTCATTCACTTGATTAATTCCAGAAATACTTTATCTCCCCCTCTCCTCACCCCCTTCTGACTGCAAGAAGAATAACTAAATAATGAACAATGTCTCCTTTATTCTTTTGTTTCCTTTTTGCTCATTTCTCACCGAGGAGCCTCACTTAGTCATCCTGCCCACCCTCTGACGCCCCCTTTAATTACTAATGCTGAGTAATAGCAAACACAGTCTGCAGCGGCAATCCGAGGCAACCAGATGACTCTTCATCTCTGCACAGTAAAATCAACAGATGTGAGGGCAGAGAAAGCCACTCTCTTCTTTTTTCTCTCCCTCTTTAAGGTTGATCATCACTGTGCTTGAAGATTCATGTGGACCTGTGGATAGCTTCACTTTGTTTTGCAAAGGCTTTACTCAAGCCACCTGTTAGGCACATTCAGTTATATTAGCCAGTTAAAGCCTCTTTCCTCTCCCTCCTGACTGCTTCACAGATCCGCTGCTCTGTCGCCACCGGGGCTTATCTGCTGAGAGACTGAGCGAGCTATGTTAAGTGTTCACGCTGCTCGTGGTTACATAAGCGCGGCACAAATAATCATGTCGGGGAACTCTGACCCTAGATGGGCCTTCATTAATGGTTATCACGCTTTAAAGAGACATCGCAGGCACACCAAGGCTTAATTTTGTAATTAGCAGGGTACTGATAAGCATGTGAAATTTCAGTTTTAAACTTTTAATCATAAAATTTAAAGCTGACTGTTTGCCTTGTACATGTGGTCCCATTATGCTCGTTTCTTGGATTCTGTTAGAGTAAATTTGCACAACTCTAAACTCTTTAAATGCTGTTTTAGCACCTCTTTAAGCCAGCTTACTTCTGATTGCCTGCCCCTGGCAAACTGAAGGTTTGAACAGCCAGTGGGGGCGGGCCTTGTGTAACTGCTACATTAAGGACATCCCATCTTTTTGACATCATGTAGATCAAAAAGTTGAGAAGTTGTTGGCAGCATCCATTGATTTTACTGCAGAGAGATTGCTTGTTCTTGGAAAAGCATATGCCAACTTTGAGAAAATTCAGTCATTTAAAGGCCACTTAATGGATGCTTTTGTTAATGTGTCACACTCAGAAATACTAACAGGCTGAAATACTGCACAGGCACCTCAGGACTTTCTGTTTTATCCCTCACCCATGACTCGCATCAAGAACTCATCAAAAGAAGTCAGTGTTTGTTCAGCGGTACATTCAGGTGTAACGCGTCAACACATTTCAGCCAGCAGGACATTAACCATCTGCGGAAATTCATTTTCACAGTGTGTTATCAGAGGTACAGCCTCATCCGATGGTCAACAGCAGCTACATTTCCAGTACACATTATTGAAAACACGTCAGCTGCGTAATTGTATTCAAGCACAGAAAATGCCCATGCTGTTAGTACTGTTAGTTCAGTCTCAGACCTCAAATCCAAGCCAAATTTATTGGCATCCCCTACTGAAGCAGTGAATCTGCATGTGTCATTTGTGGCTTTGGCGATGAAAACGGGAAGGTCCAGACTAGCAGGAAGTTAAGGCCGGCTGCAGAAAGGAGTGATTCACTTGGGCCAAATGACATATGACTTCATAGCAGTGGAACAGCTCTGCATCTCTAACATATTGTATAAGATAACAACATGAATCAGGGCCAAATAATGCACAAACCTAATATGGTGATTATTGGCATAGACTGCTTTAAAATATAAATTGTCCTTAAAGTTGTCAGAAGTGATTGTCAGCTCAGAGCCAGTTGTGCCATACTATGAGAGGCTGAGGACTGACCATTTTCTTTTCTTTCTTTTTCTTCTTCTCAAGTCCCTCGAGTTTGTAGGTTCTCTGTCATCCAGGAAATGGTAGTCCTAAGTCAGGAACTCCAGGCCTCAAGGGCCGGTGTCCTGCAGGTTTTAGATTTCAACCTGGGTCAACACACCTGAACTAAATGAGTCATTCATTACCAGGCTTCTCTAGAATTCAAGACATGTTGAGGAGGTCATTTAGCCATTTAAATCAGCTGTGTTGGATCAAGGACACACCTAAAACCTACAGGACACCGGCCCTCAAGGCCTGGAGTTCGACACCTGTGTCCTAAGTGCTTGAAATTATGGCATCTGGACTAGAAGAGCACAAATCACAACAGGTGTTTGCAACTGTTGAAAATTTCCACCAATAAGAAGGGAGCTTTTTCAGTAGGGCTTTATAGATAAAAATATACTAAGTGCTATTGTCTCTTTACACTCAATGAAAGAATAAAAATATACAAGTCATCGAATTTAATATGAAATACAGAACTGTGAGAGTCTATTCAACTGAATTAAATTCAGTTTTATTTATGTAGTGCTAAATCACAACAGGAGTCACCTAAAAGTGCTTTATATTGTAAATAATACAGAGAAAACCCCATCCATCAAGAACTCCCTCATGAGCACTTACATGGTGACAGTGGGAAGGAAAAACTCCTTTTAACAGAAAGAAACATCCAGCAGAGCCAGGCTCAGGGAGGGGCGGGGCCATCTGCAGTGACCGGTTGGCGGTGGTGTGCGGTGAACACACTCGCACGTTGTCATGACCATTTAAGTCGTGGCACACAGTGCTCACTGAGCCCATACAATGACTTTGGACTCCTGTCGGGCACCGTGACGTCATTCTGGGATTGATTGTCCCTTCTTTGTTTTGTCCTTGCAGAGTCGTCTGCAGATGTACGTATGATAAGAAGCTATAAATGAACTTGAATGAGCCCCGCCCTCCTCTTCCTTTTGGGTCTGTTTCTCTCACTCTAATCTGGGCAGAAAGCAACATGCAAACTTTGTCCTTTGGTTTCTGTCAACAGGAATTCTTGAAAATGTAGGAAGTTGCAGAGTGAATGTTTACGAGGGTGGCCGACGGAAGGCGGCTCGAAAATGAAAAGCGCAACACTTCACTGCAAAATATTTCTCGGAATGTAGCAAGCATCAAAAAAGTGATTTATTATGTGTAGCGCAGAGCATGTGAAGGTAAATTTTCCTTTTTGGAGTGAGCAGCTGAATAGAGAGAGCTGTTCACCATATGTGTGTGGGTTCAATGTGTCTTTTTGGCTTGAGACGCTCTCGCTGGATAGTCGAGAGAGTAAGACAGATGCGGTGGGGATGCTCGAGTTCAACAATAAGTTTATGTTTGAAGATTGTAGGTGCACTATTAAAAATGATAGGCCCATGCTATGCAAGCATCGTGTTCTACTTTAACTTTACTGTCAGAAATGGGACAAGATAAAACAGACGATGGCCTCCAGAATATTCTGGTTATGTGTGTCTCTCACAGTCTGTCACTGTGACTTGATCCATGCAACTGAAGGGAAAAAAAACCCTCAACACCCTCTGGAAATCATGCTGCTAAAAGTAGGCCAGCATCCTGTAAGAATAATGCAGAGCATAGTGCATTTCATCTGAAAAAGTCCAATTATAGAAAAAGGTTTGTTGTGAGGCTGGCCGTTCGCCGGGGGAGCAGACAACAGCTTTGTATACCGGAGGTCTTTAAGCCATGGTTGACAAAAGAGAACATAGTGGTGACTCAGAGGAAATACCTTTCATCCGACTGACAGGCCTCTAGAGAGGCACAGGAAGAGTTGGAACTTGAAAAGATAGCACCGCTGGGAGAGACGGTCGCCGAGGGACAGTATCCAGCCCTCACTCACCCGGCCCTGGTGTTCGGCTTACATGCCATTCCACTTAAATGGGACACACAGGATGATCTCTGCTCTGCAGCTCGACACTGTAAGGAGGACCGGCAGTGAAAGTTGTGACACAGCAGGCGCACTGGCCGTATTTCGCAGGAGGATTTGGGATCTTGCGGTTTGGCGGAGGATCTTTCTCCAACTCGCTGGGTGGCTGCGTGGACACAAAGGAAACACCTGTTGTCCAGTGAAACTCCACTGGGTGGTAAACTGAACCGCAGGTGGAGTGTGGTTATTAGGAAGGGACTGGAAGTTATTTCACACAGTTTACCCAAACCAGTGCAGTTGGTACAAGCAGATGCTTTATCACAGGCATTTAATGTTTCTATTTTCAAGTCAGCATTGACACTATAAAGTAAAAGTATTGTTTGGCTTGTAGGCATAAAGGAAAAGTCATCCAAAGGTTGCCAGTTTGAGGCCAGATGCACGTTATTCCTCCTATCTCACAGTTTCTGTTTTCTGTACTAAAAATTTCGAGGATTGATTTGCTTAGTTCTGTACAGGGTTATGCTTCAGGTTCACCAAACATGTAAGCCTTTGATGACTGCTCCTGGGTCAGATGTGCCACGGATTGTATGGAATGCATATTTATAGTGGTTACACCTGCAGCGCGCGTTTGATGTGGAGCTGTCTGATTCACAGGCAGAGCAAGTTTGGTGAGCTTTTCTTCTGTATTCTGTGGTGTTTTCAGGTTTAAGAGTTGCTACACTGTTGCAAAACTGTGTAACAGGAGTGTGTTAACAACTACAGGTTTAAGTTACTAAGCAACCTCCAGCTCAGGGGTCAGTGGTTACTTTTCTCAAGGGGCCACATGGTAAACTGGGACTGTTGTAAACTGGGAGAGTTCCATGAAGAAGCTAAACTCAATTCTGCTGAATTCTAATTCGATCTTTTTAGAAACTGCTACTGATGAGGATGGATGTTACACTTAAGTGATGATATGAATGAAACAGGCATAGTCAAAGTGGTGATATTTTGTCACTATTTAATCAGCATTCCTGTTTTGTCCCCAGCCTAACTAGGCATGCTGTTAAGTCTGTGAACTTCCTGTACCTTTGACTGAGTGCGTTGCTGCCAGTTCCTCTGTAATCTTTAACTCTTTTGTTATCCCACATACAAAGATTAGTAACTGGGCTGTCTCGTGAGCAACACGGCTTTCATTATGTGCCAAGGAGAAAAATCCACGATTTCCTGGATCTGTCTTGTCTGTCAGTCTGGAGAGAGACACATTTTCAAAGCTTTCTTTTTTTCTCAGGGCATATTAACACAGCAGAGTACGCTCTTCCATAACACTCTTTGATTAACTTCTCACATTTGAGTCCTAATTTTCCATTGACCAAAGGTTTGGATGTAGTATGCAGGCAGTACAATGCTGAAATCTGTGCTAGCTGGTACTAGCAAGTTCAATGCACATGCTAGATTCAGGTGTTCAGTGTAGCCACAACATTAGAGTGTTGTTGCTCTAATGATGCATTTGATCCATCACAGTTCATTCTGCTCCAAGATCATGGCTTGAAGGTGGATGGCACTCTCAGTACTGAGATTTTTTTTCCCTGCTACCTTGGGGTGGAAAAGAAAGACGTTCCTTGCATCCACTTCTCAGGGTCCATCACTTCTAAAAAGTGACCTGCTAACTTTGTTAATTAACACCTTAATTTGTTAATTAACGTACAGCAGTGTTGCGATGGGCTGGTGACACCAACACACAAAAGCTAAAACAGGGCAGTACTGTAGACATAGGAGTCACCAAACACACCACAATACAACTTTATCACAATACTTCACTCACAATATGATATTATTGGAACATTTTGCAATATGGGGAATAGTACAATAACACATATTATGATTTACCACATTTTTTAAACTGCAAATTATGTCCTCAAATGTAACATTGGCAGCTGTCGCTGTCTTATCCAGTAAGATAAAGACATCTCACCTCAGCATAACAACACTGTCACTAAAACCTGCCCTAAATGTTGCCATAAGATGGAGTCAGTCTGCTGTCTTTCCCTGTCTGTGATTGAGTGGGGTCAGTGGGGTCAAGTTGGCAATTACATGCAATCTTCTGATAATCTTAGTATTAGTAGTATTACCAGAATATTTATATTTATTTAATAAAATATTGACATTTTGGCTCACCGTGTGGATACAATATCACAACACAAAACACTAGGATATTACACTTTATCAACTTTTACCCCCTTCCCCACAGTAAAACCTGAAAGATGCTGAAAGATGCTAAAACACTTTGTGCTGTAGAGCTGGCAAACAAAAATGAAGCAACGTAATAAATATTTAGCTGTTAGTCTTTATCTGCATTAATAAACTGTTTGTTTGTTTTTTTAAAAAAAGGCAAAATGCAGGTTGGTGATCTGCCCTTTTTTATCATTTAGCACTCCTGAAAATGAAAGAAATCGAATGCAGGCCTCTTTGCTGAACATAAAGGAGTAGTGGACTTAGACTGTGACCTTGCTTGCCTGATATTGTTCCAAATAAAGGAAGTGCAAGCCAGTTATTCTGTCTCTGTGTCTAGGAAAGTAGAGCAAACCAATAAATGGCTGTAAGGACACAAGTGATGTCATTGTTTCTCTGGTATGGAATGACGTTACTAGATAACCTTAGCTATCACTGTTGCTTTTATCTGAACAATAGAGTTTGAATAGTTGGAAATGAGCTCAGGGCTTGCTATCTGAAACCAGTCTGTACAAGTTTGATCTTGGTGGCTGTTCACCTCCCCACTGTTGCAGCTGAATTTTACAAAATGACATGACGGCCTGATGTTGAGCTACTCAGCATGTTATCTTCACTGAATATTTGAGCAGATGCTCACTGGTTACCAACTCCAGCATGTCTGTCATTTGATGTGTAGTTAAGACATCAGAAGAAGAAACACAAACATGGCCCTGACCCATGATCCTGCTCACAATGGGACTCCCCCTACAATAAAATATGATGAACGGTCAGTAACTTCCTACTCAGGCAGGCCAAATGCAACCGCAGCACTCGCTGCTCAGACGCAGGCTCCCCTGCTGTACTGTACTGTACATATTTGGTGTGTGTGCGGTCAGGAAACCCCACAAAATGACTATGTTGTATTACGGCATGAGACAATGAGACACCAGGCCTAACCATAAACATGCGCATATGACAGCATGGAAATAGCTTTGACAAATTCCTTAAGGTTGAGAGAATGCCGAAGCCGGATTCAGTGCTGAGAACAGGAGAAGAAAAACCCAAAAAACCCAAAAATCTGTTATGTACATTTAAAAAAATGTTAAAAGATTTTTTTTAAATTTGACTTAACTGGCAATAATGTGGCTCATAATGTTATTACACTCCTCAAAAAAATGAAAGGAACACTTTAATCAGAGTTTATCATCAACTCAGTTAAACTTTCAGGATATTGATCTGGTCAGTTAAGTTTTGGAGGCGTTGTTAATCAGTTTAAGCTGCTTTGGTGTTGATGAACTGAGCAGCAGGTACAGGTCTTTGTCCTGAGCCACAGCCACCCCAAAACAGTGCTCAGTGAATTTAAGCATGGTAGGACGCCATCACTGAAAGAACTACACAGTTTAGAAACTCAACCACAAAATCTTACAGAGCGGCGTCTCTGTGTGGTAAAGCGTACCCACCAACTCTTTGCTAACTCAGCAACTGCAGAGTTCCAAACGTCCTCTGGGATTAAAATCAGCACGAAAACGTTGCACCGAAAACTTCGTAGCATAAGTTTTCATGGCCCAGCAACTCCTAGCAACGTCCTACAACAAGAAAAAGTTTTCCACTTTTGTATAATTTTATCTTAAATTCTGTTTCTATTCACAAGTGTTTTGACTGCGTCACTGTACAGTGCAATAGAGTAACATTCATATTAACATTTCCTATGAGCAAAAACGTCCTTGACTTTACTCTGCAAATGTATTTTAAGGAAGTTTAATAAAATGGCGTGATCTGTTTTAAAGTACGATGTCATTTCGATCGATGTCGTTTAGATGACCCAGGTGTAAGTGTAAGTGTTTGTCACGGCCGAGGCCGCCTCAAAAGTGAAAGGACTCAAATGCTGGACGCCGAACAAGCACGTAAGTAGTTTTAGAGACGACGTTTATTTACTCAGTAAGTGTTCATAAACTGGAAAGTGAGGTTAACAAGTGCGAAATGCCACAACTGAATCAAAGGGGTCTTAAGCAGCCTGGGCTAAGTAAGCAATCTGGGCCCGTATCCCTAAAGAATCTTTGTGCAAAAAGTGGCTCCTAGCGGCCAAATTCTAAGAAAATTCTCAGAGTCATGACGTTTTCTTAGAATTTCCCCTAAAAGTGACATGACAATCCCAGTTAATATAAAAGCTATTCCTCAAGATTCCTAGCGCTTAAAAGGGCTCCTAAGGCGAGATCTGCTAAGAGCAGGGAAGAGGACTTTTAGTGGCTTAGGAGTTCCCCTTAGCAGCTGCACAAAATGGCCAACAGAAGAGGCAGGAGAGATGTCCTGCAAACACTGGATGACAGGGAATTATTGAGATGCTACAGATTGGATCGTGCAGGAATCATGTTTGTGGTGGATCTCCTTAGAGATGCAATTACTTCACCAACTCGACGCCACAACGCTATTACACCGGAGACGAAAGTAATCACAACCCCGAGGTATTTGGCATCCGGGAAAATGCAACAATGCAGCAGTGATGACTTGGGTCTGCAATCACAGACATTGCTAAAAGCTGAGCCGTGTTACCCTCGTTAAGACCACACTGGACTTGTAACGTTGTGATTTCTACTTCATTAAGGACAGCCTCTTGAGATAGGCCATCTTGTTTTCAACGGGGTCCATATGGGAGTGAAAGTACAAAATATGCCAGCTAGGATATTAATATGAGCAAATAAGACACGAATCATTATTTGAACAGGGTGTAATGAGTTTAAGTTTTCACATATTTTAGATTCTAATGGCTATAACCCCTACAGCTTACTATTCATTTTCCAGATATTTTCTTGAATGTGAAATATTATTTACAATTACAGTCAGCATAAGATTAGAGTGTATAATTATGTTTATTGATTTGAGGGTACATCCTTTGCTCATTATCACCAAAAGCTCATTTCCATCAAACTTGTAGGATCAACCAATCACGGCTTTTGAAATGACTCATACCTAGCAACGGGGTCAACCACACCTCCTCACTAAGATAGGATTTTCCATCCATTCCTTGCTCAGAGTTCACTGAAAATGTTCTAGAATCACTTCTAAGCTAAAACTCCTGGCAAGGAATTTTTAGGTTAAGTTAGGAGCACTCTGAGAGGATTCTCAGAATCTTTAGGGATACGGGCCCTGGTCTTGGTCAGTGGAAACAGCAGTTCCGGGGATTGGGCTGGAGGGAGAGTCACACTGGGTCCAGGGAAAGGGTCAGAGTTACTGTAAAAAGAGTACAGACGTTCAGGTATGGTTCAGGAGAAATATGGACAAGCTGTTCGTTCTGAATCTTCCTTCGTACTGCGTACTTGCCGCGGGTGGTCGGTGGTGACGTGGAGGGGTGAGTGGTCCGGGTGTGTGGTCCGAGATTCCTGGCGTGGAGGCAGGGAGGCAGGCAGGTGGTTCGGGTGAACAACCTGTGGGACTGTCAGGTGGTCCAGCGTCCGGGTTGGAGCTCTTCGGCAGAGATTAGTGTTTGGCAGCTTGGTGTGGCTATGAGAGAACCACACGATGAGACAAGGTAATTCACAAAGCGAGTGCAAAATCACGGTGGTGGCCTGCACTAACTAGGGTTAGCTGAGAATCTGGCGAAGAGAGGTTGAGTGCGCTGGCCGTATGAGTCCCCGTCTAAATTACCCACAGGTGTGAGCAATCAGCAGAACACTGAGGCCCCTCCCAGGGGTGGAGATGCCGGCTCGGAGGGAGACACACTGGAACACACCCGGACCATGACAATGTTAGCATGATTGCTGTCCCCAAGTAGTCTATAAATTAGTGCTGTCAACATTAACATATTAACGCGTCAAAATTGTCAGTTGACTTAACGCAGATTAGTTCGTGTGAGGGGTTATTAGGCGTTAATGCAGCTCAGACGTGTTAACGCCGTCATCACTACTAATGCAATTAAAAATGTACTAATCTGGAGCGTACACTGTCTCAAAGTCGCTGGAATGTCTCTGTCAACGCATTTTGGGCAGTTTGTCCGAAGTTTGTCCATTCTGCGCTCCACACGGGTTGAGTGCGTTAATCGTGATGACTACGTTAACGCGTTTAGCTAACGCAGTAATTAACGACTTAACATTGACAGCACTACTACAAGTATAACACTATTACCTTGAAGTGATAGTTAGGGGGGGTTTCCAAGTTATTTTTCAGATTATAGAAAATTTGGTCTGCATTCTGCTCTCCTTAGTGCTCATTAGTTAGCTCAAAACTGTTAGTAAGATCCAAATGCCCCATTGCCAGCTACTGACACGTAGCTGACTAGCAACAGGAACCTTCGTGATAAGGTTAAGCTTGTAGTCAACATATCTGAGCTGAATAAAGTGCACCACTCTCCTGGTCACTAGTAAAAATTTAAGAAGAAACACCCAAGGAAACCAGTATTTACATTATTGGTCACCTGTTTTAATTTCAGTTGATTTCTGGGAGAGCAGACAAAAATAACCTGCATTTCTGAGAATCATTTACTTATTTGAGTAAGAAGCCCAAACAGGTACGTGTGTTTAGTCATGTTGCTTTCCTTTACACAAGTGTGGCATTCTTTAGCAAGTATCACGGTGTTCTTTATTAACTGCTTCAAACAGAGTTCATCTGGTAAATGGTTTCTTCTGATCAGAAACTGTAAAAAAACAACAACCAAAAAAACCAGCTTTTCCCAGAAACACGAACAACAGTGGGAAGGTGCATGTGGGAGGGGGAGAGGGAAAGTTAATTTAGGGAAGATGGTCAAGTGACTCATCGTCAGGTCAGAGGTTAAGGGTGTCTATGGGGTTCGCAGGATGCTGACATCACACACTGGGAGGGCGGAGGGTGCTCAGGCAGGGTTAAACTTAGAAACATGACATCACAGTATCAGGATTCCCCTGCCACTTTTTTCCATCTGTCTAAGCATACTGTATGTAATTCAGGCGTTTGAAATTTTCCATAATGTTTAACAGAACAGGAAACTGAGACAGTTGATGAGTTACTGTTTTAAGAATCATGTAACCTTGTGGACGAGATAATATTTATAGAACAGTTTAATTTCATGGACTTGGTGGGAAGTGGAAAATTCCACAGTTTATCATTGCTGTGGATTGCTGCTTTTTTCAAGCAGTATCAGGAGGTCATGTTACCCTGAATCTGCTCTGTTTAGTCTTACCTGGTCTGTAACTCAAACGTATCCGTTTCTTACTAATTCAGGCCTCCTGTCTCTCCTAAATGTTGTCGCATAACAAGAGGCCAAATCAACGTGTGAGTGAATTTGTCATTAGCATAATTAAGCAGCAGAAAATCATCTGAAGCTTCAGCTTTTAATGTTCTCTGGCACATTGTAATATATACACTGCTTAAACAAGTTAAAGCATTAGTTTGAAAAACTGTCACATCTCAATGGGACAAAAGAATGCTGGATATTTATTTTGGACTGAGTAATGTATTAGGCACCAAAGGATGACACATCATTTCACTGGAATGAAAATGATCTATCTACAGAGAGCTTAATTCAAAAAGTGAAAAAATGAAACTCAAAAAGGTCTCCTAAGCTCTCCTCCCTGATCTGGACCAGGGCATCACTGAGCTCCTGGCCAGTCTGAGGTAAAACCTGGCAGCGTTAGACTGAACCATGATGTTTCTGAGGTGTACTATTGGATTTAGGTTTGGTGCATGCGGGAGTCAGACATTGGTATCGACTCCTTCATCCTCCAGGAGCTGCGTACATACTATCACCACATGAAACCGGGCATTGTCATTCACCCTTGTGTTCCTCCATCGATATGCTCTCCAGACCATCACTGACCACTAAACCAGTCCTGACGACGTTACAGGCAGCATAAGATCGTCCACAGCTGCTCTAGACCCTTTCACATCTGTCACATGTGCTCAGCGTGAACCTGCTTTCATTTGTGAAAAGCACAGTGCTGCCAATTCTGGTGCTCTATGCTATGGTGCTGGGCAGTGAGCACAGGCCCAACCAGAGGACGATTGTTTGGTCGGACACATTCACACCAGTGGCCTGCTGGAGGTCATTTTGTAGGGCTCTGTCAATGCTCGTCCTGGTCCACCTTGTACCACGATATAAAAAGGGATGAGCTTGCTTTTAGAGCCGGCCTCGTGTGGACAGTAAAGGAAATGCTGTACGGGCACTTCTGTACTGGCTACATTTTCAGAATTGAAGATTGCTTTTTGCCACAAACTAATAGTTGCTTAACAGAAATGATAAATATTTTAAAATAGTGCTGTAGCGCCATCACATCCACAATGATGTTGCAAGGCTTAAGCTGACTACTTTCTAGTCCATTTGGAATAAGTATGTGTTGCTGGTTTGTAGTATAGTCACCACAGCAAATTGGCTGGTATGTGAACACACACATAGAGCCGCGCTTACACTCACTGATGGCAACATTTACATCAGACAGAAGGTGTACCTCTAGCACAAAGAGCGTAGGCTTGGCCAAAACTCTTTAAATGCCTGTTGGTCCCATCTTTGAAAACACTGACTGACAAAAACTGCTCTCAATGAGTTCCTTGTAATATCTGAGCGATCTCACACGTGGTTGACATTACAGATGGTTAGCCAATATATTTTAATAACAGGACACAGCCACTACTGCAGTCCAGTCTATTCATTTTAAATAAACAGAGATTTGTTTGAAACTCAGTGTTAAGTACATGTCCAGACTCCACTTGAGTGCAGCTATTTAGGTCCAGCTCCTCTGCGGTTGTGCTTTAATAGGGACCTGGACAGGCCTTATTAGCGATAATCAATTCACTAACCTACATTCCTGCTCCTGAAGAAAAAGGACAGACGGGTCCTGGGTGAGCCAGTCCTGCAAAAGCCATCAACACTGTGCCACATTCCTTTCACTCTAAAGGAAAAGCGATGCTTCTTTCCCAGTTTCCAGGGGCTCCGGCAGTATTAGGTCTCGGAAAAGATGGAGCAGAAATGAAGTGGCTGTGTGCAGATTTGGCCTCGGTGCGTTATGATGCATGGAGTGAATGGAATCATTCAGTCAAACCTTTCAGCTCAGTGATGCTAGCAAAAACAATCGCCGATCCAAACCTGCACCTGTGAGTAACGCGACAGCGCACAAATACAAAATGTTCTCTTGTGACGTCAAATGTATTTTCCCCTGCCCGTGTCTCCGCACACTTCGAGAGTTCAAAGGTCACAGTGACACACTGCTGGCAGTTGGTACTGTCCGTGAAAGCCGCTCAGCTGCCTCTACTCATCTCGGACCACGTGATTTTTCCAAGAAAACGTCCTTGCAGTCTCTCTTTGAATAATTCCTTCCTGCACTATATCCCGCTCCAATTTCCTGTTCCCACAGAAAATACATTAAAACAAAGGAGAGCTGGATGTTTTAAATATGCAGTTTCGTTTATGATATTTGGGACGTAAAGCAGATGTCAAGAGTCTGCATCGAGTGTTTCTTTAACCGTGTTTACACTGGGCTTTAACTTCATGGTTTGCTACAGTTTCGTGCAACTTTGTGAAGAAAATTACAGCTCGCCAAGGCATGAATTAAATCCCTCAATGCTGGGATCAAGTGTTTATTCAAACGGAGCAAAAGGCAGAGTGGGAACTTAAACTTGTCAAACATAAATGTATTCAATTTACTTCACCCCCGACAACTCCGGTCTAGACCCGAGAGACAAATCTGGGGCCTATGCATAGGCAGGCTCACGACCCTTTTATTAGTTGTCATTTCTATGAGAATTACAAATTCAAGCTTCACGTGATCCCATTCATCTGTAGAGGTTATTAGGACATCAGTAATAAAGTGAGAAAGCCTGCATGGTGTGATTTGATTGACAGGTGTCCTGTCATAGGCAGCTGTAGCCAGTCGGTGTCTGCTAGACCTCCCCTCAGCTAACTGGAGTAACTGAACTAGACATGTTCACTGTGTTTGTGCAGTTGGAGCATTTTCATTTTCAAATAATATGTCTTACTTTGTGGCACAAACCATCTGAGATCATAGTTCAGTTTCACTGAATAAGTTCTAGGCTTTTATTAGTCTTCTGTCTCAGGGATTTTATTAATGTGACTGTCGATAATACCTGTGCAGCTTCCAGATGTAATCTGCTTACCGAGCTTGCCAGCGTTAGCTGACAATTTAGCTCCCTCTCATTCTGCTACTTCTACTTCTGGCTATAAAAAACCAACATGGCGAAGCCAAAACCAATGGGTAATTTCACGGTGGCTTTGTCCATTTTTTATGTAAAGTCTATGGTCTATATACTCCCATGTTAACAGCGTGGTACATAAAAACAGCTAATGGCCTCAATGGGTAGCTTCTCCCATCATTCCCTCGTTGAAAAGTCCATTTTTGTGTAGAACTGATCCATTTGTACACATTTAAATGTTAAAGTTAGGGGTGTTTGACAGGAGGAATAAGCAACTCTTTGGACAGTGGAGGAGGGAAGGCAGCCATGTGCAGCGTGCATACCAGGGCTCGGCCCAAATGTCAGCACTGCTACTGTTTTTAATTAAGACATGGTACACAGGGAGGAGAGAAGGAGAAGATCAAGGAGGAAGATGGTTTGGAACAGCTGGATGTGGCAAAGCTAATCTGTATTCATACCAGCTGTGCAAGCAGCGGGAAAGGGCGGTACTCTGCAAAACACTGCAGCAGTGCTGATAAATGAGCTGGAATTGATCTACATTTGAAAGCAATCAAGCTGTTGAAGTCTCCTAAATACATTTCAGTCATAGAAAGCGTTCAGGAATAATAAGTGCAAATTTGGATTTGAACCAGAATACTTTTGATGATAATCAACTACAGTGGTGTGAAAAGTGTTTGCCCCCTTCCTGATTTCCTATTTTTTTGCATATTTGTCACACTTGCATGTTTCAGATCATCAAACAAATTTTAACATTAGACAAAGATAACCCGAGTAAATACAAAATGCAGTTTTTAAACGATAATTTCAGGGATTTAAGGGAGAAAAGTAATCCAAACCTTCCCGGTCCTGTGTGAAAAAGTAATTGCCCATCTTCTTAAATCCTAAATTAGTTGTGATTGACCACATTTTTTGGAAAGCTGAGTTCAGTTTCACTAAACACAATCAGGTCTGATTATTGGCAGCGCTGTTGAGCCCATATCATACCATGATCTAAAGAAACCACTGAGAAACAAAGTTACTGGCATCAGTCAGTCTGGAAAGGCTTAAGGCCCAAGGCTTTGGGACTCCATTGAACCACACCGAACCATTATCTACAAATCAAGAAAACTTGGAACAGTGGTGAAGCTTCCCAGGAGCAACCAACCGACCAAAATTACTCCAAGAGCTCTTGGGTTGTGCAGCGGGACAATGATCCAAAACACACACTGGCAGGTCCACCTCTCAATGGCTTAAGAAAAACTAAATAAAGACTTTGGAGTGGCCGATCTAGATGCTGTGGCAGGGGTGGTTAACTCCAGGCATCGAGGGCTGGTGTCCTGCAGGTTTTAGATGTGTCCTTGAGCCAACACAGCTGATTTAAATGGCTAAATGACCTCAACATGTCGCGAAGTTCTCCAGAGGTAATGAACTAATCATGTGATTGTGGTGTGTTGACCCAGGGTAATAGCTAAAACTTGCAGGACACCGACCCTCGAGCCCTGGAGTTGCCCACCCCTGTGCTGTGGCGTGACCTTTAAAAGGCAGTTCATGCTCAAAAACCCTCCAATGTGTCTCAATTACAACAATTCTGCAAAGAATAGTGATGTAAAAGACTCACTGCCAGTTATCAAAAAACTCTTGATTGCAGTTGTTGCTGCGAAGGGTGGCTCAACCAGTTATTAGGTTTAGGGGTCAATCAATTTTTCACACAGGGCCCTTCTAGGTTTGGATTTTTTTCCCCCTTAATAATAAACACTTTCATTTAGATACTGCATTTTGTGTTTACTTGTGTTATCTTTGTCTAATATTTAAATTTGTTCGATGATCTGAAACATTTAACTGTGACAAACATGCAAAAAAATAGGAAATCAGGAAGAGGGCAAACACTCTCACACCATTTAGTTTCATGTCATTTAGCTTTTCAGCTTTTTTGCCCTCAAAAGTTTTTGCTTAGCAGTAAGTTAGCCCAGGAATTCAGATATGTTTTGTTGGTGGGTTTTTTGTTGTTGTTTGTTTCCAGATTTGAAAAGTAAAGAAAAAATCCGGGAAATCGCCAAACAGTTTTTGTCCATCCATCCATCTTCCGCTTATCCGGGCTTGGGTCGCGGGGGCAACAGGTTAAGCAGAGGCCCAGACCTCCCTCTCCCCAGCCACCTCCTCTAGCTTGTCCGGGAGAACACCAAGGCGTTCCCAGGCCAGCCCAGAGATATAATCTCTCCAGCATGTCCTGGGTCTGCCCCAGGGCCTCCTCCCAGCCAGTCTTGGTAGCCCGCCAGGGCCTCTGCTCCTGGCTGCTGCCCGGCACACAGTGCACCCGACCTCTACTGCGCCTCCTGCGGGTGGTTGCCTGCAGGAGGATGGGCCCATGTCCCCTTTTCGGGCTGTGCCTAGCCGACCCCCATGTACTAAGGCCCGGCCACCAGACGCTCGCCCTTGGGCAACCTCCCCGGGCCTGGCTCCAGGGCGGGGCCCCGGTAACCCTATCCCGGACAGGGTAAACTGTTCCCTCGGTGATATTCTCATAAGGGTCATCTGAATCGCTCGTTGTCTGGTCCCTCACCCAGGACCAACTTGCCATGGGAGACCCTACCAGGGGGCAAAAGCTCCATAGCCCCTGGGATCCCTGAGACACACAAACCCCTCCACTACGATAAGGTAGCGATTCACGGAGGGGAGTCAGTTTTTTGTTTTTTTAATTTTGTAAGGAAGCTGAATATCCGTTTCATTAGCCACAAACCACAAAAAAAGTTATTGGGTAACTTTTCAATACAGAGTCTTTTGTCCTTTGTAACGCCTTTAATCTACATGCAACAGTTTATCACAAACTCGATGTCTACAAATGATGAAAACTGTGAGCAATAACATGATCATTCTTCCTTGAATGTTGTTTTTAAATACACATTCACATTTAGGTCAGATTTTAACTATGCAGTGAGGAAATATAATTTTGTGTATCATACCCTAACCTTCTAATCTTACATAATCTGATAGAAGTATTGAAATGAACCTGCGTCAAATGTAATGAACAACCGTGGTAGATCCGAGATGAGCAAACGCACCAGAAGGTTGAGTGTTTGTGAGATGACTAAGATAACGGGTAGAGATCCTCTCTGCCAGTTTAATCAAAACACTGTTATTGCAAGCTATCTAAACACCTTTGTGAATATCTTAACAGCTAGAAAAAATACTTGCATAATGTGACTGTGTTTCCATGCTGTGCATAAATGTTTGTGTAGAGTCTCCGGTCTGGATTAGGGGGGGATTCCAGTCATGTAGGATGACTTGCCTCCTGCTCTGGTTTGTACAGCTATGAACAACAAAACACACACCCTCTGGTCTCAGCAGGGTATGGTTCATGACTAACCACAGAAAGACTGAGCCATCCAAAAGAAGAGGTTTTAAAGGACACACTCCAAACAAGAGTTAGATTTTGTTTGGTTTTCCCCTTTTTCTTTTCTAAAATACCTTTCACCATTTATAAGTTTCTAAAAGTTTCTGAGAAATTATGTTTTGCTCCATCCATCACCACCAGGTTGTACCTAAGTTGTACTTTGGGGTGACTTTAGCTCAGTTGGTAGAGCAGGTCAGCTACTAATTGGATGCCAAATATCCTTGAGCAAGATACTAACCCCCAGTTGCTCTCATACGTCCATTGGAGTATAATTGTGTGTGGATTTTAGCTAGAAAGCACTTGCATAAAACAAAGTGCTTGTGTAAATGGGTGTATGAGGCAAGTGCTCATTTAGAGTACAAAAGTGCGATATAAGAACCATCTACCGGTGATTCCCTGTTCCAGATCTGGGGGGAAATCTCTCAGGACACTATCTGTCATCCCATCCCAAGAAACATGCACACCAGCACATGGGGGCAATAAAAACTACTGCTCACTATTTTGAGTTACTGCAATGACATTTTAGCAAATTGGACTAGTGTCCCGCGTTTCTAATTCCCGGGGTGTCTTTGAATTCAGCCCACTGTAGGTTGATCCTTTTCTTTTCCATCAAATGATGTGGCATCCTTTCATAGATCCAGTTCAAATCAGTTTAGATATCCAGCGTGATTTTCACGGACAGAAATGAACTTCTTTGCCTTTCAGTGTAAAAGTAACTTTTTAGATTCAGGTTTACTGGTTTCGTAAATGTAAAGTAATTTGAAACAAATGAGTGCATTAATTCTTAGTTTTTGTGGTTTCCTATACCTTTTTATCTAAAGGACTACTCTGTCAGCTCTAAACATTTCATAACTTTTGCATGGAGTTGAAGGCCTTTATCTTGAGAAAGAGCCCAACAGCAAACATTCTTCCTGTCCTTAAACACTTGCCTATGATGACAAAGCAGGTGGCTTGACCACCAGAAGACACCACCGGCCATTTCCATCACTACTCCATCAGCACTTTAGTGCTTGGAAGCATCCACCCCGGAAACTTCTATCCTCGGGATTGTTTTCCAGACAGCTGCCTCCCTCATGGAAATACACCAGGACAGACCCTAATGGAAGCCAGATGAGTTTAAATTCCACAACAATAATTACCACACTGCATTAAATGGCTTTTACTGTACACACTTTAACACAATGGACATCTGCCACAGTTTTGGGCGGATGTTTGTCCAGGAAGTTGCTATGACAACTTTTTGAAGTCTGCTCTAGTGATGGATCCTGGAACTACTGCATGTGTCATGATTATGTCACTCTTGGTTTGGGGGCATGTGTAAAATTTGTTCTGAAGGTTTATGGTCTGAGTGAGGAAAATGGCTGACTGCTGTTCCAAGTACTTGAAACAAATTTTAGGAGGTCTTAGATACAAATTAGGACTTTAACTTTGAAAGTCCTCGTTGTAAAAAGTAATTGTAACAAACAGGGACAGTTTTACTAAGAAATGATACCAGATAAGGACCTGTTGACATTATTTTGAACATCAGATATGAACAGTTTAATATTTTAGTAATTTTCTGTCTATCCACTTTAAATATGTAGCTAAAACCTGTAGGTTAGCTTAACTTAGCAAAGAGGCTGTTTACAGTGGTAACAAAATTCTGTGTCCTAGCACCTCTTAAGTAAATTAACCCTAACACGGTGTGCTGAACCATTTATCTCTACTTACAAACAAAAGAGTTTTAAAGTAGAGACACGACTTATTGAAAAATGTTAACTAAACAAAGATCAAGTACAACTTCTTTCAGAGGGCAAAAACAAAATATCTTAAAGTGACAATAAAGCTCATCACTCAAACTGAGTACGAGCTCTAATTCAGTTATTAGATGCTGCTCTTTATAACTGTAAAACGTTGGTTCACCTGTAGCCATAATATAAATAACCCTTGATTCTCTAAATTGTATGCATTTGGATTCAACCCCTGGTCTTACCAGACTTGTACCCACCATCGTCGTTTAAAGCACCTTATGTCATCCCTGCAGGGTTCTGGTCTAATAAATGTTTATTTGCACTGGCCACCTATCCACTTAATATTGCTCCAAATCAAATTTACCCTCCTGCTTTCAGTTAAAACACGGAGCAGTTTCAAAGGGTTCCACTCCTGTCAGGTGTATGAATTCAGTCAGTAACTTAGCAGGGACCTGCGTGATAAACGTTACTGGCCTCTTGAGGCTCACTTAGTCCCCAGGCAGAGTTTTGATGTGGGCGAACTGTCTTTGGTCTCGCTGCGGTCAGACTCTTGAAAAGGATTCTGGGTCGGGGTCCCCCCTGCTCTCGTCGTCTGCCTAAACCATCATGCCTCATGTCTTCTCCTTGATGTGGCAGCTTTGAGTGGCCATAATAAAAATTAAGACATCATAAATGCAAGATGGATGCACCATGTGTTTTCCTTTATAATGCACGAGCCCCTAGTGAGAGGTTTAACTCCCGCTGCAACTCGAGCAACTGAACCCTTCTCTGCAAGGTTTTCATCGTGTTGTGTGTGTCTGTGTGTGTTTGTGTGTCATACTGACAGACCGCGAGTAATTCACTGTGGCGCAGAAGACAACTGTTGGTGGGTTGGTTGAATATAGAAGTTGACTTGCTGCTGCTATAATAAATAGTTTTGGCATTAGCAATGGATGAAATGATTTTATAAGGCTTTTCAGCATCTTTTTGTGTTGTGTTGATTCTGAAAGCTGAAAACTTGCCGACATTTATTTCTGATTAATCCTGAGATTGATTTGCCAGTTCGAATTTGTCAATTCGCTGGGACGAATGAATATGTTTCCACTGGATACAGACCTGCCCTCCAGTCACAGATGGAAGCGTTCAACATGTCACATGGATTTGTTTTGAAGTTAGGAAGGCATGATTCACCTCAGACACCAACCTGAGGAACAGTCCCGGCTGACTCACACAAGCTTTGCATACAGCTATGCGGAGGGGCCGGTGAGGTTGGCGGATGGGTTTCCCTGAAGTATTTCTACCATGTGCCACCTCCGATCGTCTGCCACTTTTACTGTAACTCGAGGGGAGCCTGTGTGTTCCCAAAGAAGGACCTAGACTGGTAAAATCACCCACCGTATAATTAGCTTTTTTAGCATGTGACTTCTTAACATCTTTACCACACTGGATGCCTTTTACAGACTGCTGGGAACAAAAGGCTGAACGGTGAAGCTGAAGTTTCAGACCAACATTTCCACATCGGACAGCTCCGAGACGCTGACGGCCACCGAGGTTTTTTCTTTTCGAAGATGGAAACTTGTTTTGTCATACTCTCTCCTTAAAAATATCAATCACTGTCAAGTAAAGACTTTTCCCATAAAATAGACTCCCTCATGTCTGAAGAAAAGCTTACCGCCACAGTTTAAACCAGTCGCTCCTTTTTATAGATGAAATCTTCAGAAAACATTTAAAGTTTTAACTCCAGCTCTCAATAGAAATGAGACAGTGCTTTGCAAAGAATTTCATTTCTGCTTTCCAAACCTTTTAAAATTTAAACCCAAGTGTCATTAAATGTGTTTTATTTAGAGACTTTAAACACGACAAAACAGACATGACTTAAGCTCACAAATATGACTTCTAGTCCTGTTAGTGAGCAAGCTAACTGACAGTCGTTGACCTCGCTTGCTCACAGAGCTTTTATCCTGCTCAGCCGCTTTGCTAATGAAACGCTGCACAATAGCTTTGATAGCAAGAAGCCAGAGGGGAGACCAAAACTGAAAATAAAGAGTATATATGGATTTAAATGCTGTGTTAGGTTTTAAGTGTAGGGAAGCTATGGCACAGCTAAGTTAGTTTGACCTACTGTTGCTGTAAAGGTATGCAGAAGCATCTTTGATGGCACAACATGTGGAACCTTGAAGCAGGTGGACTTCTGCAGCAGAAGACCGCATCAGGTGCCACACCTGTCACTCACGACAATTTGGCTCAAACATCATGAACACATATCCATCACAGATCCATCCTTGCTTATAGCAACACTTCAGGCTGGTGGTGTTGTGGAGTGGATGCTTTCTTGGCTCACTTTCGGCCCCCATAGCACCAACTAAGTATCATTTAAACACCACAGCATGCCCAAGGACTGTTCCTGACCCTTTATCATCTCTTTATGAACACACATGTTCTAATGGCTGCTTTCAGCAGGATAACACACCATGCCATAAGATCAAATCATTTGAAACAGCTTGAACAGGACAATGAGTTCACTGTACTCTAACCAATTAAGAACCTTTCAGATGTGCTGAAACAGGAGATTCCAGGAGACAAATCTGCAGCAACTGTGTGACGCTGGCATGTCAACATAGACAAGAATCTGTGAGAGTGTTTCCGGCCTTGCTGGATCTCTGATTTGACGAATTAAAACAGTTCTAAACAAAACGGGGAAGCAAGCTCTATCCAGTGAGACTTCTTCTTTCCTTGTTACAGACATTTCAGGAAGAGTTTCTGCTGTTCTGCATTTATTAGCAGTTTTAGTGTAGCTTTAGCAGTTGTTGGACCTGAACACAGCAGCACAGGAGCCCCACTGACATCTAATTTTATCAAGGTGTTAATGCAGAACTAGAGGAAGTTTAAATATTATAAACCGGGTCAGCCACTAGCATGGACTTTGTGTAAATTCAGCACACGTTTTTCTTTTTAAGTTGAAATCCAAGTATTTTGCACCAACCTGCCAGAAGCATGTAATGCAAGATTTGAAATGTAAAATATTGAGACCGTCTTTCACACTGTCATGTTATCCCTACAGATGACACACAGTGACATCCTTGGTGTCACAAATGACTCTTCAAATAGTTCCTGGATGTCTAAATTTGATAGTTTTGGCGATCAGTCTTAATCTTTGTCTAGCTGATATTGTAATTTCAGCTGAGCTGTTTTTGTGGTCAGTGAAGAAACAAGGAGATAATAGCGAGGCCTCGTCAGTTTGTTGGGAAGCACAGGATGTGGTCTTCTCTTCTTGACAAGTCTGCCGTCATCGCCATGCAAATGGGAATGACTGGAAGCAATGTGTCCAGACAGAGTGGGTGGCTGCAGCCCTTTCCACCCTGAACAGAAGATAAATAGACACCCACACTCTACTGCTACTGCTGGGCTCTTCTCAGACACTTGTTGAACCTCAGGCATCTTATCATTTGTCATGTGACGCACACATGTAACCGCTGTACAAGTTTGGAACTCCTGACTGCTCTCCTACTTCCCACAGTCTTTAAAACAACGAGAAAACACAGGTCTGATTTAGATGTCAGCTCCGTTTCTGCTAATTAAGAGAGTTAGGACAAATTATGCAATAGAAAAACTTGTTGAATCTTGTTGAAGGATGTGGAGGTGTTGAGTTGTGCAGCAGTAGATTTGCAAGACAAGCAGAAAGATCCTTGGCCAGATAGAAGCATAAGTGGAATTTAAACAACACAAGAAATTCATTCCAGCTCAGTGTAGTGCGAACACTTTTCAGTTAGGTTATGGTCTCAGATGTGCTGTTGTGTAATTTAGGGATATGCAACGCTTTTGCACAAAACTAAAGTGGTGACATGGCTTTACACAATAAGGTGCTTCGAAATCACACAATAAAGCTCTGATATTAACTGATCTTGATAGTCGCAGGTTCCCAAATGGGGTTTGTAATCAGCAGGATTTAATGTGGGTGTCAATCATAGACTGTATATAGAAGATGACCATTGCCATCGCAGGATATGAGCATGTTTAGATGGGAGGAGTGACAATGAAATGCTACCTAGCTTGGATAGAGTAAGGTGTATTTTAATCTGAAAGCCTGTTTTAGCGAGTGCTGCAAAAAAAAGCTTAAAAACTAAATTTCTTTCCTGCACCCGTAAACACATCAGTCTTGATGTAACCGTACCCCAGAGCATGAACTGTTTTAGTATTTTGTCATCTGTTTTGCTCTGAATGTAACCAAATTAAAAAAAAAAGAAGAAAAACATCTCGTATCTGATAAGACTTGAAATTATCCAAATAAACTTTAAGCCTATAAGGAAAGTTGTTTATGTCACGGTCAGTGGGAGCTGATTGTGTGTTTGAGTGAATAGTAGGACCCAAATGCAGACACGGTAGGAGATGGAACTGAGTTCTAAACAAAAGGCGAGCCGTTTGTGAACACAAAAACAAAGCAAGAGCGAACAGGGCCAACCCTAACCTGAAACTAACCTGGGAAACCAGAGACATGGACATGAAACCGGACAGGTACGTGTGACTATGGAACTATGAAATAAACCGAACATGAACCTGATCAGTACGAAGAACTCTGAGACATGATGTCGCTAGACATGCAAACAAAGACTGAAAGAAAACACAGACTAAATACACACAGGAAGCGATCGGGGGAAGTGGAAACACATGGGGAAAACAGCTGACTAGAATGACATCATCAGTAACACTAAGCATAGAACATAGAAACAAGACTTTCAAAGTAAAACAGGAACATAATGGGATGCAGACATGACACATGACAGGTTAAAGACACACGAACCAACAAGGGAGACTTGAACAGAGGAGTGATGACACAAAGGCATCGAATACACAAAGAACTAAAACTGAGCAACCTTGGAGCTTAAGATGACTAAATGAACTTAAACATAAACAATGAATATCGGAATACAGGGAAAATTCAAAACACTGGGTCACACGACTCATAAATGAAGTGAGACATTATATTTATCTTTTAGATGTAAACCTGAAGAAGTCCAGTTTCTTTCCTTCCGAGCTCCTTGGACTTTTTATGGCTAGACGAGGTGACTGGAAGTAACACAGGTTTAGAAGCACTTTTACTTTTCAGTCCTGGAGGCACCATCCATCTTTTATATGCAGCCTATGCTTTGAAGGCAGTTTGAAATCTGTGCGATATTGATGGATTTCACAACTATTTATTAAAAAAAAAGAGGCAAAAGCAAGATTTGATTTCATGAAAATGAGGAGGATGATGACTTAAACCTTGTTACCATAGTTACATTTCAGTCCATGACTCTAAGGCACAGATATAGGCTTTTATATACTGTATTGCTGTGTTACATTTGACTTTTTACATCTACATCTTTCCAGTTTGCATATTTATTCCTCCTCCCTTACGTAATGCTTCATACCTAGTTAAGTTAAGTACTTGGACATTAGAAAGAGAACCTCATTCTGCAGCCTTGCCTCCCTCCTTTATTCTGGCACTTGTAAAGTGATAATGGCGTCAGTTAGAGTACACTTTATCTTGGCAGTGTGTCAGACAGGCCTGCACTGTCAAAACCTGTCAGCAGAAGCGGCGGTCACAGCCTCGAGCAGCTCCGTGTCCGTTCAAGCCTCGAAACGAGTTGACAGCAGCATTAGGGTGTGCAGTCACATGACTGCCAGGGAGGCCCTGGATCAAATGATAGCAGCTGTTTGGGCGTATCCTTCCTCCTGGCAGGCCTGATCTTACATTTCAGGGTATGATCTGGCCTGGTGCCCGTGCCCTCAGCATCTTCATTTAGTGTTTATTTAAGCTTCACCTGCAGCTATTCACATCGATAAGCACAGTGCACACAGTACTTATCTAGATGCATTTGTGAAAATGGAAAATGCACGAAGGCTTTTTGAATATTGAAAACTTGGCTTTGAATAGAATTGTATGTTTCTGAGTTTTTTTATAAATTGAAAAATTCAAATAATGTTATTCTCTATTACAGCCGCTGTAAACGACCTTCAGACCTCTCGTCTAACTAGGCGTTGCTGCCTGAGAGCTATTTCACGCAAGAGTGGGAAAAGTGCTCATGAAACTGGAAAAGTCCCTCTTCAGACTGCATCCCGTTTACAATCATATCAGCAAATTGATCAAGGGCGTTTAAACCACGTTTGAAGTAATGTGTTGATATTTCATCCATTGCAGTTGCGTAAACTATGAGAAAGAGTGTGTTTGCGGTCTGTCGGGTTTGTCCAAGCCCATTCCATTGAGCTGTGGTCTTCCCTCCAGCTTCCCAAAACGTTGCAGTTTTGTGTAATAAGCCCACACATTCTTCTGTCTCCTCCTCATCCTTCCTAAACTGAGCAGCTTTAGGTTCAGTAGGAGCCAGGGCGTTATTTTACAAGACGGATCTGGACACTGGATGTATACATCCAAGACAGTTGCAATGGAAATAGCTGTCTGCTTTGAGTTGTGTCTCAGTGTGGCGTTTACCACACGTCTGTCTTACTGTATATATAAAAAGGGAGAGTTCAAAGTGCAGTTCTGTTCTTTTTCAAGCCTTTTGGACATTCCCCGATCTTACTCTTATATATTATATCAGGAATTTACATAAAAAAGCAAGAAAATATATGTCAGAGTTGTTGTTTGTGTTGACAGATTTCAATAATGACACTCAGTAGATCCGTAGAACTAGACAAGAATACATTTCAGATGTTAAAGAGCTAAATATTTTTCTCATAAATCATAAATGCTGCTGCCAGAAGCATAGCAGCTGTATTTGGTGATGATACAGTATGTGATTGTTATGTTACAGTGACTGTGTAAAAGGTCATGGAACATTAAGCAGACTACTGAAAAAGAAAATATGTATTTGACCTTTGACTTTATCACTGGCGTAACATCCAAGTCCTTGGATGTTTTCACTGCTGTGCTTTTTAGACCATTTTCAGGCCGTAAATCAAAAGCGGATACATTTTTACATTTCTTTTCAGAATCAGAATCAGAATCAGAATACTTTATTGATCCCTGGGGGAAATTATTTTTTGTTACAGTGCTCCATTTTAAACCAACATTAAGACAAGACAGACAATACACTAACTAAGAATAGTACAATATATACATATATATACATACATACATACATAAGTCACTCATAAATAAATAGTTGGAAAAGAAACATGTGTAGTTGTAGCAATAACCAGTGTGTTAAGTGGATGTGTTGTACAGGGAGATGGCCACAGGCAGGAATGATTTCCTGTGTCGTTCAGTGGTGCTTTTCGGTAATCTCAGTCTCTCACTGAACGAGCTCCTGTGACTGACCAGCATGTCATGGAGTGGGTGGGAGGTGTTATCCAACATTGTCTTTATCTTGGACAGCATCCGCCTCTCCGACACCACCTTGAGGGAGTCCAGCTCCATCCCCACAACATTGCTGGCCTTACGGATCAGTTTATTAAGTCTGTTGGCATCTGCGATCCTCAGCCTGCTCCCCCAGCATGCAACAGCATAGAGGATCGCACTGGCCACAACAGACTCATAGAAGATCCTGAGCATTTTCTGGCAGATGTTGAAGGACCTCAGTCGCCTCAAAAAATAGAGACGACTCTGGCCCTTCCTGTAAAGTGCTGTGGTGTTTTTAGCCCAGTCCAGTTTATTGTCAATGTGTACTCCAAGGTATTTATAGTCCTCCACAATGTCAACACTGACCCCCTGGATTGAAACAGGGGTCAAGTGTTTCCTGGTCTTCCTGAAGTCCACGATCAGTTCCTTGGTCTTTGCCACGTTGAGCTGCAGATGATTCTGCTCACACCACGTGACAAAGGAGTCGACCACAGCCCGGTACTCTGTCTCATCATCCCTGCTGATGCATCCAACCACCGCAGAGTCATCAGAAAACTTCTGAAGATGGCAGGTCTCTGTGCAGTGGCTGAAGTCTGTGGTGTAGAGGGTGAAGAGGAAGGGGGAGAGGACAGTCCCCTGTGGTGCCCCTGTGTTGCTGATCACCTTGTCAGACACACACTGTGGGAGACGTACATATTGTGGTCTTCCTGTCAGGTAATCAACAATCCAGGACACCAGAGAAGCATCCACCTGCATCGCTGCTAACTTATCACCCAGGAGGGTCGGCCTGATGGTGTTGAAAGCACTGGAAAAGTCAAAAAACATGACCCTCACAGTGCTCGCCGGCTGGTCCAGATGGGTGTAGACACGATTGAGCAGGTAGATGATGGCGTCCTCTGTTCCGAGACGAGGCTGATAAGCGAACTGAAGGGGATCCAGGTGTGGTCTTACTATGGGTCGCAGCTTTTTTTTCGGGTCATATGTGCAGATCGAAACACGGTAATTGCACTCGGGTGCAAAACAATCACACCAAGACCCTTTGCAGGAGATGGCTTCAGTCGTACTTCTGTCATTTTAATGTGCAGCACTGCTCAGTTCTGTTGTTTTAAAGTGCTAGATGAATCAGTTTGAAGTGTGAGCTGCAGTAAACGCCTTCCCGTAGTCAGGTATTGTTTGAACACCACAGACGTTCACCCTGGATTTACTTTTTTTCTTCTGCAATAAGCAGACAAAATCTTCTCACATGGTTTGTTGTGCCGCAGTAAGTGAAGCGAGAGCTGCGAAAAGATCCGTAGCGTGATGACTGGGTGCGAAGATATCTGATTTTCACATCACATTATATCACACATCAAATTATTGTGGTCAAAATAATGTACAATAACTATGTTATTGTAGTATCTATGAAACAATTATAGCAGTAATGGTAACAAATGACTTTGCTTCTGTCTTTGTTGAGTCCTGAGAGCTTGGTGGTCAGACGCAAACGAGATGCAGAGGCAGACAGAAAGAACAGTTACACACTATGATATTATCATATATGCATCGTTGACACTGTATTGATCATTTTGAATTATACGGTTGTTGTGAAACCCCACTGTTTTGTTTTTTTACAGCTCACAAGTCCATCCTTCCCTGTGGTTGTGAAGATGGGCCACGCCCACGCCGGCATGGGAAAGGTGAGTCTCCTTTACGATTTGAATAATGCTGTTTACTAATGTTATCAACCCTTTACAAAAGAAACCTAATTAGTTGGATGACCTATATTTGTGTCTAAGAATAATTCAGAGGGAATAATCAGAGATTTCAATCTAATCCACCCGTTTTAGGGCGGAGCCTTTAGTTATGAAACCTGAGGCAAGGCTCTCCCTTCTTTTCCCTCTCCATCCTCCTCTGTCAGGCTTCATGCAGTCACCCAAATGAGCAAATAAAAGATGTAAACTGGTCCGTATCTGTTTAAAGCACTATCAAAATTAAATTCTGGCTGCTCCCAGACATCAAAATCATTTTGACCTGCTGTCACCTGGATCTGGAACAAAAACCAAAGCCCATTTCAACCTGAAGAGGAAAATAAGATATTTTTTAACAAACTTAATAAAGTACATCAGCTCCTCGGCTCGTGTTATCCCAGCAGACAAGCGGATCAGGAGGTTAAAATCAGCTGATAAGCTAGGCTACATCAGCTAACATTTTTGACTATATTTAGACAACAAATATAAACAAGCTGACACTTTATATGTTACAGCAATCAGTCCCCACATTATCCAAACAGTTTGAACTTTTGCTATATTTCAGTTAAAGTGTGTTTTAAATCTGCATCACTGATTTGTGTTATTAAATTACCTCTTCATCTTCTTTCTGCTGCAGCAGCAGCGAAGGCCTCTGTGTGAGCGCACTGTAACATCATGACATCAACAACACTGGAGTTAAACCTGTACTGTTGTTAAAATAGACAAGTTAGGAAAATATACCATTTGAAGAAAATAATACTAAAATACGCTGTTTTTAAAAGGGTCTAAAATCGCCTATGAGATGAAATTTAAATTAAATATAATATCCATGTCTTTTTTTAAAATTTTACACACAAGCTGCTCATAGCTCAGATTTTCTCTTTTATCAGGTCAGACTCTCTCTCTCTCTCACACACACACACACACACACACACACACACACACACACACACACACACACACACACACACACATATACAAGTTGTCTTTATTCCATATATGCAAATTAAACATGATACTATCTGGACAGCTTCGGTTGGTCTGAGGTTCAGACAGGAGGTCTGAAGCCTAAACTGCTGTCTGTTCTAGTTTTTGCAGACATCTCTGTAAGGGTTCAAATCGGCCACAGTAGCCAAATTGCTCTTACAGTAAAGTTGTAAAGTCAGTAATGTGTTCCTGGGGTCAAACTAAGTTGATATCTAAGTGTTAACCTGGTGGACAAACAGTTTTAGTGCTTTGTTACACAATAGCCTGACTAACAGTTTCCAACCATTTACCGTGATTGCTGCATAGAAATAACTGGACTGATGCTAATCATCTCTGTTAAATACATAATGAGAAATGAACTGTGGATATTTTGCGTATGTGATTTATTTATTTCAAGACATGGAGTCACACTCTTGACACAATGACATAATTCACACATTTAGCCTCTCCCCTTTCTCCCGTATTTAAATATACAAGGAGCGACACTTTCTTTATGTCTTTTTCCCTCGTCTGTGGGCTTGGTTTCCTGTTCAGAAGCCAGACATGCTATAGAATTTCCCATGAGCCTCATGGGGAACTTGGAAAGTCCTTTCAGACTAAGATCTTGCTTTGCCCCACAGACCTCACAGAACTCAGAGAATGAATATTTAGGTCACTACAATTTTATTTGCTTTTGAGAGAAAAACCCTTCAAGGTGGAGCAAAGAAATTGAATGTGCCAGTAAGTCTCATATATTGATTATAAATAATACTAAAGTAGAACTTAACCACATTACAAGTAGTACTCTACACCGAATTTCCCGGAGGAACCCACCCGAGGAATAATAAAGTTTTATCTAATCTATTCTAATCTAAGTCGTAACCTCTTAGGCTGAGTGCTAGAAAATTGCAGTTCACTGAATGCCCACCTGAGGGCTCTGAAAGCGAGTCCCTTGTTAAAATACCTAATTACATCCAGATGTATAAAAAAATGGCTGAGGTAGTGGCAAGATTTTAGCTAATGGACATTACAGCTTTAACTGACAGCTGATCACTGCTAGGCATCACCTCTGCTAATTTAGAGTTAGTGAACTGGACCTCACAACCACTTATTCTAAGAGAAATTCTCATGTTTTATTAGTTAAAGAGCAAATACCGCTGTATGTGTGTGTGTTGCTCTGTTGCATACATACAGTTTATTAATGCATTTTGCCAAGCCTTGCTAGCATTAGTTGAAAACTGACCACTTAACTTTCTTATTCAAATATGGCCAAGTCTGCCTCCACGAAAGCAACATAGCGGCAACCAAAAGTTCAATTTAAGGCTTTAGAAAGTGAAATGAGAAACGAGTGGTGACATCATGTCGGTGACATCCATCTTTTATGTACAGTTTATGGTTGGGACTCTTAAACCCGTAAATGGAAAGCCTTTATAGCTTACTGTAGGTCAACATTTACACATTTTGCTGCTATTTTGTTTCTTTTTTTGCTAGTTTCTCAAACATATTATGCATATGCTGTATAATATATAATTGCTGAGGTTGTTCACCTTATGACCTTTCGGTAACTGATTTCAGACATTTACTGGAATTTAATGGCGATTTTGTTCATTAGCTAACAATAGAAAATCTACAGCTCAAAGTAATATTGCCATATTTTGTTTTGTTGGGTTGTCATAGGCTGTCTCCATTAATGAAACACACATTAATGACATCAGCTAAGAACAAGTCATGTTGATATTACTGTGGTATTGTTACCTGTAACTAATAGCAGTGTTTGTATATGTTTATCTGATTACAGTTTACATATTAAAATATAATTACACACTTTGCCTTTTTCATTTGACAAACAGCAGTAGAGAGTGAGCCTTTCTACTCAGCTTTCCCATTACGCTATTAGAGCAGCAGGCCTCTGTAATGGAGGTGGTATGTCATGTTATCTGGACACTAACCACCAGTTTCACCACCAGGCACAGCTCTTCATTTCTGTGCCAGTGCTTCACCTTTTCCGGCTTACCTTCTGTTTCTGTCTGCATCATTGCAGTTTGTTTGTTGACTCAGAGGAATTGCGTAAGTCTCTGGACAGGTTTGTGTGCCTACCGCTCACAACTGGACCAGTTCCTTGTGGTCAGCTTCTGCTTTTGCTACCATGACGTACTCTTTCAGTCACATTGCTGTAGTCAGTGGATTTTGTTATTTTAGCTTCTGGTCTTTTCGTGTTTCTATAAGAAACACTGACTGTATTATTTGATGACATGCGCCTTTAGTGTTTTTACAGTTTTTCACAGTTGCAGTTCTGAAATCTGTGAACACAAAACCCAGTTTTTCAATCTGAGTGTCGTGAGCACGAAGTTTCTTTATGTTGGGTTGTCCTGTTTACCAAGGACATGATCTTTCACAGCTGCTTGTATTTTATCTGAAATGCACTGTTGGTCTTCCTCTTCTTGCCTTCTGCCGCCTTTCCATCTTCCTCATCCACCAACTCCCCCCCACACATTTCCTCTTGTGCATCTCAGCTTGTTACTATCTGTTTTGTGGTATCGGTCTTCAACTCACCATGGTGCCTGTGCGCCCTGACGTGGCATACACTCGTCTGATCACTTCATTAGCAAGTGTGAAAAATGGTTCATTGTTATGTGTAAGCACTGAAATCTGCCACCTGTGCTTACCCTTGCGCAACACAAGTACGTCACAGTGAGAACTGAATGAATGTGAGTGTATCTAAAGTATTGGAAAAAGGGTAAAATAATATCTGCAAATTATGTCCTAAAAGAATGTACGTTCAGTACGTTCAGCATGTTGGTTCTCATGGAATTTGGTGTTTTAGCAATTTAGGGAAACTCTAACACAAACCAGGAGAAAGCTTAGTAAATAAAATACAAGCTATTTAGTGAATTCTTTTAAAAAAAAACAAAAAAACAACACACACATACTATGCATATTTTCCTTTATATACGAAGCACTGAATTTATTACCTTGTGTGGTGGGGCGTGGTCTGCGGTGCCGCGCGGACGCACCTGCACGGCATCCGCAATCACGCCCGCCGTGTCAAAACACGGGGACTCAGTGGTTGGTGTGCGGTTGTGGTGGTGTGATGCAAATGTTAAATAAAGATGGCTCAAAACATGGCTCTGTGGTCCCGTCGTGCCTTAATTCCACCACACCTACAAAGCACATTCTCTAGGTTTTCCTATGAAGCCTCACTTGCCCTGGTTTGACTGGATGCTAATGACAGCGAATGTTAATCTGAGCAGACACAGTTAGTATAATGTTACTGCATTTGATTGGGTTTTTTATGTAATTTGGTTGTGCTGTGTTTACATAACACAGCACAACATATGTGACATGCTAACACATAGCATGTCACATATGAAGTAAAACTTACAAGTCAATGTCTAAAGTTTGCTAACACTAGCTAGCAGTAGGCGCTATAAGCTACCACTATGGTGGAAAACTAAAGAAATGAGCAAAAGATGGATTCAATGTTTTGCTTGAGAGAGGAAGAAGAGTTACTTTCTGTTAAAAAATGTCTGTATTGGATCTTAATCGGTAAGGTGTCTTTTCAGGTTTTACAGTGACGTGACAGCTAACCATGTGATATTAACTTGTCTGGCATTATGAACATATGATGCTGACGGGTCACGTGAAAAACGGTTTATGATGGGGCTGTCAATGTTAACGCATTAATGCGCATTAATCCATCGTCATGAGCAACGCAGTTAACATTTTTATTGAAATTAACCCATCTGGAGCGCAGACTGACTCAAAATCCCTGAAATGTCACTGTCAGGGCATTTCGGGCAGTTTGTACAAACTTTGTCCATTCTGTGCTCCAGATGGGTTAATTGCATTAACAATGTTAATCGTGACAACGGATTCACGAGCGTTAATGCATAAACGTTGACAGCCCTAGTTTATGACAGTCGCGAGGTGAAATTGGTCGGGAGACAGTTTCTAGCTACAACACCGCAAACCGGAATGGAGACCAACTTTGAAGGAGAATGTTCTTTGTTTCCAGTTTGTGTCACAGCTTCACAAGTTTGGCAAGTTAGTCAGTTAGCAAACGTTTGCAGACATGTCTGTGTCTTCCTTGCAAACTACAGGCGACTACAGCGGTCTGCTAGTGACCAAAGTGGTTTAAAAAAAAAGTTTTTTGGTGCAGCACTCGCTTTGTGACCAGTTTCACCTAGCAACAGCAAGCAACCTCCAAGAACCCCCAACCACTCAGGGAATAGACATTTTTAACACCGAAAACAATAGATAAACAAGATTTTGGTTACTTCTTCGTCTTTTCTAATTAGCTATTCATGACTATAAACACAGTTTAACTCAACCATGTCTAGTCTTAAAGATGTTCATTCTTTTAATACAGTATACCCACTAATAACAAGCACAAGCATCCTGTACGTGTATTTTAGCGAAGGTCTTGGAATAAAATGTGCTTAAAGCTAACAGAGAAGCTAACATCACACAGTTAAAATCCATAATTTCCTTAATGACCAGCAAGCGGTAGAAGTGTTTCAAACTAGGCATTAGTTGTGTTGCTGTTTTCTAAAATCTGATATGGATCCCAAGGATATTTTGTAAGAAAATACAGTCATGTTTTTTTAAATCTGTTGGCTTATTTGAAGCTATTTCATAGTCTGCCTTGTAAGCTCATTTTAGAAAGTCACTGATTTAGCGTCAGCGACATATGTGGGTTTTGACAAGCACGCTCATTATGTAATTACCCATCAAAGTGACAACACTGTTTATGTGACCACATTCACCATCAAAGCTGCCCACCCGTCTTTAAAAAATTAAAATTTACTTTTATTGTTCTGGTGTCATTGGTGTCACTCTTTTCGGATTTTCCTTATTTCTTTTCCTATTGACGTTTTTTTGTGTTCATTTTCTGAAGGTGGGTTGCATCATTTGAAAACAAAACAAAATCTCCTTGGGATTCCTTTGTTCCACCCAGACAACTTGTCCTTAGTTTTTACTAGTTTGGGGGATTTGAAAGGGCATTAAAGTAAAACTCTTATAAACACACAATTAAACTGTTGCTTAAGACCTCACAAATTGTTGCATGTAGACACAAGTGTCTTGTGCCTTGCCTTTCCATAACCTCTTTTATCTCTCTTTGAAGCACATTACAAAGAAATAGGAGTGTGGGCTAACCCATCAGTGCCATAGCAACAAACTGAACCATTTCGACACTATGTATGACTGTGTTGGCTGTTTTTTTTTTAAACTAAAATTGACCATAAATTGAGGTAACCCTGTCGATGTATATAAAGGGACTTCTTGACTAATGGATATGCAACTGTTTAGTCCACAGAATCATCTAAAGTGTTCTATATATTACCATTTGCAGAAAACTTAGTGCCCCAGTGTAAACACAGAAACAGACTTTGTTTATGGTACATACCATTTCAGTATGGAAAATGGTTGCCTTTAGATGTGCTATTTGAAGAACAGAAAAACAGAAGACGAAACCCCCGAGGAAACATCAACCTCCTGTTTTCCTTATCTGGTTTGTGTTTTATCATGACGGAAGCGCAATGTTCCCATTGCTTCCTCCGTGATGGTGCTAGTGAGAGGGATGGTGATGAGTGAGTGGATGCTCTGCACTGACTCGTTTGGTGCCTGAGACAAGAAAACTCGTAGCCGCACAATAACGTTGGCGATTGATGTGACTGTCTCTTAGGATGCCCAGTTTCCCATTGGAAGCACACCTCATTAATCTTTGTATCAACATAAATTACAATAATAATACCACTCAACAAGAAACATCAGAGTAAGTCTTCTAAAAATATATGAGAGCCTTAGTTTCCTACAAATGGCCCTCAGTGGTAATTGTCACTGGAGGAAAATATTTGTTTCCTCTGTATTTTACGCTGTCACACCTCATTGTTACCTAATAATCTCACGGTGAAATTGAAAAATTGCTTTGAATTATATGATATAAACATGTTGTGTGTCGATAGGCTCCCATTGCATCATTTCCCTCTTAGTCTGCGTCTGCAGTCTACTGTTTAATAACTGGGAAAGAGGTGATGTAGTTTCAAAGCCGCCCCCGGCAATGTTTCCATACGTGGACCCCTCATTATCCAGCTTGTGTACAAGTGTGAAATTCCTGTGGGATTTTAAAGCAGCCGCTGCCAGTTTCAGCAGCGTCCTTTGTAATTAGCTGCCCGCTAACAAGTGGCGTCTCTCCTGCAGATTAAAGTCGAAAACCAACAGGACTTCCAGGACATCACCAGCGTGGTGGCTCTGGCAGGGACGTACGCCACCACCGAGCCGTACATCCAGTCCAAGTACGATATCAGGATCCAGAAGATCGGCAGCAACTACAAAGCTTACATGTAAGGTGTTTTTTATTGGCTTGCTGCAACCAACTTCTGGTGGCTGTTGGTGGCATTGCAGGTGAATTTGAAAGCAAACATTTTAAGCGTTTTAGTAGGTTAATGGTAGCAAGGCATGTGGAGCCAGTGGGAAATGAACTCTTATAAAGCATCATCTGGAAAATAAACAGTTTCACCAATAATGGCAAATTATATGTTAAAGTAGCACTTTTCTTGGATTCCAGGCAGTTTTCAGCATTAATGCCTTGATTTTCATGGCCTCGTGCCCCAGCTCCACCCATCTGGAAGCCATAGACATTCCTGTCAGCCAAGCATATTACAACAAAGAATTTGTGCTCAACCTTTTAGCTTTCAAGACTGTATCTGAACAATTGCTCAACCGAAATCGGAGAGGGGGGGCAAAGTAGCCAAGGCTTATCTCATCGTATTTTTTTCCCTGCCCTCACCATTAAACCGTGTCTTTGATTGGCTTTCACACAAACATTATCTAGGTGTGGATTAAAATGGCCATCCTTGATGAACTGATGATAGCTTCCCCCTTGAGAGGGAAAAGCAAAAGTTGGGAGCGATTAACTGTTGCTGGAGCATTTTAGCTTGTTTTTTGCAGAAATATGAATTCATTTCCTGGTGCCCCCCCTTCAGGAGAACATCCATTTCTGGTAACTGGAAGGCCAACACAGGTTCTGCCATGTTGGAACAGATCGCAATGACTGACAGGTGAGCTGGTTCAGAGATTCTCTTGGAAAAATGCAGATCTGTTAAGTACACTGAATCATTCAGACATCTGTGTTCAATTGAATACACTGGCACTACTTTTAAGCATGAATCTGATTATCTCATTGTCCAAAAGTCTTGGAAGCCTTTACTGACATTTATAGCTGTTAAGTCCATTCTTCCTTTAATGATATCTGTAGTGATTATTGGGTTTTAAACAGTCAGCTGTTTGCGTCCCTGTGCTTCAGATATCGTATGTGGATAGACTCCTGCGCTGAGATGTTTGGGGGCCTAGACATCTGCGCTGTGAAGGCCGTGCATGGAAAAGACGGGAACGACTACATTATCGAGGTCAGTGTGTTTTCATCTACAGCTCCAAGGAGAGTTTCAGGAAACAGGGGCTGAAACTTGCTCTTTCATTGCATTATAGTGTATTTTAGATAAATAAGATCTGTCATCATGTTTCAGGACATTTGCAAACATAACGGTTAACCAGCAGTTAGATCGCTTCTCAGCAGCATCACAGGGCTAAAGCACTTTGTGTAACCGTTACCTTGGATTCATTCTCTTTCCCTGCTGATAATACTTTTCATATCATGGGTGAAAGTCAATCGGGAAGGGTGTAACCACACTTGCTGGCACATGATCTTCACAGCCTTGAAAGAACGATTAGTCTGCAGACCAAACATGGGCAGCTGAATGAAAACAACATCAGGAGTCAGCGGTTGACTCACTTCATCTTCTAATCCAGTCTGTTTGTTTGAGTCTGCTGGTAAAGTTTGGCAGTGGAAGTGTAGCTTGCAGTTTGTAGACAAATAAAACTGTCATGGCGTGACTTGACGCAACCAGTTTGGTTGGAGGTTTGGGCTTTCAATGTGATGAGCGTGGCAGTAACAGTGCCTGGGACGGGGTTTCCACTGGGGCCACTAGAGGTTCACTGTTCAGTATCTCTATATACAGCATTTAACATATGTTACACATAAGCATGGTTTAAAGGTGCAGTCTGTGGGGCTTTTAGGTCATTTAAGAGGGGCCAAAAAAAGAAGGTGGAACTCATAAATATACATCGCTTAGTGTGTAATTGTCTGAATGCAGGTGCCTCATGTGTTCAGGTCCTGTCTGAAAATTTCAGAACATATCTTTACTTGTTCAGATTCATGAGACTCACCTTGATCATCTGGGTTTTTGAAGTGCACTCAAGCACTTTATCCTATTTAAGATTTATACTATTTAACATTCACATGCCAATAGATGCATCAGAGAGCAACCTGGGGGTCGTATCATGCCTGCACCCTGCAGACAGTATCATGCATGCAGACTGGAACAGCCAGGGATGGAAAATACAATCTGACATGGCAAAGGTTAGCATAGCAACACATCTATGTTGCTATCATTGTCTGTTAGATTAGTTGGATAAATTATTGTTGGTCATTCACATAACATTCTTACGTACTTTTTTTTCCCAATAATGACATGAGAAATATAATTCATTTATTTGGAATATGTGTTATGGGGCTTTATGGGTCAACTCACTTTATTTATCGCTATTAAATAAAGAAAATCATTTAATAGTTACGCACACACGCCATCTCCAGCAGCCTCACAGGTCTCACAGCCCCAACAGAAGGAATAACTTGCACATATATGTTACTATGATGAGCTTCCCTGGAACTCACACTTTCTGTATGTCTTACTTTTGTTCCACTCCAATAATTTGTTGTAATGCTTATTGATTCTAATCAAGGTTGTCAGTTTATTTATTTCTCTTTTTTAATTTGATTTCTGTCCTTTTTAAAAAATATCTGTTTATCTAAAATCGTAAATACCTTACCCAGAAATGCACATTTTCCTTTAACAATTATTCCCAGGGGCGAAGCAAGAGACAAATAGTTGTGTGCAATCAGTTTTGTTTTTAGAGCAGCTTCCTATGCCTTCAAGTCTGAGGAAATGAGCCAGTCTGGACATCTGAAATGCCCAAACTTAGGATCAGAACATGACATCACTCTGGTGACTATCTGTGTGCTGGGAGAGAGCGGTTGTGAGAAAGCAAAAAAGACCTCAAACTATCCCAGGAAGTATCTATCAGCTCCCCAGGGGCGTGTAGTCTCAGTACTAGGCTGCTACGACAGAGAAACCCACGACACAGTCAAGTAGCAATGTTTCCTGACAAGCATTACTTCCTCCTCCTTTACTCCAACCCTAGATGGAATTTAATTAAGTGCGACGTTGAAGAGCTGTCGGCCGTCACAGTCAGAAACTGTTTTCTTTCTTTCTGTTTTTTGGTGTCAGAACAAAGACAGCAGCCGTAACACCTCACCCTAATGCACAGTAATGAGCTACTCAGAAGCACTTCATTAACACATTACTGCAGCTGGTATCAACATGAGGCAAACTCCAGCTTGTGTCACTTCACTGGGAAATGTATAGATAATAGGGGTGCAGTATTGTTATGTAACATGACACAGTGCACCACAGCGTTTGACAAAATGACATGACAGAAAGTATTTTATATACACAGCTGATCTGACAGGATGTGTCAGCCACATGACATGAAGTAGAATGGCTGTGCTGGTGTAGTCAGTGTCAGTTAGTCCATCTCTTTGGGCAAGACTGTGAAGATTGTTGCAGACCAATCAAAACACGTCCCATAGCAACGGCACTCCCTAGTGGCAGGAGCCTCACCACACCACAAAAGTGTGGCTTGAGTAACACAACAACGACCAAACACTCAATGAATGCCAGATCCCAGCGCAGCTGCGCATCCATGAGGCTTCCCATCCCACAACCCACAGGGCCCAGAAGACCCGCCGTCAGATTTTGGTTGCGCGTCCCCAAAGGACACTTGCTGAAGTCCCAGCACATGGGGAGCCTACACAATAGCAGGCACATAATACTATAAAGAAACTTTATTTAATTTAGCACGTGTAAATTCAACAGACTTTACATAAAAGGTAGGTCTACGATGCCTTAAGGCAAGAAAAACAACAAAACTTTCTAAGTCTTTGAGATTATCAGTACAAAAAAAGTTTTTTAAATTACAATGTCAAATGTAATATTTTTCTACTGGTCCACAGAAACAACACAAAACTTAAAGGGCTAATGTTATGCCTAATAATGATTAGAACATTGTTGGCCTAATTGTAAGAAAATATCATTATATTACAGATTCAGCCATCGGGAGTGACTTGATCTGTTGACAGAGATATTTCAGATATTGTGCCTTCAAGCTAGCAAAAGAGAACAGCACACATGTTGCGATCTTGAAGCTAAAGTTGTTTTCCCAGAAATGGATGACCCTCTGGCCAGCCCTGAACTTCAACTGCACCATCATTTTCAACGAGCACATTTCACTTTTTCTCTGTAAACATTTGCCATGCAGCCCGATATTGTCCAGAAAACACAAACCTTTGCTGCTTAGTAAAAGTACAGGACAACACCTCTGTGTTCCAGTGGTGAAAGAACTACAGCAGATCCAGTCTTCTGTTAGATGACTCTGTATCCTAATAAATCAGCAGGGTGGATCCCGCTTTAGCTTGCCACCACACGCCGTTTGAAGTGGGGCCTGGCGGTCTTTTACCAGGCCTGCATTCAGTCCCCTGTGGTAATGACTCAACTGGCCAAAACACCGTGCCACACCCGACCTCGCTGCCAAATCCTAGCCAAGAAGCTGGGTACACACAAAAAAGGGGGAGCTTTAAAGGGTTCTTTAGCTTGGGAAGTGGTTCTGTGCAGAACAGAGAGATCCCAAACAGCTGTGAAAAACAAAGAAAATGAGTGGAAAAGACGACTAGTTTGGGTGTCCTCAGTTTGTTATAGGCGTTCTTAGAGGCTCTTTTAAATAAAGCTTTTGATTTGCTTTCAATTTTTTGTCATCAAATGTGGATTTTTTTTAATCAGTTTAGATTGTGCTTACAAAGGACGACATAAAAACCTCTCTTGTTTTAGTCATTATCACTGACAGATTGTTCCACGACTTTTCAATGATTGATGAGGCTTTTTTGAGAAAGTTGTTGCAATGTGTGGCAAGCCCACAAAAGAAACAGCCCTATAATGATATGCAAAAAAAAGCTTTAAATTAATAAGAAATAGATGAATTTAAACCTACAACTGCCTTTGGGTGCTCTCTTCCTTGCTGGGTGTTGTTTCACTCCAAGTTTCTGTTTCTTGTATTACGCAAAGAAATCATTAAATAAATCTTACACTTTGGTCCGTAGTTTGCTGTACTAAGGCTTTTGTAGCTTTGCCTCTGTATACCACTACAGTGGATCTTAAATCAGATAGTTAATATGGAATTGAAATGCTGTATTTCAAGAGGTTTTACAAAATTATTAGATGAAGTTTTCAGGATTTATATTTTTATGCAAATCCCCCATTTTCAGAATCTTAACAAATAATTGGACAATTGACTGAAAAGCTGTTTCAGGGCGAGGTCAGGTCTGTTCCCTTGTTTTGGAGGAACCAAATCAAAAATCTACCCTTCTAAATTATTTACATTGGGAGAAGCAGCTTCACCATAGCTCTCAAGCCAAGAACACACGCAAGGAGGTAGCAAGTGATGATGTGCAAACCACTGGTTACACTCATAGACAGTATAAAACATGAACTTAGCCATAGTTTCTGGTCCTGGTCCTGTTTTGGAGCATCAAGTTGAACATTTCCCCGTTGCCATCTTTGCAACATAGAAAACACTGTGGATCAGACGGTGAAACTGGCGAACGGCTTATTATTGAAAACTCATTAGCTGGCGATGTGTCGATTCCGTACCATAACTAATCCTCAGTTTTTGGAACCAAAATTTACAAAAAAAGACTTCAGTATGGCCCAAAACAAGTGAACGAGCCAGCAGGAAAGTGTTTACGGACAGAAAGCCATTACTTCTTTTTGCAGCCATAGCGATCACCTTATGATAACCTTAAACAGATTGCAGGTCTTAGATGCCAAGTTTTGTTGCTCTGGAAGCTACCTCCACGTTCTATAGATCAAGAAGGCCAGATTAAAAAACTTGTACTGTTCTGAAAAGATTAACTTGTAAAAGAATGATGGGAGAAAAAGCGACCACATCGTCAGTCAAACATGGTGGAGGCAGTGTTATGGTATGGACAGCTGTTTAAAAAGAGCCTAAAGAACAACTCTAGCCTGTGTGAAAACAACAAGTGGCTGCTCTGCATCCTACCCCAATCACCCCGAACCGGTCGGAGCAGCTGATCCATGAGGCTGGATCTGCAGGTTTCCTCCTGTTAAGTGTAAATTTTTCCCGCCCACTGTCATGAGTGCTTGCTTAAAAGAGGTCGTTTGATTTTTGTTTTTTTCTCTACATTGTTTTAAGCTCTTTACCTTGCAATATAAAGCACCTTAAGGCGACTGTTGTGAATTGAAGTGAGTTAAGTCTTTGCCTGCATCAGTATCTTGTGCCATAATAAGTCGCCTCTTAGCAAACACCAAGTGTGTGCTAAGAGGCCAGTTTGTCTGAAATTGGACTAAAGAACATTTTTGGGATTTAACTGATACCACTAATAAAAACAACTTCAGCCACAGAGAGCTCCAGTACAGTCTAATCTCTGCCTGGCATATGCTGTGTACCAGAGGATAAGCACACACACACCCACACACACACACACACACACACACACACATGCATGCATGCCTGCTGATGTGTTTACAGCCTGCAGCTGGGGTGCGGTGCAGCAGCTTCTTCCACCATGATGGGCATCTACATCCTAGCCAGCAGCAGCAACACTCCTTTGCTCCTGTTTGTTTTGGTTTTTAGGGAGGAGGACAGCAGGTCTCTGAGCCTCATGAGGCCTGTGGTTCTGCAGCACACATGGACCTGCATGTGAGCTCAAGTGCTGGGAAAAAACATTTTTCCTTGTTTTGTTTTTTTTCTTTTTTGATTATTTTAATTATTTGTGTGGCAATGGGTTTGGTCTATGCCCTTCAAAGTCATGCCCCAGCAACATAATATTTACAGATGGAGCCACTTTTTTTTGCAGATCACTGGAAATTCTAACTTTGGCTTCTTGTGTGTGTTCAGATAAACCTATTTAGTTTATACAGAGCTTAACTAGAGAAGTCTGTGATCAGTCAAAATTAAACTGTTGTAAAGCTTATATGAACACACATATAGAGAAATAAACTAAAGCATCTTTTTTCGCTTCTGTTTATGTGATTGATTGCCAGAGCACCGAAGACCTCCTGAGAAGACAGAAACTCGCAGTTTTCGTCACACACTTCTTTGTATCCTCCAAACTGTGGTTGCCACAGGGCTGTAAAGCTTGTTTCTGACCCCAACAAACATGTGATCTACACTAAATGACTCATCACGTGTGTCCACACACAGTCTTATCACTAATATCACTTGAGGGTCAGAGTAGAGGAATTCTGAATAAGAGGTAACATCCTGCCATCTAGTGGGGGAATTTTAACACTTCAGCTGAGGTCTGTTTGTTTTCTGTCTCTGCAGGTGATGGACAGTTCAATGCCTCTGATTGGCGAGCATGTGGAGGAGGATAAACAGCTGATCACAGAGCTGGTCATCAACAAGATGGCCCAGGTGCTGCTGGGAGTTTCCATGCCTCAGCCTTCTACTGTTAAGGTACAAAAAGCTTTTAAACAAGCCACTACTACTACTGTAACTCACTTTTTTCATAGTACCAGGCAGTAATTATAAAAACTGCTACGAATTACAAAACTTTGTTACCACTTCTACCAATAATGCTAATAAAATTTTTCTACTATGGATACTTATTATCAGGTCTGTTAATTAATAATGTTGTCACTGATGATCACTATAACGCTACACAGTTTTACCAACTGCAGTGACTACTGTTGGAGTAGCACTGTAATTACAAGCAGTGCTTGTATGGCCATACTTTCACCTGTACTCACACTGATAATTTTTTTCAGAAATAAAAAACTTAAAATGCACTTTTCCAAATTATTACGCACACATAGTTTCAAAAGATTTTATAGGTTGTAGAGAATTGAAAATGGCCATTTGTTGAATTTGCAGCATTAGTAGATCAATTTCACTGAAATCAAAAGCTATTTCAATCAAAAACATCTTAACGGGTCAAGTTACAAATGAACATAGGACCCCTTATTTAAAAGCAGTTTTACAATTCTTGCATACATGGAACTTGTAAATTTTTAGATAAGATAAGATAGAACTTTATTAATCCCTCGGGTGGGTTCCTCTGGGAAATTCGACTTCCAAAAAGCACAGCAACGACCGAAGTTACAGTTACAGAATTGTTATTTATTTATTTATATATATATATATATATATATATATATATATATATATATATATATATATATATATATATATATATATATATATATATATATATATAGATATATATAGATATATATATATATATACAGATATATATATATATATACACACACACACACACACACACACACACACACACACACACACATATATAAATACAGAGACAAATATAAATAAAATATACAAAGGGGATAAATAGAATAAATAGGAATAAAAAATAAAAAATAAAAATACAAGTGGAAAGTTTCTACTTGAATGTCTTTGCAGGATGTCAGAATAGCCTCCCAGAGCTGCTGTTTGGATGTGAACTGCCTCCCACCCTCATAGTTTTTTGCTTGAGGATGCTCCAAAGGTTCTCAGTAGGATTGAGGTCAGGGAAGAATGGGGACCAGACCATGAGTTCCTCTGCTTTTATGCCGATAGCAGCCAAGGATGCAGAGGTGTTCTTTGTAGCATGAGATGGTGCATTGTCTTGCATGAAGATGGTTTTGTTGCAGAAGGCACAGTTCTTCTCTTTCTACCATGGAAGAAAGTGGACAGTCAGAAACTCCACATACTTTGCAGGGGTCATTTTCACACCTTCAGGGACCCTAAAGGGGCCGACGCAGCTTTGTTGGGACATGGTGGCCGTCCACCACTGCATCCATCTGTACCATCCAGGGTTGCACTGCACTCATCAGTGAAGAAGACTGTTTGAAAATTAGCCTTCATGTAGTTCTGGGCCCACTGCAGCCATTTCTGCTTGTGAGCATTGGTTAGGGGTGGCCGAATAGAAGGTTTATGCACAACTGCAAGTCTCTGGAGGATCCTACACCTTGATGTTCGCAGGGCTCCAGAGGCACCAGCAGCTTGAAATATGTGTTTGCTGCTTTGTAATGGCCTTTTAGCAGCTGTTCTCTTAATCTGATGTATTTGTCTGACAGCAACCTTCATCATTGTGCCTTTATCTGCACGAACCCATGTGTGCTCTGACTCAGCCACAAATCTCTTAACATTATGGTGATCACGCTTAAATTTTTGTGAAATATCTAAGATTTTCATTACGTGTCCAAGGCATTCAACTATTTCACGCTTTTCAGCGGCAGAGAGCTCCGTTTTCCTTCCTATATTGCTTAAAAATGGTGGTCTGCTTAATAATGTGGAACATCCTTCTTTAGTAGTTTTTCCTTTAATTGGGCTCACCTGGCAAACTAATGATCACAGGTGTCCGAGATTGATTTCAGTCATCCAGAGAGTCCTGAGACACAATTGCATCCATGGGTTTAATTGAAAAACAACTTATTTAATCTTTATGACACTTAAACACAATTTTCACAATAATTTGGAACGCGGTGTGTTTCTAGACTAGCATCTGAATTAATGCTATTTCAGCATCTATGGTCACTTCACTAGCGCCCTTGTTTTTTTTTTTGGTTTTGTTTTCAAACTGTCATCACAATTAATGACTTTCACATATAGTATATATTACTTATTGTTGGTTCATCAACAACCATATAGCTTGAAGCCGGATTGGACCATCTGAAAGGAAACAGCAGGAGGAAAGCTCTGTGATGGTTTGGGGTAGGATATGTTGGAGCTGATCATCTGTGGCATCAACCTGAGTTGATGTATTTGCAAAGAAAATCAAAATGTCTCATCGTGGAAACTGTTTCCTTTCCATGTTTTCAAAAATGTGTTGTTGTCATGGTGTTAGCAGTAAATTTCAAGCATTTTTATGTAAATGATGCTATATCTGTGTTTTTTTGTGTCTTCTTCAGACCACGCAGCCCAGACGAGGTAAGTAAAGTGCTTCATTATGATTCATTCCACTACCTTCTGTGGTGATACAGTACAGAGAAATAATAAGCCTGTGCATCACATGTTCATGTATGGTAGGGGGACATCGTTCCGCTTCTGCCTCTCCATCTCAGTCGGCCCAGGGATCCCCTCAGAGAGCCCGGTCCGCCACTACGTCTCCCAGCCAGGCGTTCCAGCCCGGTCCCATCCCTGCCTCTTCTGGACCTGGAGCTGGGAAACAATCACCGCAGCTGAAGTAAGTCCAAGCTGGGGTTCTGTTAATCTCACACATGATTTTGCTTACGATGATTTTCCTCGTCGGGTAACTAAACCGTCTTCGTCTTCGTCGCGCAGCAAATCGCAGTCGCTGACAAACAGCTTCACGGAGACGTTACGAGGAAGCTTGACCGACGACGAGGCCAAAGCCGAGACCATCCGCTCCCTCCGACAGTCCTTTGCCAGCCTCTTCTCTGACTAAAAACATCCCTACCGCTTTCCTCTTCCTGTCATCAGGTTTCAGAAAATAATAATAATTGCTTACTCTGTTTGTTATGGAGTCGCCTCTCTCCTTTCCATGTTTGTGAAGTTTAACACTGGTGCAACCCTCTGTCTTCAAATCAGTGATCAATCTATCACTAGAAAGGCCAGTGGATTTCAGAGGACCTACACCATGTTGACTGGAGATGGTAGATTTTAAGATGTCACCAAACCCCCCGTTCACGTTCTAATTATTCCATATTCAGGTTTAATCTACGAAACTCCTGAAACATTTCTAGTCACTCCAATGTTGTGTTGAAACCTAAAACCTGTCCATAGAAATTGAACTTCCTAGAAAGCAAAACCAGCCAATGGCCTTTTTAGTGGTAGGTGATCACAGTAGATATTCATATTCTCGCTCGTGCTGCTTGGTATATAATTGTTATTCTGCATTCTCTTTGTCCGACCGGTGAAACTATTTCTATGTTCATATTTCTACATTTATGTACATCCGTCTATCTTCAGTTTCTTTATTCGACACACAGCTTCCAAATTGTTTGCAGATGTCCATGGCAATATTCTGATCTGAACCAGTTCCACTTGAGTCATGAGAAGCGTACTGAATCCTTTCGCTTCACCAGCGGTCTCTTAAGCATCTTAGCCAGCAGCAGCATTTCTCAGACATCCATGTGCTGTAGACACATATTGGCTTATGTAGTGACTCCTCTGCCTTGGCCTAACTTTACCAAAGTGCTTTTTAATAACAAAAAAAGAACAGTTTTTTTTAAAGAAACAACCCCCTTAACTTGTTTGAGATCACAATCACACAGAAAAACCTTTGAGCTTGTGATTTTTTTTAACGAGGTGCAAATGCTGTACTGGCTTACAGCCATCGTCTTCCATCACAGCTCTGCTCTTCCCCAGCAAATTGTTCCTTTTCTTAATCTTTTATGCTTTGTTAATAGCACCGTGGGGTATTTGTTGGTGTGGGGACTGATCTAGCAACTAGTACTGGTGAGTCTTTAGAAGCAAACAGCAAGGGTCTGATATTTTAATCATCTGTCTCTTGTTCTCTGTCAGCTAGGATTGCAGCTCATTTATTGTAGTTCTTTTTAGGAGTTTTGCTCTGTAGCAGATATAACCTACGCACACATATACCTGCAGGAATGGCAGCCATCCTCTTCTAACATCTGTCACTGTTTTGGATCTGCATGTAAATGAATGTGATGTGTGGAGCCAACCTGTTTTCTTCCACAGTTTATTTGATGGGAGCTGACGCTTACTTTGAATTTTCTGGAGAAAAAAAAGTGCATTTTTGGGTAACTTATTATGAAATTAGACACCAAGTACTTTTGGTTTATCGTAGATGGACTATGTAGATTTTCAGCATATTTCGCAAGATGGAATGTGCATACGCAATGAAGCCTTCAAAGAAAAACTCTTAATTGATGACTGATGGCAAAGATCTCTTATGACTATTCATTGGATCTGAAGGGTATGCAAAACATCTTAGTTTACCAAAGTCTTAAATTTCCAAAATATTCTTTAAAAAAAAATGTTCAAAAAATAATGAGTGAGCTACAGCTTTTAGCTTCTTGTAGCAGCAAGCTCAAAGACACAAACTGACTACATGGTTTTGCTTTCCATGCAAAGAACAATCAAAGTATGATACTCTAAATAAATTGGTACTTTTATTGGAAAATTATCAAAATAGTAATGGTAAATAATAGTTATATCTTGTGACTTAGAATGAGCCTGTAATAGTTTCTCCCACCTTCCATTTAATTCAGAATCTGGATCTTTAGTAGATAAATGATAATCCCAAAGCCAGTGTTAAATGATGAAAGTTCCAGAAAAGGAGAAAAAAGTTAACTAGCCATTTTTGCAATAATTACATTCATTGCAGGGAAAAAAATGCCACCACAGATTGCATATTTATCCTGCAAAACACGGAAACATTACAGTGGCATTGACTAAAGAGAGCATGGCTTAGCAGATGTAAATAAAGTGAATTCAGGCTTCGTTTAGTTTCCTTAGCTTCAGCTTCTACTTATAAATTTAACTAACAGGTTTCTTTCTTCCTTTGAAGCAATGTTACTGTGGTGGCAATTTTTTTCTGCATTTTTCAAATGGCTGGTTCTTGAGTTCAACTAGAAAGCTAACTAGCTAGCTAGAATGCGGCTAGTCAGCTAACGGATTTTAGCAGTAGTGGTTTATTAGCTTGCTACACCAAAGGGGACGCCATGGGTTTGTTAAAAATAAATTAGTAAATTAAACTTAAATATGCATTTCTGATGGAAACGGTTTGAGGCTAAACATACTAGGATACACGAAACAACAGAATAATGCTAACTAAAAATCAATTACATAAAAGTGCTAATTATTCCTAAATAACTTCAAGAAGACCATTTCAAATTTTAGTCTAGCTAAATTTTATTTAAATCATGGCCATTCTATCTTCCAGAGGGGATGTTCCACTTTAATAAAAGCATTTGTGAGTTTTCAATGCTAGCTTGGTCAACTTGGTTGGGGTTTCAAATGTCTAAAATTCCACAAATGTATTTATTTATTTATAAAGAGCAGGCTCAATCTGCTCATGTTAACCACCCTTGATAATTTAAATATTACTTTATTTTTTTAAGTGCTCATTAGGCTTTAAAGTAACAACATTGTGGTTTTCCACTGTAGGCAGTAAGCTAATTCTCCTGTCAGTTGTCATGCTAGGGCAGATAAACACTAATGTAATAATTACTTAGCTTGTATTTTTCATTTTGGAATAATGAAAATATTGACATTGCTTACTGTGATTCTTTTTTTTCAAGTTATTGCTGGCTGTATTAATTCTGACTTTTTGTCAAATTCTCATCTGTAATCTCAGATTTACTGCAGTGTCTTGTGTTAAACACTTTTGCAATTATCTCGTAGCTTTTGGTACTGTGTCAAAGTGGACCAAATCTGCATTTGATTGTGAGGCCCCTTAAAGGTTTACATTAAATTGTTCCATCTTACCTGTAAAGATTATTGCCACTTCATATATAATACTGCAGTGTGATAAGCCATAACCAAACCGTGAGTATTTCCTATCCCTTATGTGCCACGCAATAATGGCTGTGACGTTGCTGAAAATTTTAAATGTTAACTTTAAACACTGTGTCTATAGCCTAACTTGTCCTGGAGAGAAACAGCAGTTACTCTTTCTGGATATCAAGGTTATCTCAAGATATAATTATTTGCTCATTCTGTCAGGGTGAAAGATGAAAGAACTATGATGTCACTTTTCTCACATTTTGGGTTTAAAATACAGTTTAGGATCTGGCACGTTCCATAAATCTGTTTTATTGGGTCAAATTATAAACAATGACCGGACATCAAATAATTTTAGTTTTGTCACTACTGTAGATTTGCTTCCCTTTTGTCTGAGGGTCAGATGTGGACCCGTACCTGATAGTTTCTGAGCTGATTTAATTGGAACTGAGCTGCAATGTTGATTGGTAACTACCTCAAGTTCAGCAGTGCTCTGCTGAAACTGACAATAGAGTGGTAGTACTGGACAAGATTTTGTGCACTGAGCATGGCTTCATGTTATAACTGATGTGCTCATAAAACAATAAACCTGCTGTGGTAAAACAACATCTAAGTGCAGAAGGAATGAGAGGAATACAATTTTGTTAAGGTCAAATATCGAGTCACACATTTTAAAATTCTTTGTCTCAAAATTTCCCCCCCAGTTTATACATTTCTCCAGTTTTTCCAAATTGTATTTAATTTTATAAATTGTCTTTCCTCTTTCATAACATTTCAGTTAAAGAAAACATTTTGTAACGTGTTACTAGAATGCAATATAAATTGAAATGATTTGGGCTCTTGAAGGTATCTGTGTCAAAATCTTATTTGAATATTGTATCTTTATTATTTCAAGTGATGTTGTGCTTACTATACTGTACATGTTACAGATTTCATATTTATGACAGATATTTTGATGTCACTTTTCAGAATTTTACTTCCTTTATGATGAAACATAGACTGTATATCAAAGATGGACATGGCCACTGCGCTAGCATGTGTTGGTTTGTAGTTAACAATCCCAGAGCTTTCACTTTCACATTTTGGTCATCAACATTTTGGTCTTTTGAGTGTATTTGGAGCTGATTAGTTAACACTTAGACTAGCTAGTTAGACTTGTTACCAAAGTGCATCCGTTATTCACTGTGATATTAATTTGGATGCCAGTTTTTGCTAACACCAGGCTTAAACCAAATGTGTAAACATAAAAAGGCTGTCCCCCTAAAACCCCTAGTGCTGAAAAAGCAAGGATGAAATTACAATTAGGAGGTTAGCTTACTGTCATTAACAACTTAACCATGGGCTAAAGCACTGCTAGCTTTAAATAGACTTAAAGCTAGCATTTAAGACCATAAATACATCAAAGTGTGAGAATTTTCCCATTTCAATGGAAATTTACAATGGAATCCAGTAGAGTCGCCCCCTGCTGTCATTTAGAGAAAATGCAGGTTTAAGGCACATCCTCACCAGCTTCACTTTTCATGTCCATCTTTAACATACAGTTTGTGGGTTTAAAAGGGCACTCTCACAGGTATTTACGCCCCAGGTTTACTTCTGCTCGCTCTCTTTGTCTCTATAGATGTAAGCATTTCTAGTAATCCCAAAAGGTTGATTCTGTTCTGGATGTAGCGTTTTCAGTGGGAGAAACAGGTTTCCCCAACCTTGTAAACAGGACATTTGCAGAATAACTGTCACTTGAAATGTACTGTTTCAGATTGGGGAAACCTGCAGTCAGCTGAGACTGAAGACGTCACTCGGATGAGTGACGAAATGTTTCTCCCACTGAAAACACTACGTCCAGAACAGAATCAACCTTTTTGGATTTACTTACCTGGACGATTGAGCATGCATCAAGACATTTCTAAGAATAGTTCACATATCATTTGTCATCGTAAAGAGAGGTGTTTGAGTTAAGCAGGTTGATAGCTATCTCAGCCAATCACAGTGCCAGATTCACCTGTTTCTCCCAAAACAGGTTGCTGATGTCACCAGTGCTATATCTGGGAACTTTTACAGTGTGTATGGAACGTATGCTCATTTCATAAAGCTTTTTTTAATTTCCCCAACATTGTTTTCATTTAATATATAACTTGGAGCAAAGGCAATACTCTGCTACCGGGGTTGGCTCATCGTGATTTGCTCTGGGTGTGTTGAAGTGATGCATAGTGTAAGACTGAATTAATATGCAGCCACAGAGACTTACAATGAAATACAGCTATTACTGAAAGCAAACTCAACTCTACTTTAATGTGGCATATGTACATGAGAGAAATAATGCCGTTGCACGGGTTCATTTGCCAGTTTTTGAGTTCACTGTGTCCCTTCCTCTCTGCTGAATGGTGGGTGATATTGTAAGTGTATTAATGTTGTGTATATTGGTGTAAATGTGGCATGAAAACCAACCCCTCTTGTGTGCCTCAGGTGTATAAATTTAGGCGTTATGTGATCTCGATGTCTGGCTGCTTATTTGTGAGAAGTGTGATGTAATTTATTAGTATTAACATTATTTCTGTACTTTTGTTCTTTTGTCTGAACGAAAGATTTCTGTTAATAAAGTAAAAACTTTTATTATACCTGTTGCCGTGCATTCCAGTCTCTATCAGTCATCTGCTGAGCTCCACTTGATCAGATTTGAAGGTTTTTTTTCTCCATTTATGGTCATTGAAACAGAACGTTTGGCTATTACTGTACTTTTAAAAGCCCTGTTTGAAAAACGCAACTTTCAGAATATGTAGCGATAATCCCAAAATCCTTTCATCTTGGATTATTACCCTTTTTATATTTCTCTTGGCATGATGCTCAGGGTGTTAAAAGCTGTCTGGCAACACAAGGCCAAGGAGAAAGAAACCTGCCGGCATCCAGTGCTTCTTTTCATCTGCTGCCCACTTCACGTCAGGTCCAGAAATTAATTGTGTTAAGAGATGATATTAAACACACTCAGCTGTGAATATGTCACTGAGCACACACGAACGTGTTATAAATTCTCAAACAGCACAATCATCATTCAGGTATTACTACTTTACGACCGAATGTGACTGCCAGACTCGAAAGCCCAGCTTTAAGGAGTAAAGTACTCGAGAAGAACTGAACTGAGACGATCGTATTTTTGTGGCCAACCTTAAATTCAAACTACAGTATTTCTTTCCCCCCCTTTTTAATCACTTTGGCGCACTAGAATAAAGTGTAAACAGATGTAGGCGTGTAAAATGTCTGAACTTAGAACAAATTTTGAACACTTCTTCTTGTACCGATGTAGTTGGTAGTGTTACTTAAAGTATGCAGGTCCAAATAAAAGCTGCGATGGTTAGGTTAACAAATACAAAGAAAGTTCATGAGGATATTTTTTTTCCGTGCATCTAGTCATGATGAAGTGATGAGCCCTGTTGCCCGTAAACTAAAAAGTACGAACAAATATTTATGACACCGTTACCAACACCACTGATTAAATGATGCACATGTTTCCACATCAAGCAGACACTGATCAGCACTGGCTTTCAGTTAGAGTTGTGTTTCTATTGCGGTTCATTTCCACCGTATGCTGAAAGCATTATGTGGCTCTTGAGCAGCTCTGTGTACATCGCCTAGTCACTACTGTTTTTCTATTGTAGGTTATAAAAACAAAAAAGAGAACCTTTGAGCTTTTAACCTAAAGGGAATACTATGTGTTCATCAATCACTGTGAGTGACCCCATTCACATTACACACTCATCGTTTTATCTCCTTTTTTTATAGTAAAAATACTCATTGGTACTGAATTTATAAAATTTACAACATGACACAACATCATGGACAAGAAAGAGACTGACTTTACCTCCAACTACAATATTTGTTTGTCAAAAAGATAATCAAATATCTAATTATTTAAAATTACTTACACAGTATAGTAATATTGGTGGGGTATGTGTATAGCAGCTTGACTGTTCCATAACTTTAAGAAAGAAACCCACTACCTATACTGTTCACATACTTCACTGCAATATAAACAATGTGTCAGTAAGAACACCACAATCTTGCAACCCAATAGAGAAGATAGTTACAACAAATACAAAGTGAATGATTTACTGTTTATATGACAGAAGCCGAAACGCTAATATGGAGGTAGCCAGATACAATAACACGATTATTGTGGCTGAGATGATGATGTTTGTCTCAGCCACAGTAAGATGGCAGCATATTAGCTTCTACAAATCGGAGCCCGCTTGTGTATTTTTAATGGATTAAAAATAGTTTCTCTGAATACATCAGTGTGTTGGAAGATGCAATTGCACACTATTAATGTATTTTTATGGGTACAACATTCCCCTTTTCCTATTAAATTACCTAAAAATTACTTACTGTACCTTTAAAACAAACGAATAATAACTAATAATAATAATAATAATAACTTTATTTGTAAAGCGCTTTCAAACAAAGTGCTGTACAACTATTTAAAACTAAAAAGATAAAAAAAAATAATAATAAAAGCGATACATAGCAATACAGGTAAAAGACACAGTACAAGTTAAAAACAGTAAAAATTTCCTTTTCTAACTCGTTCTAATTCAAAGTTCCCACTCTGGTACATCCAGGTGACATGTAACACTCATGAAACACGTCCCAGTTAATATAAAGCATTTTAAACTCGAAACACAGTGGGTTAACAAACTCTTTTACCTGTCTGTTTTCTTGGGATTTGAAGCTCCTCGAGTTATTTAGTATGAAATCAAAGAGATGGCAGGCTTGTGTTCTGCAGATCATCCCGGCTGCATTTAACATCAACTGATTTAAAGAGGCAGAGACTGCAACCTAATTCTTCCCCAAGAATTCATCCCACATGCTGATTTATGTTATCTTCACAAAGGTGTTAAACTTTCTTCCCTACGATGAACCTCTGACCTCTCACAGCACCCGGTGCCTGCTCTCACTCTTTGTTCTGCAGCTCTCAGTTGTTTCACGAACCACAGTTGCATACCAGACCACTGGCAGCCTGATGGTAATCTGCTGCCAGTGTAATTTCTTGCATTCTTAAGGTGGAATGTCCAATCTTTTATCAGCCGCAGGTCCCTGCCTGCCTGCCTGCAGCCTCCACTGGCTGCAAAGAAATCCATTCCCACCACACTGTAGTGTGCAAATATCGATGAAAAATAGATGTAACTAAATTACTCTTCACCTCTTACCTCCAAATGCTGTTTGGGGCAGGAATCAAAGGGTCTTTACACATTTCCACAGTAAATTGATTAAACCAGTAGGCCAGTAGGGGGCATTGTCCATTCAGCTATACCCAGTCCACCCCTCCTAACTGTTTAAGGATATTTAAGCCTTCATCATGTTTCAGGGAAAGCACCTTCACACATCTTCATTTGCATCTCCTGGAAAACAAGTCAGTGCTGTCTCAGACAATAGTGGCACCAGTCTGTCTCTTAAGGATGGAAACTGGGAGTGATTTACCTGCAAGATAACAGACCAAAGTATTTTCAACTTCACTTATTTTCCCTAACATGCCAGCATTACATCTTATTGAGTTTAGGGCGCTGTTACAATAGATGTGTGGTGCAGTTGGGATCTGTCTAAGTCATGACACAGTACAATAAAGAAACATTAAAGCGCCCCCTGGTATACATTTTTAAAGGAATAATATGAAAAAGAAAACTGTGTAAAGTGGGTACTGTCATCGTTCTCAGTTTTTAAAAATATACTTGCCAGCACATCAGTCCGGTATTACACAGGATGCTTCAAAGCATGAACAGCTTCAATCCAGCAGCATCAGAATGGGACTTGTCCAGGTAAATGTGAGGAGGAAAGAGGCAAGAAGGTGTTGCTTAGCAACAAATGGAACATCAACACGTGAAAACTGCACAAATAATTATTACATTTTGCATCAATGTTGTTTGAACACACACGCAAGCACTGCAGTGGTGCAAAAAGCTGCTGCTAGAGGATCATACATAAACAGGTCCTGTATGAAACTGTGAGAATGTAGCATCACAGTTTTCAGAACAAGTTTCGCTCAAACATTTGTTTGAGTTTATGCTCTCTGCATAGACTGTATCATAAGAGAATGGATGGATTGTTTTTTCCCTCTGTGCTTACAAAATCCAGTTATGACCTTTTCTTCCTGCACAAAACATGACAGCAGTATTCATGAAAAAGCATGCCATACACTATTTAACTTCAACACAATTTGGTAAAACTGTTACGTATTTTAAAGTTTGTTCTGAGAGTCAGCGGAGGTGTGTCCTGCAGCTACATCATCTTAAAAGTGGATCCGTAAGAAATGTTTCAAAAAGCTCCAACAGAAAAAGATGGTGAAATTGCAATGCACCACTTTAACCCTCAGTTTCCTCCCTAAAGTTGGGCATTTTAAAAGGAGACTAAGGAATGACTCACTTTTGGAAGTAGCCTCAAGTGGCAAACTGAGGAACTGCAGTTTTGTCACTTCTGCAGTGGGTTGAGTTAAATACTTGTCAGTGTCCAAAACGACTCGCAATCCCTGTTTTATATCATGATAAAACTAATCTATCACAATAGTCAAATTACATATTTGACTATGTTAAGGCTGAACACAAATGCTGTGTCCAAAATGGTGTGTCCAATGCTGGGAAATGTTTTATTTGTCTCTGATGACTGTCATGTTTTCTCGTGAAAGCTACAAGTCAAAGTGTGTAACTAGGAAGCCTGCAGGAAAGAGGGCATTGATTTCAAATCTATATTTAACCATCACTCTGTTTTATTCAGTTGTCTAACCTGTTACAGTTGGACATCATTTAACCCCTGTTTGAACACATATGTGTAGGTGGATGTGCACCCATGCGCCGACGTGTCCTGTATTTGGACACTTGAGCGAGTGTACATGTGAGAAACCCTGCTGTATCCTCTCAGACCTGCCCACAGTACAACAATGCCTCGGTCACCATAGTGAATCCCTTTAAAACAAGGAAAGGCCTTGGTTGTCATGGCAACTGCAATGCTTCATAAAGCACAGAAAGATGGAAGTCTTCTACTCTTGTCTCCAGACTTTGTTGTATCTCTGCTGACGTTTCTGTGATTCTACAGTAGGAAGGAGTGTTCCTGTCACTGGGCTATACATCCTTTATATCACTTTCACAACAAGAAACTGACACATGAAAAACACCAAAAGACCAAATCATCGGGAGAAATTTTGAACCCTGTGTCCGGCGCGTGTATAGATATGGACAAAAAACTGAACAAACTATCAGTGCAAGACCATTTTTAGGCACTTCTTGAGCTGGAATTTTATTTCCTTTGTGTGACGTGCTCCCTGTTTTTACAGCTAAGACATATTTCAGTAAAGAAAAATGAGCAGTTAGGGTGGTGGTGGTTTGTGGAAAGCGGGAGAGGTTAAGTGGTTGCTATTCAGAAGCACACAGATGTGTTTCTGTCACTTCAAAGGTCATTAAACTGACTTAGAGGTGGGTTTTGTAAAGTGTTAGTAAAGCCTCCTGCAGTTTCACGAGTTTCATCTCTAACTCATGACCCTTTCAAAGAAACTCATGGTGCACCATTCTACTAAAAGATGTTTCCTCATTTAAAGTTTTGATGGTGTTACTGGAGAGACGCGTCCACAACACTCAACCCCCTCATTATAGGGATCAAAAGTTCATATTTTTCTTTTAATTTGTAAATATGTGTTCAATCATCAATCAAGTTCATAAAGTTGCCTTAAATCGCTGAGATATGTTGATATTTCTATTGAAAATTAAGTGTTCGACCTCCATCAAAGGTCATTTTCAACCCTCATGTAAAAGCTTTACACATTTGAAGATTGTCATTGTATTCATTATACAGTCACATGAAAAAGAAAGTACATTCTCTTTGTATGTATCAAGACACAATAAAAATAATAACCTGGTGCTTGAATACATCCTCAGGTGAACAGCAGTGACTTTTAACACTGTGTCATTATTTATTTAATAATAGCTGGTGATGGTTATGTGTATGACTTTCAGTGTCTCACATAATTGTGGAGGAATTTTGGCCAATTCCTCTTTACAAAGTCATTGAAGTTCACTTTTCACACTCCTGTTGTCCAGCAGGTGGTTCAGGAGCATTCAGACCTGCACTAGCAGACACAGGAATAGTTTCTACCCACAAGCCACCAGGCTGTAGAACTGCTGACATTCTGTACACACCATTACACACTCACGACAATTACAGGACTCTACACACGGTCACTTCAACAAATATTTCTTAAATGCTCATTGCACAAGTTTTTGCACAAACTGTAAATACCAACAATTGTCTCAAATTCTCTAAATTTAATACTGTAGTATTTTGTTTTTATTATATTTTATTATTATTACCACAATTTTCTTGTTAATTTCTTCTTAAATATAACGGCACACTTTCTACATGCTCATGCAAAGCTGAGGAGCACGAGCCAAAGAAGTGGTTACACTGTTTATCTGTATATGACCATAAAACTTGAAACTGGGCATTAATTTATCCACAGTTCTTTTAAGGTTTCACTACAACATTTCATCAGGTTTGACTGGGCTATTGCAACACTTTGGTACTCTGTTTTTTCAGATTTGCTGCTGAGCTTTGGTATTCATGCTCTGTGCATCATGTCCGTCCAAATATCTTCACTTTGGTCTTGGCTGTTCCAGAAATCTTGCTGTTGTGCAAATCCAACTTTGCAAAGCTAACGTCTGCTGCTGTGTTCTTTTTGGAGAGAAGAGGTTCTTTGCTCATAACTCTTTCAAACAAGCCTTACACATTTAGTCTTTTTCTAACTGTACTGTCATGAACTTTAATTTATAACAAAGTAACAGAGGCTCGTAGAGTCTGAGATGCAGCTCTTAAAGTTTTTTTGCAGCTCCTCTGAGCACTGTTTGATCGGACCTTGGGGACGTCCACTCCTGGGAAGGTTGGCAACTGTCTTGAATGTTTTCCACTTGTGTATGAGCTTTCTCACTGTAGAACCATGCACTGCATATTGTTTGGAAATGGCCTTTTAACCCATCTCAGATAGATGAACAGCAATAAATGCCTCTCTAAGATCAGTGTTTTCCTCCTTTGGATTGTGTTAACAGACAGCTGAATGCTCAAGCAAACTGCCAAAAATGTCTGCTTTCATAGAGCCGCTCACGCTTGCTGATGATCACTTCAGCGAATAGATTTGATCAGCAGCGCTTGGGTGTTACTTACTCTCTAGATCTCTATGAAAGCAGTCCACTTCTGGATTATGCTTTTATTTCTGTTAAATTAAATGGCACAGTGTAATATGTCACATGTCCTTGTTCATCTAAAATTATATTAACACCTGTTAAAATCACTAAAACCTTTGACGTTTCACATGGCTGTATTAGAAAAAAACAGTTTTGTTTCACGCTTACGACTCCGTACGACATTTGAAAAACATCTGAGTTGATGACGTTTTTCTTTTTTTATCATTTTTGGAAACAAACTCTTTAAAGTTTAAATTAAACAGCGTGTCACCAACCCGTTCTCAGAGGAATCACGGGGTATTTCCAAGAGAACAAAGTGAAGAGAAAAGAAGAGCTTTGAAGAGTCGATTTGTTTACAGAGGGAACATTACCCCTCTCTGCACGCCTTTCATTTCCTCCACTATGAAACTATCCTGTTTTTTTCTTCTCTCTCCACTTTGTGAAGGAAAATTTAATCACCGAGGTCAGGGCAGCACGTCTGCTACCAAACATAAAAATAACATCTGAACGTCCGAACTCACGTCTACTGATTTGTAATTGATTCATATAATAAATTATAATCTGTTGTGTCTCGGTAATGCTGTACATCTATTTTGTTTTATAAGCGTGTGCTGAATCACTGCAGAGCTCATTTTCCCCATGATTGCATATCTAAACAGGATGTATGGGGATATCAGCATCGAAGGATATGAGAGTTATTTTTGCTCCAGAGATATGAGCAGCAAGATTAGCGTGCTTTCCAAGAGGTTTTGCTGAATGCAATTAGTATTGGAAATGTATAATTTTCCCTTGTGTGTCGCATCAGTACTACTTTCTGTATAATAATTCTTCCATCTGTATGATTAAAAAAAACATTTATTCAGCATCTGCTGCTAAAGATCAGTCTTTGAACCATTGCTGCTTTGTTGTCCACTGACTGAGCAAGTGTCTGGCTATGGCAATGGGAAATTAGTGATCAGTAAGACAATAAAGACAATAAAGCAATAAAGACAACTAAAGTGAAAAAAAACTAAATATGTAATAAGTGTGTAGAGTCACTGTTAAACCTTGTCTAGCTTTGTAAAACTGTAAAGAGGTAAAAATCAGTCTGTAAGTGTTTTTATTGGAATATGTTTACCTCCAGTGGACTGTTTCCAATGGTCTACCTTAACTTTTAACCTCTTAAGCCCCAAAGTGGTTTCTGAGCTTCCTGCTCAAAAATGAAATGCCCAAAATTAATTCATTATTTCTCTGCAATTACAAACTCTGTGCTTACAATCTTGGTATCAAAATAAAGCTGACTCTTGTGAACTTTCATCAGAGGTGTAATTATTGCAGCAAATATTACTGTGTCAAAGGTACTGAGACTGGAACACAGAAAAAGTTAGTAGATTTGATCCTCACCTAATTTTTTAATTTACTTTTTTTTTTTTTTTAGCATATAACTCTTTTAAAAATATGCCTCAGTTCACATTTCATTGCAGAAATTAAGTAACCAACATATAAACATCATCTGTGCAAAGATTTATGTTTCTAACGTGAAACAGTGAAAAATTACTGCACCGTAAATACATGAATATCCAGACGTTGAACAAAAAATGTCCAACTCTGGCACACAATGGACACCATGCCAGTTTAATTTTTTAGGTATTAAAGAGCAGAAATTATTTAATTTTATTAACAGGCCTAAATACGGAAGAGGATTAGGGCCACTGGAAAAAAACAAAACAATTCTGACTTTTTTTTCCAGTGGCCCTAATCCTCTTCCGTACCTAAAAATGCTTTTTTTAAAAATATATATTTGTGAAGAATTAACCACACATTTACATGGCAATGGCCCTTTTCTGCCGTCCTCTGGCCCTTTAAGCTCTGAGAGGCTGTAACTTTGGTTTCTTTTGGTCAATTTGCATGATTGACACCACCTGAGCCAATAGGATCACAGTAACGGTGACACTTCGGGTCACTTCAACCAATCAGAAGTTTTGAGGTCAAATCTCAGCTGGGCACAAATTTACTTCATGTGGCGTCTGTCCAGGTGTCTGCAGGTGGGTCTAAAATGGAGCTTGTTGATGGAAAACGGCTCTGATGCAGCTGGGCAGGTAACTGCTGATAATCACGTGGCTAACGGCTACCGATGAAAATAACGAAATCGGAAGCCAATTTCTGTTTTAGCGCATTTGTGTTTGTGTGGTCTTCTTTTGTGGCTCATTCAGTGAATTTTGGGCTGATCGTGGTGAAACTTGGTGTTTGGAGTCAGTACTAGCTCTGGAAGATAACCAGCCTTTCTATAGCCGGTTACGTGAAGTTTGAAGGATTTCTGGCTCGGTTTTGTTTGTTTAGCAGACGTGTGCACATTTACTTAACTGCTCGTTTAATCATGGCTTGTTTTCGTTTTGTTTGGTGGTTGTAGAAAGTGTTTATATGAGATTTTAGCTGAGATTCAGAGGTTTCTGTGGATACCACACATGTCAGAACATATATTTCTGACCCCGTGTTATAACCGATTAAACGTGATCTCCTCCTTTTTGCTTTTTGGCTTAAGTGCCTGGAAGTTAAATTCTGTATGTTTTTCTAATGAGTACTATTATAGTCCCTTCGCACAGAAGTGTCTCAATTTTGAAATGAGTATTTTCAACAGCTTTTATTTTTTGCTCCTCTGCTCAGTAGGACATGAAACTGTATATTGAGACACCAATCAAATCTGATTAAAGTGAGATTTTAAAAAGCTTCATAATTGTTTCAACAAGCTCGTGGTAGCTCCATTAATGTCTCCGGTCTAATCACTGCCTGTTAGCTGTATTCATATCACCATTATTAACTGTGTTTTATGAGGTTTTGTGGATGTGGGGATTGTGTTCTTGGGATATTCTGCTGCCATCGGGGCCAGTTAGCTGCACACTGAAGCTGGCAGAGCCTGAGCCGGACTGTTCATGGCACCGTGCACTGCTGGAGAGCTTCCATAGAAATGTGAGTGTGATTACATAATGTTAGAGCGACTTGCAAACAGTTTTGGGATTAATGCCCTACAGATTAATTAGCTAAATTCTCAAATGCGCTTCTGTTGTGACAAGAAGCTTAAAGTAACGTGGTGGTTTTGAAATTTAAAAACATTATAAATAATGTATTGTGATGGATTAAAAAAAAAAAAGTTATCCTGTAATGAAAAATGCTCAGTTTCCTCGTATACTGTAAACTGGTAACTGAGCAGGTGCATGACTTTCCCCCCTACATGACATAAAACCTTGACCTCAATCATATTTAAACACTCAGCTGTCTGCACGTTCATCCATCCAGAAGCAGAATACTGTGGTGTCAGCGTGATCCGTGTGGGAGTACCAACAGTTCACAACCCGACCAACTTCCGCAGCACTGCAGCGTAACGGCATAAGGAGAAGGCACACAAGTTCAGCAGTCATCTCCCCTTCCTTTTGCTGTGTTTTCTGACCAGCTCTGCTGAATCTTCACTTATCTGTATTTTAACACAAGGAGGCGGTTTGAAGAATCATCATTAATGATTCCCTTCGGCTTTAGGATGGATTTTAGCATCTTGAAGTCCAATGCTTCAGCCTTGTTGCTGTTTAGTTACATTGGTTCTTAAACTGTGGGGCGGTGGTGAGGTGAATTGTGGGTGAACAGGAGAGAAATATAAAGTGGAACTACGTAGAGTGAATTTAATTTTTTAAGGGGAGATGATTAAAACAGAGGTTGATGATGCTGTGGTGCTGATTTCACTACTGTTCATCTTAGATCACAGGGTGGTGAAGTGGGGCATGCCAGCAAAGGTTTGAACCACTGCATTAGATCATTGCTATTATCACTGTGGGTTTAATAGCAACTCCAAATCAGCACTGAATACTCACATTCCTGTGCTTAACTGTGGACTTCAGTCCTATTAATGCACTGTCCCAGTTCACAGTGAAGTATCACCTTTAATCACTAAATTAAAAGTAACTAAATATGGCTCATAATGTAAACAGCAGGGATGGCAAAACCATAAAATGCTCTTTTCTCCTGCTGGTCAGGATAAGAAGGAACCCTGTGGCTCCTTTCCTGGGTTATTATGAGATTTCCCACTGTAGTAATTATCTGCCAGATCGCTGAGCCACTCCTTTCTGCTTCATTTACAGTCTGTCTGAAGTAACAGGGTGTGCTCAGTGAGAAGTTTCCTTTTTTAACACAGGAGAATGTCAAAGATGTGTTGACTTTGAGCTTCTTGGCTGCTATATCGCATATGGAAGAAAAGCTTTTCGACGTGGTCCTTCTTAATCTAGAACTGCAGGAAAACAAGAGCAGGTATAACAAATGTTTTATAACTGCTGAAACAAAGCGCTACAAGAACCCTAGTGTACTAATCTAGGCAGCATTTGCAGTGAGGGTGACACAAAATCACTGTTCATCAGTCTATACATGGAGGTCACAAACACACTAATCAAGATTTAATGCATGGCAACGTTCCACCCAAGTCTAATAAGATAAATTAAAATTATTACAGTAAATGTCTAATAGTACAAAAAGAAATTATATTTTATATCCAAAATGTCAAACCTGAAAAGAAATGAATGAAAACTGCTATTTGACTGGTAAGCCAGAGGTTTACAGCAAAAGCGGCAGTTCTCAAATTTTATACCTGATGCTTAGATTGCATGTGTGGTGGGTAAAATTAAGCATTACTATGGATAATTTGCAAGTATCAGATGGTGTGCAAAAAACAGAAAAGGTTAAAATGTTACCCATGAAACACCTTATTACTCAGCGACTGCCATCTTGGCTACATACAACAATGGAAGTGTACACCAAACAATGTACAGCCTGTTGAAGGTGTATATAGCTAGTTCACTCACTTGGCCCACGTCCTCATTTTAGGTTTGACAGCATTTTAGTAGATAAAGGTGAACGGCTTGGACATGAATTGAGCTGCGGTTTGGGGAAGGCCTGAAAGGGGACTGGCGGCGGCTCCGGGACCTGGCAGATCCCCATGCACTAAACAGAAGTTAAAGAATTGAAAAGGGTAGGGAGGGTGGGGCACGTAAACAAGAACAAACAGATTGTAGAACTGGGGGAACATATATAGATAAGAACCGGAAGGAGTGTGTTTGGAGGCGTGGTCCTGCTCCTGAAATTCAGATACTTTGTCTCCAACAAGAACTGCCAATAATGTTAGTTCTAGCTAGCTAGCTGTTAGCTAGGAGCCAGGACCTTGCCTGTAAATTCATGTACTACACGAAGAAATACATATGAGGATGGTGCATTAAAAGCATGCTAATCCAAGCTGAGACACTGAGTTTAAACGGGTCAGGCTTTGTTGCCCAGTTGCAGTGATGCTGGAATCTGGTTCTGTGAACCAGAACTGGTTTGCCAAAGAGAAGAAACTGACTCTTTTTAAAGTGTAAAAATTGCACTTGAGGTAACCATCGTTGTTGGACACAAAGCCACTGTGGTTCATGTGAGCCAGTAGACTTAATCAACATCGGTTTTACAGCCTTTTCTCTAAGTCGAGACATTACCAGAGTCTGCAGTACAGCACCAAAGTAAGAGCTGTGGTGGAGCGTCTGAGTTACATCATTAAGGTTTCTTCTAGTGAAAGAGAGACACTGTGGAAAACTACTGGAACTGGACGTATTCACATCTTTTAATTTGAAAATCCATGGTTATGTTAACGATTAGATTTGAACTTATACGAATGTCAGCTATCAGCAATGTCTCCATCCCCTTTGATCGCAGCTGATACAGGCTTTCATCATTTGAATATTTCATAATTTTAACAAATAAAAGCAGCATTTTGTGTTTGGAGACTAATATGTAAATGTGACATTTGATGGTGTGCATCCTGACTTTTAATGATCTGCTTGGAAGCATCTGTACCAATCAGTGATGATTATTTGAAACTGTTTAAGTGCTTCTCTTAAATTTTCTGCAGCCACTGAGGACATTTGCATCAATTATGACCAACAGGAAAAACTGGTGTGATATGTCAGTCTTTTATTGTAAGTGCACAGCTGATTAGTTTCATCAGAGAAGTTCACATAGATATCACATTTCTACAATTACAGTATATTCTATTATAGATGACTCTTGGTTCTGTACACACCTAAGACACAGCAGTGCTTAAGGCTATATATTCTGTTGAACATGCTGTAGTTTACAGTATTAACATTATCGCCGTGAAGAACATCCCAAGTATGTGATGGTGCTTCCTTTTGTTTAGAGCAGGGGTGTCCAACTCCAGGCCTCGAGGGCCGGTGTCCGGCCGGTGTCCTGCCGGTGTCCTAAGATGTGTCCTTGATCCAACACAGCTGATTTAAATGGCTAAATGACCTCCTCAACATGTCTTGAAGTTCTCCAGAAGCCTGGTAATGAACTAATCATTTGATTCAGGTGTGTTGAGCCAGAGTGAGAGCTAAAACCTGCAGGATACCAGCCCTTGAGACCTGGAGTTGGACACCCCTGATTTAGAGAAAACAACAGATATTGTATGCATATTAGCTTTAAGACGTTCCAAACCTGCGGTGCTTTGGGTTCCTTGAGGGGAAAAATGTTCAGTTCACGAGTCCTGGACAAACGCACACACCCTGACAGCTAATGTCAAAGGAACATCGTAGACTTGATCGTAAGGATTGCTTGCAAGACAGAGACGGACAGCTTTGTAGATCTGTCTGGAACCAAAATGAGTGAAACACAGTAGATCTACGTTTATCTAAAAGGAGTCCTCTGCTCCTGAAGTTCTTTGACTGCTGCTGACAGAATAGTACAACAGCCCCCTGCACATGAGATAGAAACAGGAAACTCTAAATCTTACTGTGCAATGTCAAAGTTTTGGATTCCCTGCATGTTAAATAGGAGAGCGTGCATGAATCATTTTCTGGATACTCTCTGGTTTGTTTAATATGTCAGTTTGTTTGATGAAAGAATAAAAGAAAAAAATTAAGAACCTTGCCATGTTCCTGATCCTTTGTGATCTTAGCTCAGGGGTGGGCAATCTCAGTCCTCGAGGGCCGGTGTCCCTGCAGGTTTTAGATGTGTCCTCGAACCAACACAGCTGATTTAAATGGCTAAATTAGCTCCTCAACATGTCCTGAAGTTCTCCTGGTAACGAACTAATCATGTGATTCAGGTGTGTTGACCCAAGGTGAGATCTAAAACCTGCAGGGACACCGGCCCTCGTGGACTGAGATTGCCCACTCCTGTCTTAGCTAGTCGACATGACTCATCAATGTCTGTCATCTCAATCCAAAAGCATTTCAGTTTTTTATTAATGAGAAATCATCTTTTATGGCTCCCAAGCCAAGTGTCATTCGTTGTCTCTTACAGCCTGAAAAGACAGTGCACTTGGATTTTATTTTTTTTCATCGAATAACAATTAGAGAATAACAGAAGAACACATTTCACACTTAAATCAGTCATCGTCCACTGATGGTCCAAAACATTTGAGCGAGAAAAGCAATTTTTGTTCCTGTCATCAGGCGGTAGCATGGCTCTTCCCTAGCTGCTGATCTTGGTCAGCATCTTGTTGATGGCCTGTTTGACATGAGTGGTGGAGCTGCGGCGTCTGGCTTTTCCCTGAACAGCTTTGCGGCGTCTCACCTCTCTGCAGAGCTCGTGGAACGCCTCGGCCACAGCGCCGCCCTCGTCGGCACAGGCAGAGCATTCGTAGAAGGCACACGCCATTTCGGCTGCCAGCCGCTCTCCTTCCTCTGTACCGACTTGCCGGACGTGGTCCAGGTCAGACTTGTTGCCCACCAGAACCAGAGGAACGTTCTTCGGTTTCTTCACCTCCTCTAGGAGGCTTCGGAGCGGCCCCACCTCCTCAAAGCTTCCCCGATCCGTGATGTCATACACAAGGACAAAGCCGTCACCCCAACGCATGTGACCCTCCCTCTGCTGGATGTCCTCCTGAGAAGAAGACAAGACACATGGTGCTGAAGCTGATTTAGAGTTTTACAGATTTTCCCATGTTTTTAAATAAAATGATGATGTAATAATGATTCATATCTATTTTATGTGTGAAGCTTTAAGTCTGTAGAGACTTTGCTGAACAAATCCATGTTAGCAGTTCCTGTTTCCAGTTCCTAAATTAAGCTAAACAACTGTAGCTTTTTGTTTTTGTCTTGTTTTTTTTACTGTAAAATTATCATAAAACACCAACCAAAGAAAATCTCAGGTAAAAATAACAGACGGAGCAGCTGGAGAATTTCAGATGTGCTGCCTTTACCTTTGGGTCCAGTGAAGCTGTAAAAGTCATATTAGCATTTTCCTGTTTGTAGATTTATGTTGATAATGTAGTTTCTCTCTAATTTTCCCACCAAGAAAACTTTTCATTTAATATTTTTGACTCAAATATTATTTAAACAGAACAGGCTGCAGTCAGCTTCTTTAATATGCATATACATTTTTAGCTCTTTTTGTGTTTAAACATAAAAAGACGTGTAGTCCTTTCTGATCTAAGAATCATGTTTAGTTCCTAACATTATCTTTGCACTCTGCCACACCCTCTTAAGCCCTACATTGAATTCTGCAGCCATCTGTGTAATGCAAACACTCAAGCATGTGCTCTTAATTTGATCATGTGGCTGCAGAATCATCCATGACCGATCACACAACACCTGCTTGGACTAGATGGAGGCCCAAAGGCTCTGATCTCACAGCTTCTCAGAGGAAGCTGAACAATTTATCGAAGAGTGGCCACATTTTTCAAAAATAGAATATTAGGAACCTGAATATGGGGGGGAAATGTTTTGCATGTGCATAATATACAAACAATATATATCTGATACAGTATGGTGCTGAAAACATTAGATATATTTAATGAATATTCATTTTAAAAAGGCACATTTACTATATATATATATATATATATATATATATATATATATATACACACACACACACACACACACACACACACACACACACACACACATCCAAATATGCTAAATAAATAATAATAATAATAATTTATTTCTAACCCATTTTAAACATTAAGGAATGATTTTGTTGGAAGGAAGTTTTTTGATTATGTAATTTTCTTGTACCAGATGCCAGAAAACGACTTGAAAATACTGCATTCCTCCTCCAGAGGACAGATGAGTCTGACGTTTGTGAACCTGGCCGCCTTCTGAACTTAAGACTCCACCTCCATAAATTACAAGAGTTAGCACAATGCTTTGATACAATCATAGCCGTGAGAGGTCTGACATTCACTGAAGTCGTGTCTGGAAACATTCAGACCTCATCCTAATGCCAGCTGAAAATAGACTACATTGTAATGACAGCAAGAGAGAGAGATGGCTTGGCTAAAGTGTCGCAGGGGAAATCGGCCGCCAGCAGAACACCTACGCAGCAGTGCAGCATATTTATCTTCTTACGCAAGCTCTCGCTCATGGTCAAACCTGGCAATACTTCTATTATACTCCAGGAAATTAACATCTTTAAGTGCCATCCACTCTCACATCCAGCCAAACAATTCTTCAAAACACCTGAATAATCAGAGGACAAGTTAACTGAATGATGTCTTTTCCATCTATTTCAGTCACATTCACATTCATATTTAATTAAAGTACATTTCAGAGTTGAAAAACACTTGACAAACACTTTTTCAGTCGACATAGACAGTGGGCTGTACACCTACTTTTGGCACAAAGAAACAACTGTGAAAATGAATGATGCAGAAAGACTTGTTATTTTTTTTATTTTTTACAGACAGTTAGTTGGCATAAGGACTGAAGATGATTCATAAAGTGGATAAATGCTTGTTTTGTTATAAAGGCTTTGTCACAGTCTCAAAGGCCTAGAGCAGGGGTCCCCAACTCCAGGCCTCGAGTGCCGGTGTCCTGCAGGTTTTAGATCGCACCCTGGGTTAACACACCTGAATCAAATGATTAGTTCATTACCAGGCCTCTGGAGAACTTCAAGAAATGCTGAGGAGTCATTTAGCCCTTTAAATCAGCTGTGATGGATCATGGATCACCGGCACTTGAGGCCTGGAGTTGCCTACCCCTGGCCTAGAGACTGGTTGGAGACTCCCAGCAAACATCTGTCCTAAGAAAAATGTGTATCGCCCAACCAGTAGGTAAGTGATTTCCAGAGGTTGAGTGTCTTTGAAATCAGTTGCTAAAGCCAGCCAAACACCTGTCACACTCAGAGAAAAATGTGTATCCCATGACTGGTTTCTTGAAGTTGCAAACACTTCTCCAAAGTAAAAGTTGCATCTTTTGAAAGTTGTTGGTTTCAGCGATAAGGCAAAACCTTTACTTTGGAGGTGTACCTTCTGTGTTTCCAGTTCATACTTAGTTGGGGAGTGTTTCAAGACAAGCTGGTGTCTTCCAAACAAACTACAGGTGGCTGCTAGCGAGCAAGGCAATAACTAGTTTAGCACCCTGTTGGCAACTTATTTCACCCTACGACAGCCAGCAACCTCCAGAACCACTCCAGAGTAGTTTTCCCTTGTGACCGGAAGTTGCCGAGAGGTTGCCAACTTGTTTCTGGGCCTCTGCAACTGTGCAAACATCTAAAGAAATGCCATGAAATGTTTGATCTCACTACCACCCAGAGACTACCCAGTGTAATCAAAAACAGCAACATAGGCGATAAACTACTGAAAAAAGTTACCTGACAAATTGTCTCACCTGGCCTGCAGTGTCGAGAATCTCCATGGTGACAGCCTCATCGTCGATATTGGCTTGATGACGATATGTTGATTCTGCAAGGCAAAAAATGTGAGGAAATATTTTATGCAGCATTCAAAAAAAGAACTAAAGTGAGTCATTACTGGAAAACTGACACTTCCTAACATGGGAGTGGAACTCTTTTGAATATTCAGACGATGACACATAAAAGTGATGATTACTGTTTGCAAGAAGCTTACTCACACTAAAACCCTGCATCTTATCTAAGCTGTAATTTTATCTAAAATATGTTGGTGACAGGGCTGCTGGTGAGAAGTTTCAGGAAACTTGCAGGACTGACGCAATTTACTGCATCACTGTAGCCTTCTTAAAACAACGCGCAACACATCAGAAACACATAGCAGATACCTTTCAAAGTGACGGCTCCAAACTCTCATGCTAGTTATAAAAACATAATGTGACAAAAAAACAAACATGTACTGCAAATGTCTGTGAAAGTTCTCAGCCAAAATGTTCCCATTTTGGACAGATGGTTTGAAAGAGGAGTGAAAGACGCCATCTATGTCTACTGTGAGCGACCATCTTTGAACAGAGGCGGGGCTTACGACACCAACTGTCTGCCATCTATAATCCAGTTTTGAGAGCCTTTCCCAGACACCTTAACGCCCACTTACATCCTGGGCCATCTGACCTCAGGAAATCACATGATAGGGTGGGGCTAGGCTTCTCAGTGAGCTCACCAGGAACCTTGGCTGGTTGTGACCTACACCCGTTTTCACACCTTGGCTCGTGTGATTAGGTAGAGGATCAATAGGGGGTCCATGTCCCTTTTGGGGGGGACACTCCCACAGGGCTTAAATCTGGGACTCTCCACATTTGACTGTAGAACTGAAGAAGCTGCTTGAATGAGAGTTGAAACGTCTTCAAGCAGCTTGAAGAAGTCCAGACGCTTTTCTTTTCAAGCTCCTTAGACTTCACTGCAAATGTTTTAGAAGTGTGGGCATCACAAAAAGCCAGTCAGAATGACGAACATGATTACATGCTACTAGCCAGCTAGTAATATATGGTTGTGATCAGACGTTAATATACACTCTTCATGTGCATGATGACTGTCATGGGAATTTTAGGCTTTTAATGCTTTTTTTTGGGACTGTTTTTTCCCCAGGGTGGAATGCATGCATCTTTAATGATGTGAAGCTTGTTGATGGCTACCAAAAGCATCTGGTTAAGGTGCAAAGTTGCATGTAACAGACACCGGTACTCCGTGCACATTTTGTACACACGTGTAGAAGTTGCAGTAAGCTGCAGCAACAGCAGAGGGAGATGTTTTATTTCAAGGTAACATGAAAATAGTTATTGAAAAGTGTTTAAACAGACGTTATTAACGCATTTACATCTAAATACATATTAGCCTTTCTGGCAATTAAGGAGCCAGAAAGGATTAAGCTTATGTTTTTTGCTGAAAAAAAAAAAAAAAAAAAAGTAAAGCGCCTCGTGGCGACTGCTGTTGTGTTGTGCTATATAAATAAAATTGAATTAAACAGAATCTCCACCCTTAAAATGACTGCAACTGTAGCTCATCTGCAACAGTGGGTTGTTTATTAGTTACCATGGGGTCATTTTCTAGTTCTAGTCCTTTCAGGTCATAAACCTCTTTACACTTTGACCCTCTGTTTGCTGATGATAAAAGCCAGGCAGGCAGTGCAATCCCCCCTGTTTGACACAGTCAGAGCAAAGGCATTTGGGTTTACAGCTTCCCTTTAGAGACATTAGCTAGTTGTCATTGGCACCACATTTGTTTTTGAGGAACCATGTATTAAACATGTTCATGCCTGAGATGGGAGAGCATCATTTTTAGGTCAAAACAACTGCTTTTTGCCTGGTTCAGACAGATGCTGGGTAGCTTGAAGAGAGAACACTCTTTCTCTTCTGCTTACATTTTGGGGACAGGTTTTTCCCAGCATGCTGTCAGACTCTCCTGGTTGCAGGGTGAAGTTTGACTCTTGCAATGACCTGAAAACAGTCTGAGCTTCGCCTCTCTGTGATTTGAAAAACAGGATGAGAGCTCTGTATTGCCGGCACAGGTGTGAACTGTGACTGTGACCTTTCATTTGACCTCAGTCAGAGAGCAGGTTATCTGCCCGCCCCCCTTCGCTGTCATAAAATCCCATCTGTAAACACCTCGCAGGCAGGATCAAGGCTCCCTGAAACCTTTTTTGTGCAGGCAAACTGCCGGGATTTTCCATCGCATGACATTTTCCATGACAGGGCTTAAACCGATGCTTTCTTCTAGCATTCTGAGTGATTTCACAAAAAATCTCTTACCTCTGCTATCATGTACACAGAGGTCCAGGATTCCTGACTCATTTGTCCCAATGTCTAAAATGAGCAAGTACTCCGTGTGCCAGTCACAAAGACTGTGCAGTTCATCTTTAGACATAATTTGAAATGTTGTTTTGTTTGTTGCTCCCAAACGTCATAAAAATGCAGTGTGCATTTTATTTAAGCCATTGCAGAATTTTGTTACTGAGTGTTTGAACCTTTCAGACTAGACAAACACGAGGAACACGCTAACATGACACACAGGAACGAAAGCTGCACCCACACTGGAAGGAATGAACTTCAAACCAGCTAAACTGTGTAACAGTTTGTAACACTACAAAGTCCGATTGTGCTTCTGTTTATATATTTACTGATTCTTCTGGCATGATAGTTGTAAAAGTTCTGGGAATCGTCCCATAAACATAAAAAAATCTGTCCAGTCTCCCATTCAAGATCATCTTCGTGTGCATCCCTGGACTGCTTTCAGCAGGGCAGTTATTTTTAGATTATTCCTGGAGCTCTGTGCCGGCTTTAATTTCACTACAGTCCTCAAACTTCCAAGGTCTTTATGGACCATGACAGGTCAGGATCACAACCAGGAGCGTAGTTTTAGTCATAGTTTTTTTCCTCTTTCACTGTACACTGTGAATTCAGACTAATAAAGCAGAAATCTGCTTCTATTGCCACTGTGTCCAAGTATACAATGCATTTAAAAAAAAAAAGAAACACACCCTTCAGTCACCAGCCAACATACCCTGGAAGTCCAGCCACTTCCACAAAATGAAAGTTAAGTTTTAGAATTTGGCAATGTGTCGGTGTCAGTAGTGCGATTTCCAGGGAGTGATCTACACAACTGCACTGGACGTTTGTCAAAAACACACCAAAAGGGGCCCATTGAAAAGGTTAAGGTGTTTGATTTATTTATGTTTTGGTTTTAACTACATAAGACTGTTTTCTATGAACCTAAAGCACTACACATTTGATACCAATGAAAAGAACTTTCATAGTACGTATTAAAAGAAAAGCTTTGAAGATAAGTTCTAAAGTATCACTTCAATCGAATTAAATGCTGTATTTCAAATGTTTTATTCTGACTAAAAAAAGATTAGGTCTTATTACTTTAAAAACCCAAGCCAAGAAGCGATGGAGAGGACCTGTCAGACTGATGTTCAGATTCTATCTCACGAGAGAGTTTAAAATGACAGGTCCTGCAAGGCCCCCTCTGCTGTGTGCCAGGTGTGCTCACCTCTCCGGGGGGGATAAATTGTGTTGTGTGATGTAAATGAAATGTCACAGGGAGCCAGAGGAGGAAGCAACTGACGCAGCTGTTTGGCTGCATTCACAAGGAGCCTCCTTAAGGAGAACCAGAGTCACGCTGTGCCTCGTGGGACAGCCTATTTCAGGAGCCAGCTCCCTGTCAGCTCCCAATCTGTCCACGTCCACACCCCAGTGTATCTGTTGATAAAAGCACTGGCAGGAGGCAGTGCTGGTGGTATGATTTAAGCAGGCTCACCATCCTTTGTAAGGGTCTTGGGAAGAAACAAAAATGACAGTGCAAACAGCTGCTTTACGCTGTTTTGGGATCAGGCAGGGAAAAAAAGTCTCAGTGTCGACAGTGAAAACCATCCAGTTTGTTGATGAACTCTGTCAGTGTGCGCTTCCATAAATTGCTCCAACAAACCAGAGAAAATGGTGCAGAGCATGAGCAAGCAAAAAAGCCGTGTGATATAATATAAAGCAGAGCTGCTGTTGTCATGCCAAACCACAGTCGCGGTAGCACACAATTAATTTCTGTGAGCCAAAGGAGATTAGAATCTGTAACCAGACGGTGTGCAGAGACAGAAATAACTTTTGCAATATTGTGGCCATGTGCAGTCTGAAGTGTTGTTGGTTCCCATTGTGCTGCTGGGAATGAGAGCCATGTAGTGTTTCTGCAAACTCAGTCTCTGTTGCTACCAGCCGAGAATTTAAACATACAGAGATCTGCACGTTTTTTGGTTTTGTTTTTTTTTTTTTTACTCCTGTTTTTGCATCTTTTAATTCTCTTCAATGATTGGTTCCTTAACTAGAGATGAAAAAAAAAGAGATTAAATTCTTGCCACACATTTTCTTTCTTTGGATGTGCAGGCTTTTATATGTAAAAGCTAAAAAATGCAGCGAATGCAAAAAGTGCTTTCTTTCTTAGTTATCAGAACTCACAGTTTTTTTTTTTTTTTGTTTTTTTTTTGTTTTTGTTTTTTTCCCCCACTACAAGCATGCTGACACAGACGATGGGCTAAGTTAAGAGCTGAAAAAGTATTAATTCATAAAATTAGCCCTTTTGGACCTTAGTTTAGTCTTTTAGCTAATGAGTGTGCAGTTTCACAGTCAGATGTATGCTTCCTCCATCACATCACATCATATCCAGCACGAACACAACAACAGCAAGAGTGCGTGTGTGCGCGTGCGTGCGTGTGCGTGCGTGCGTGCATGCGCGCAGGTACACAAGCACACTCATTCTTCATTCAAGTACTGATCATATCTGGAGATGCCCACATGTTCGTATATTTACATGATTCTGAGAATATGAATTTAATGTGTTAAGCAGTGGTTCCCAGACTTTTTTTGCTAGGCCCCCCTTTGTTTTACAAGAAAATGTTCGCGCCCCCCCTTCTCACGCACGCACGCACGCATCCTCCAACCACATACACCCATATTTTGCTCCATTGCGGTTCCTTTCACACCTCAAGCATTTAGTAAACAATTAGGAAAATACAAGTAACCTGCAATAAATTACAGGTAGAAAGAATGTAAACTACTAACTCTATTACTCTACGTCCACGCCTACAGGGGTATTTTTGGACATGCAGCCGTTTCGTCCACATGTAAACGGCGTTTCAAATCACTAAAAACGGAGATATTTTAAAACTCCTTTTCCCGTTTACGTGTGGACGAAGAATACAGAGTTCGTCACGCAACGTCAAAGGTAGGTGCCTTTTTTCACGTCACGCTGTGCGCCACGTTATTGTTTACATGAGATGAATTGCAGAATGGCAGATAGAGACAAAATACTGTTAATCTGACTATCTGCAGGTTTTACACGCTTGCATATACACATGCATTTACCGTCCCTCCATTTAGAAAGGCAGAGGCGTCACGATGTGATTATTTTACTGTATGTGTAATAATATTCAACATTGCCATCAATGCATTTTTCAAAAAATGCCTCTCTGTGCAAAATGGGTTTAAAAACATAAACAACTATGGGATACTGTTTGTCCGTGATTTGAAGAGCCCAGCGCTGCTCCCCACGAAGGGAAAACCAATTCTGCAGGGGAGACCTACCTCGGCACTTGTGCAGGTGAAGCCAAAGGGAAGACATGCTTCACCATATTTTCTAGTCTTTGGCTTAGAATGAAGTTGGTTTGGAAACATATTCAGCGATGCTTCATCTCCTGCTTTGCATTTCTGCATTTCTATCCTGCAGAAAATTGTCTTCGCTAAGCCTGAATTTTTTGCAGTCACAGTAAATCTACTGTCCCCTGAAATAAAATCTGCCTTTGAAGATGCACAAGATAGCTCTGCTTGGGCTGTTTCGTACATCTAGGCTGAAAAGGGACAATTCACTGCAGGGAATAAGATCTGAGCTTGTTTGTAAACCTGATCCAGATAAATAGGTAGATAATAAATGGAGATGAATGGTGAGCAATAGCTACTGGAAGGCATACTGAGATAGATGGAGTGCAGCCCCCATTGCGGCAGTAATTCTCCAGCATGCAAACCCCCTACCTGTGCGATCTGCTCATAATAGTGTTTTAATGATGTTTTGAGCACTTTGAGGGTAATTTCATCCAGGCAGTCTGATTGGTCACAGACACCCTCCAGCGGTGCTGTTATTTCCATTACAGACCTCAAGGGGTTGTGACGTAACCTCTTGTTGTAACCAAGGAAGCAGTTATTGCTCTTTTCCTGATTTCTACCACATTCCCTACTTTGAGTTTAAACAGCAGACGTGTAATATGAAGCTGGCACAGTGGCAATACATTATACTGTAAAAAAGTAGTAAGATGTGGATGGGTGGCAGCTGAGTATGATCTAAATGCCACGTATGCTAAATGTAAAAGAAATCCAGAATCATATCGCTTTAAAGTGTTTCCTCTTTGTTGGTCTAGCACCTGAACATATCTCAGCAGTCTCACAGGCATATGTTGAGATGTCACACAGAGGCCATAATGACTGTGATCATTATGTTATTATATGAAAATGGATTAATTATGCTCCTGAGTGCGGTCTGCTTTATGTTGGTGATTGCACTGTACTGCACCATGTATTGCTAAGAACAGGCAGGCTATTGAAGGAGCATCATGTGAACAGTCCAGAGGCGCTGACCTGCCAAGCACAGCCAGGAAATGAAAAGCACATTATAGAGGAGGCACTTTGTGTCCCATAATTACAATGTAGAGAACTGGTTCAACCAGAGTATGAAAAGGCCAGTTCTACTGTATATAATGCACTGATAAGAGAAACCCCCCAACAACAATTTTACATTACGCTGAGTTGTAGCAGTTTCAGCACTTTATCCCAGAATTTTTAATGAATCAATTATTGCTTTTATTCTGTTTTCACCAGATAAACATTTGTGCAGAAGATTAAAGTGCTAGCTCTGTGCTGGCCATGATAGTGCCCATGATATAACTCCTGCACCTAGAATTTCCATTTTCTCTTTTTCCTGTTAGATGAGGAGATTTGGTATATATTAGTGCTGTCTGCGTTAATCTCGTTAAATCTCTCATCGCAGGGTGTCAACGCGTTAGCGCCGTCCAGCCCCACATGCGGGGCAATCCACGTTAACTCGCTAACGAAGATTTGCCGCATTAATGCAGTTATGGAATTAACGTTATTTTAACGAGATTAACGCTAACAGCACTAATATGAATCTATGCTAACTATGAAAACTAAAATGAGCAGCAGCTAGCTTACCTTAGATTAAAAGCTGGAAACTAGCTGGGGAAAGCCATTACCCTAGCTGTGCCAAAAGCAAACACATTTTCATTATGTCATCTTTAGAGAGGTTCATGCAGGAAAAATGCCTGAACAAGATGTTTCTCCTGCTTTCAATTTTTGGCTAAACTTACAGAAAGAGGGCACAAAGCTAAAAGTAATGCTAGGCTAGTTACAGAAGATTTCACATTAGCGGTAGCATGGCAGAAAAGAATCAAGGTGTTGCAATGGTCCAGTCAAAGACCAGACCTTGAACTGACTGAATTGCTGTGCTGGGACTTTAAGACACCTGTGCCATATAACACTTGTATGACAAAGTCATACAGAAAACCATTACTTCAAGTTATTGCTGCTAAAGGTGGTTCTACAAGTAACTGGCTTAGGTTTTGTAAAATTAGTGGAATCTGCTGTGTGTTTTTTACACCTGGGGATAGCTTTAAATAATCAACTTAGTTAAGGACTACATGTATTATAAGAACTTCATATAAAACCATAAAATTGACAGTGTGCAATTTCTGCAGATACAGGAGATGGCAGTAACAGCAGCAGGAGGGGATACACGTTTCTTGGGCTGTCTTACCAAGTGTGGGGTCATACTCCCAGATGAAGCGTCTGGTCAGAAATCTCACCACCAGAGCTGCAAAGAACCACAGGACAAATGTGTTCAGCATATGAAATCAGCACACGAGACACACAGCAGGGTGGCAGTTTGATTTTAAGTATTAAATAGTTTTCTTTTTTAAATAGACTGCATACTGATTCATGAATACACTTTTTACTACGTAGATGAAATTAACTAAAAATTGATGACCATTTGTTTATAATAGTGAAGCTCAATCTACAGCCCTAATATGTACATCCACTAACATGTATTCTCAGAAAATCAGCTGTGGCTAATGCACCGACAGTCCATAAGATCCAAACCACTTTAACACACATTTCATCTAAATGCTAATACCCACTGGAAAACGTCCAGCTCATTAAGACAGAGTTCAAACAACCTTGAAACATCAGCTCTCAGGTTTTATCAAGAGCATCTTCTTCTCTGAGACAGGATTGTTGGCCTGCCTTTGACAGTATCAGCCTTCCTTTAAAAAAGCATCCCCAGTGAGCCAGTGACTCACTGTCTTAATGGTTTACCATCAACAAGCAATCTGCCGCACAGAAATGTCATTTATGCAGGCTGAATTAGACAGCCCTTCCCTGTTTATCAGGCACAGCCACACACCAAACCCTCTTTCTCAGAGTAAAATGACCTGTAAACACTGGTGTAAAATGTGTTCAGTTAGCTGAATGCTGCAACATTTCTCCTTTTAGTTCAGTTGTTGGGGAGGGGTGATGTCACTGAAAAAGAGACCTGCTGTATCAGTTTACTTTATGTAAAGAGATTAGCAGAGAAAATAAATGTGGTGGCTATGAGCTCATTCACTTTCACTCAGAGTGAAATGAAATGATTGAAACCACTCTCGTCTGTCAGTGAAATATGGATTCAGCTGTAGGAGGTGGGCATCTCTGTCATGGTCCAAAGGTTTTGTCTAGTATTTGCTGAATTTTGGTTCCTTTTGTTGATTCTTTTGCTTCTAATGTTGTGTTTCACTGTCTTTGCCTCCCTCTGTCTCTTTTGTGTTCCAGTGCCTTCTCTGCTCTTTTATTGGGGTTAATATGAACCTTCATGTCTTAGTTTTAGCCTTGCCTTTTTGTTATTTTCTGTTTACTTTGATAATTGAGGTTGATTGCGTAAAGTGGTCAGTGTAAAGTTATGTCTTTTAGTCTTTATTTGGACATTGGCTGCTTTTTCACTCATGTTCCATCCCGTCCTTGTACCTGACCATTTCTAGATAAATAAATCAGTACAGGTATTTCACATTTTCCTAGTAAACTATAAAGAAATGACAGGTGGCTTGAGATTCACCATTCAGCATCTAAATGGACCGTTTCTCACGTAGCGCTTTGGTGCTTGTTTGATTGTGTCCATGTATTTATACAGTCTTCCCCTGCATTTAAGTTCTAACGTTCACACACCAATTAACTCACACAGGGATACTTTGGCCCCCCAGTTCGAACCACCAACCTCCCAACTGGAAGATGAGCAGCTCTACCTCCTGAGCCACGACCACCCTTCATGAAGTTCAAAGACGTTCCACAGGAAGACTGTAAGTCTATTTACTTCATTCACCTAAAGCTGGACCATTTAAATGAGCTGAGTTTTGCACTTTGGCTCAATATCGACATGCTAAGCTTTACTGACCTACCAGGCGTTCACCGGATTGATTTGTCAATCCGTGTTCTTAAAGGTAAAAGTAGGGTAACTTTGTTCTTTTATCAGCATTTAACTTTCTTCACAGTGGTATAAATAAAACAGTATGGCTTTAGAACTTATATTATAAATGAATTTTTAGTAACAAATATGTTAAAGCAACATTAAAGCCACCCAAGTCTCTTTACACTTTTTAATTAGCTTCGACTCACTGCCATTGGGACTGCCTGGCTTTCATGAGTCCAGGTGGGTCTCTGTGTAATCATGTCAGCTTACTGAGCTCCTACTTATGGAAAAGAGCTCATGAAGGAACAGTTCCTCCTTTGAACTTGAAAAAACAGGCCTGTCTTCCAATTAACCAAGTAAAGGAAGAAAATCCACAATGAAAAAAGGAGTGAAGGTGAGCCAGTGCCTTTGAGCTCAGGACAGTAACTTTCACGCATGAGGCAGACTGCAAAGCTTTACCATTTTATCAGCCAAATTGGTCTTTTACTTCAGCGTTCATCATTCCTGTCTTGCTGATTTTGTTCCTCAGGAAATCACAGCCTCCCTTTCTCGCTAACAAATTCAATGTGTTTTTAGGCAAAGGGAGTCCGGGTCATGTAACGTTCAATTATCCCCTGAACGCAGTGAAAACAGAACAGTGGCAGGTAATTTGTCAATTTGCTGTTGACAAAGCAGACGAGCGTGCATATTTATTCTCGGAGCACTTTTCCTTTTCCCGTTCAACCCTAATTTTGCCGTTGAGGTTTTAGTGGCGGTGGCCTGGATTCCAGGTGGCGAGAAAAACCAATGGGGTGTGAAGTCCTTTTCTCATTAGATGTAACTCTATCTCCTGCTTTTCACTTCCACGGGAAAGAAAGGTACACACGGCAGAGAGGAGCCTTTGTTAATGTGCATCAGTGCACATTGTGGCCCAGATTCACTGAAGGATTGAAAACAGAATAATGTGCAAGGTATCGCCAAGCTGACCAGAACACAAAAACAGGTGATTTACTGACTGTGTGCAGAGAGAGGAAAGCTGATAACAGCGCTGGCATTTACAAAAAAGCCTTTCTGTGCTCATCACATATTGCTTATGTGGATACCATTTTCTAGTTTGATCCTTTTTTCTTTTTTTTAACAGTCTGATAGAGGCGTTGCTTTGGCTAAAATGGAGCCACACATTTTGCAGCGACTCTGAATTAGAGTTGCATTTATGCTTTTAGCAGCCTGTGTTATTATGTTTTGAAAGGTGTGATCAAAAACTGGCATTTAAAAAAACAAAAACAAAAAACAGTCCAGCAGGAATAATGACCTTCCGGCCACAAATTTCAAATCAGAAATCAGAATACTAAAGTGAGTGGCCGACTAATTTTTTTTTTTTTTTTTTTTTTTTTTTTTTAAATGACTGAATTTGCATAAGCAGGAACACCCTGAACACACATCTGTTTGTATGGTGGTTGGTAATATCCAGGCGATGCTAAAGGGGAGACGGAATGAAATTTAATAATAAAAATAATAATGGATTGGATTTATATAGCGCTTTTCAAGGCACCCAAAGCGCGTTTCAATGCCACTATTCATTTACTCTCACACACTGGTGGAGGCAGCTACAGTTGTAGCCACAGCTGCCCTGGGGCAGACTGACAGAAGCGAGGCTGCCATATCGCGCCATCGGCCCCTCTGGCCATCACCAGTAGGCGGTAGGTGAAGTGTCTTGCCCAAGGACACAACGACCGAGACTGTCCGAGCCGGGGCTCGAACCGGCAACCTTCCGGTTACAAGACGAACTGCCAACTCTTGAGCCACGATCGCCCCATATGAAATTTAAAAAAAAAAAGAAAAAAAGAAAAAAAACCAACCTAAGAATCAAACAGATGTTAAGGCAAATCCAAAACAAGACACAAAAGAAAAACAACTAACAGAGTAAAACAGGAAGCAAGTTTAATTCAAAATAGGAACTGAAGCCAAATAATGACCAAGAAAACCTCTAGAACAGTAAAGCAGTCTTAACAGGAATTTGAAAATCAACAAGATACAGATGTAATACAATATAATTTAAGCCTAATATTACATTTGAATTCATAATAAGGCCTCAAAACTGTAATTCAAAACTCAACCAACTCGACTATATCAACTGAGAATTCAAAATAATGAAAAAGACCCAAGGACCATGAAGCAATGTCCTGGTCTGCTTTGGTGAAGGCCCACTGTGGACTAGATCAATCTTCAAATACATGGTAACTAATGTTGCTGTCTGCTACACATTTAGCATAACTGGGACCAAAAAAAATAAACTAAGCATTAAAAACAGGCTGCTGTTTGGCAATAGCAGTAAAGTCTTAGAGGTAATAAACCAATAATAAGCAGTATGTGCTTGCTAGCATCAGCTAATATTAATCAGCTTAAATTGTGTTTATTCTACAGCAGCTTATAACTCCTGCATTGACTTTTGTCAGTGTCACTGGCTACAACATTACCGCTCCTTAGCCACAAATAAAACAGGCTGTGTGTAGCGATGGAAAGTAGATCAGAGTAGAGCCGCTGTTTTATATTTTCTCTGGTGTTTATTCTCTGGTGTCACATAGCCTGCATCATGTGGCTGGTTGAAAAATTCTCTTTATATTAACTATTGCCTTATAATGTCTTCAGCTGCTAACGGTTTCTTCACAACTTGACATTTCCCAACAACTGACCGCAGCTGGAGTCAAAGTAACAAAAAACAGATCTGATCTTATCAAATTGTTCAGCTCAGACTTCATAGGGCAGCTGCGAGCTGATGGATGACAGAGGTTTCAGATTTACGTCAGACACACCATCCGTAGTAGGTGTTTGCCAAAAGCTTCTTTTATCTGAAGTGACCTAATCACATTAGCGGCAGAATGTTGGACTAATTGCAAACAAAGCAAGAGCAATTAGTGGCGCCCATGCCCCTGTACTGAACCAGTGTTGTGTTACTCATTGAACAGTCTCTATTGATTCCTCATGACCATCAGACGAACACCCACAGCTCTTTAGTTCCTTTCAGCCAAAAAAAACACCTCTTCGCTGTCTCTCCCAGAGCTGTGGCTCTGCAGTCAAGTCCTGTACCTATTGTGTTCGTGTCACGTTGGGTCATGTCACACAGCCAGCTGTGCTGATAAGACTGGAGGAGAAACGGTTACATGGGAACTGCCTTAAAAACAAATAATAGAAGCGAGAAAATAAAAATGTAATAATAGAAAACTTGAAATACTATATATACAGATATGAGAAATAAAGTTTACACAAGACTGTTTTCAGTCTTGTGTAAACCACCCACGCTGTTTCTCTAGGAACAAAGAAGGTAAGTAGCAGTGTGACCACCTCTGTTAAAGTGTGGGCATTAATAGAGTTTAACAATTGCACCAGGATGATGTCTGTGCTCAGACTGTGCAATGATCAGGGAAATTACAAAAAAACAAAACAAAACCAAGAGCTACAGACTCTACAAGTGTCAGTCAGCAGGTTAAATGTTAAAGTTCATGACAGTACGATAAAAAACTAAAAAGACTCAACAAGTACGGCTTGTCTGAAAGGGTTACCAAGAGAAACTCTTTCCTTTCTATAAAGGTGCACCTAAACAAAGCACAAGATTTCCAGAAAAATGTGCTTTGAGCAGATGAGACTAAAGTGGAGATCTGTGGCCATAAAGCAAACTGCCAAATGCTGCACATCAGCACAAACACATCACACCAACTGTTGAGTTGTTGGTGGTGGAGGGGTGATGATTTGGGCTTGCTTTGCAGTATCGGACCTGGACACCTTGCCAGTGTTGGGGAGTAACGGAATACATGTACCGCCGTTACGTATTTAAAATACAAAATATGAGTAACTGTATTCCGTTACAGTTACCGTTTAAAAATGTGGTATTCAGAATACAGTTACTTTGTTGAAATAAATGGATTACACGGCGGTACTTTCCTGTTTCATTTTGTCGCGGGTCAGGACTGTTTGGGTTTTGTTTGACAGCTACGTTCTGTTGTTCCAGGCGGCAGCGTTACGGTTGCCATGGTTACAGGGCGACGCTCTCTCTCTCTCTCTCTGCGACTGTGTGTTTCCTGGGTGAGAGAGCGCCTTTTCGTTGTTGTTGTTGTGCTAAGCTAACAGGCAGAATGCTACAAGCATAGCTCTAAAGAATGTAGCATCATGGGCAGTGTAGTCCGTGCTGCAGGGAGAATGGACTGCCATACACGTTATGTGTCTGTGAGCGCGAGGAGGGAGAAAAAGGGGAGTGGAAAGGTACGAGCAGTCATCGAGCAAAAACGGGAGCTGGAAGCATGTAAATATAATAATAACCACTTCAGCCAAGCTATTAAGACTCGACTGTACACCGTGTTCGTGTTTTCCTCCGAAAACAATAAGTTCCGTTGGAGCAGCCTTTCAACGCCTCTCTCCGTCTCTCGCAAGAAAAGTTGACCCACACAACAAAGTAAAGCTATTTTTCGGCTACGAGCCGACAGGGACCCCGCCGTATTAGTCAGAGGTCCCTTTACTACAGTTCGGAGTCGCAGACCTTCAGTAACAGTAATAAATCACACAGCAATAGCACATTCACGTTGTTGTAAAAAGCATGATAATATATTAAGTAATCCAAAGTATTCAGAATACATTACTCTCATTGAGTAACGTAACGGAATACGTTACAGAATACATTTTGGGGCATGTATTCTGTATTCTGTAATGGAATACATTTTAAAAGTAACCTTCCCGACACTGCACCTTGCAGTCATTGCTGTGTAACTGAAAGCTACTACATGACAAACCAGCATACAAACTGAGCTAAACTGAGCTACATTTTCCCCTTGATTTAGTGAAGATTATCTAAAGAGAGCAGTAGCTGGGGGATCAGAGGGTTAATGTTAAGTACAGCTGCCTTCTACCAGGTGGAAAATGTTACCACATATTTGGACGCATGGGTTTGATATTAATATGACTTCACGGATAACTTTATTTCTATAATATCCGCGAGAGCTCAGAAATACTGGCAAATGTGATAAAAATAATCAGCAGCAATTGAATTTCACACAGAATTCAGTGTTGGATCTGGTTTAGACAGATTATAGCATTTGCCTGTGCAGATTGATGCCATCAGACTTGTAGTACATTGGCTGCTTTTATGTTTTATGTGAACAGAAAAGGGATGAATCATTAACAAGACATTTCTGGGGTTTTATTGCATTTGGTTTAGAAAAAAATGGCCACTCTGCTGCTTTGTTGGCAGACAAGAAGCAGCAATTTACACATAATGTTCTCCCCAAAAGCTTGTAAAGAGTAACACTTACCAGGAATCTGTAAAACAAAACGGACAATTTTGTTCTGATTCTGTCAACAACTTTGAGATTGTAAGATTCATTACTAGTTTAGATGACTAGAGGATTACTATTTGTGCAGCCGGCCCCACCCCTTAGTCAATATCATAACCATTTACTTCAGAGACGTTGACAGGATTACAGGTCACAGCTCGCTCTCCTTTAATTATCGATTTATGGTTCCTGCAAATCCTCTCAGCAGTTAAACGGAAACTGAGGAAATGAAGACGTTTTATTTATGCAGCTTTGCAGATCCATTACCCCCTGGTTCGAGGATTACTTCTGAGAATCTGAAAAGCTTCTGCAGGAACTAAATTATTTAAGAATGGTTAAAGTCAACATAAAGTGATGGACAGATGAGGGAAAGGCGTACAGCAGCGTGGCAGCTTGATGCTTACAGCGCTGACACAAATGTATTCAACGTTTTTATTAACTTGAGAGATTTCACCTCATTTTAAAGTACTGATGAATCTGAAAGCAGTTTCATGGAAACAGCCAGCATTTTTTGTTGCTTTTTTAAATGCCAGTCAACTAATTTCTCCAACTGTGGAAATGAAAACATTACTGTGCTGGACTGTTTCTTTACACACGCCAAGATGTGACAGCCCTCATGCTAAAAACAAGCAAACATATGACCTACAAAAGCTCCCAAACCACTTCCTGAACAGTAGGTCAGGTCACAGTTTCCAGTCTCAGAGCTTTCCCAGACTTCCTTTCACCACCATTTTCCCTGGGGCATGACTGTATCTCATACCACCAACCAATACACCAAGCTTTCTTGGAACAGTTGAATACCCATAAACCATTTTTCAGCCATAAGGATGTGTGTGCTTGTCTGTTTAACATGGGCTGTTACGATTCCCAAAGCTGCCAGGGGAAATATCCAATCCATCTTAATACAGATAGATGTGAGGGCAGACATCTAATCATCTCAGTCCCATTCCAGATCAGATTACAGCTCGCCAATCACGCTCCCATTCATACATATATATTTTAAATCGTTTTAAAAGCCCATAAAGAACGGATGTGGGAAGTCTGAAGTGAGTGGAGTAACAATAACACACAAACCAGTAAACATGTCAACTCCCAGGATGATGGTGTTACCCTCTGAGCTGGAGTTCAGAGCCTGAGCATCTGAGTGCGATGCATGAGGACGAAATAACACGAACTTTTAGACCTTTGTTAATCAAAACTACCAGAATTAAGAAATAGAAAAGAATCCTGTAGAAAACTTCACTGATTATGTTGAGACCTAAAATGAAAACGTATCTGTATAAAAGCAGCTCAGCGGGACAGCTCTTTGTTTCGAGCTTCAATTTTTAGCATGTCCTGCTTACTTAGAGGTTAGTGTGAACCAAGCATGACTTCAAGACAGCGTAGCAACAAAATTGTTACATTAGGATTTAGCTTTTAGTTACATGACTAGTCATGCTGGCTGCTGCCATGACTCCATTACGCCGCCTCCTCCAGTGTTTTGGTCCTGAATGCTGTCAAGGTTTAGGTCTAATGTTGCCACACACCCAATCGCATAAATGGAATATAAAAGTAAATCAAACTGAAGTCAAATTAAACTTTTACTCAAGTAAATGTACAAAATGTTGCTAATAAAATCAGTGGTAATGTGCATTATATAATTAGAATAAGATTATTGAAGGATTAGTGTATCACTTGGAGTTTCTTGTAATTTTGGGTTATTTAAACTAATATAAAGCATTACACTTTATTCAAAAGTAAGTCGAGGTGAGGTGAAATATATTGTGATTCATTTATCTGTATAAACTTGCACTAAAGTAGCAGTAAATATAGCAGATAACCTTCTACCACTTCCTGAGAGCTTAATAAATTTACATTCATAAAATCCCATGTCAGTAAAATCCATCTTTCTTGTCAAACTTGATAGTGACATAAAAATATTGGGACTGTTTAGCACCAGTGTTGGGCAATAACGGAATATGTGGACCGGCGTTACGTATTTAAAATACGAAATATGAGTAACTTTATTCTGTTACAGTTGCCGCTCAAATAGGTGATAATTAGAATACAGTTACGTTGTGGAAATAAATGGATTGCACGGCGGTCTTTTCCTCTTTCTTATGTTTGGCTATCTTCTCTCTAATTTTGGTAATTTCACACATTGCTGGAAACCCAAACAAAACACGCAATGAGAAGCTCTAATGTGAGCATCCTATAAATGTTGATGGTGTCAGTTACACAATGGACCCGGAGCCAGCACAACAGATCCAGCAGTGCATGGGCAGGAATGCATTTCATACTTGGAAATTCTGACACCACTTTACCTTTAAAGAAGAAAGGGATGATGGGCAAAATCTGACTGTGCAATGAAAACTCTCTCAAGCTGCTCTCAGCATCAGAAGACTCCAACCTAAAGAAACATCTGGAAGTAAGTTCTATTTTAAAAACTAACGTTAGCCTGCTGCAGCTACCTTGTTTTAGTTGTGGTAGCTACCTGGGTTATGTGCTCTGCAGCATCTTCGATGTACTATTGCTGTGTGATTTATTACTATTACTGAAGGCTACTCACCAACAAGCTAACATCTAACATTAACTTATGTTAACACAAGCAAATATATTGTCTATTCAGAGAGATTTGGGCTTAACGGCCAATTGGTAGAGAAAAACAAATGAGAATTTGCAGGATGTGATATATCTGACTACAATCAAACCCCAGTTAAATAATATACAAATTAACTAAATCAAATCAAACTAAATATTCAGCCCATTCACACCCTCAGCTCTCATCTGATAGTTTACCCCACGAACAGAGGATAATTGGGGAACTCCAATCAGGTGAACATCATTAGGCTGTAATCATGTGTGCACATCATGAATCCAGCCTTCAGGGAGTTGACATCAAAAGAACATTGATTAGTGGACTTCAAAACAAAAGCACAACAAAATCAAAACTTCCTGTCAGACACTGCAAGAGTGTGCTTCACCTTAGTGAGGGAGGTGCTTCCCAGCACCCCCACAAACACTATAGTGCACAGCAATAATTAAGTCATTAGCGTCAGTCTTGCCTGCCTTGCTGTTCGTCATCAAGAGCATATATATAAGATTGTATTCAAATTTTAATTAGCTGACAAGTGCTAGCAGGTTCCTTACTGGGAAAAGTCAAGGACTGTCAGAGTGAAACTAGAGCCTCCATACTGATACAGCTGCTGTTAATTAATTTGATATTTTCACAATAAAATGTATTTAATATTGACCAGAAGGTCAATGAGGCAGTAGCTCATCCGGCCCAACATTCCTCACAGTTTACTGGTTATTTTCTGAAAAACAACAAATGCGACTTTGTCCTTGAGCACAGTTTGAATGTGTGCAAGTTTGTATAGATTCTGACCAATACTGTAGGAGGACTGATTCTGGTGAGCTGTGGAGGCACACACGGATGTGTGGATGAATGGATAGTGTAGACCTTGGAGCTCGCAGCTCCAACAGCAAAAATGGGAACATTATAAAGTCAATATTTAGTAACTTCCCAGCAATGTATTTTACAAACTAGCTGGCAACCACCTTTCTCTGTATCTGATTTAAAAAGTGAGTACTGTACTTACAGTGCAGCGTTCATCATATTAGATTTATCTGTGAGGAGCCAGTATCGGCTCAACGACAGATAGTTTGACCTTTAATGTCTTTCTCGCATATCTGAAATCAAATTACTGTTTAAAAAAATTATATCAGTTGGGAGTGTTAAATCTGCTACGCTGTGATTACAAGCTGCATACGAGCCGTAACTGTATGTAAACAGGAAAGCAAAGTTTAGCAAATGCTCCAAGGAGCCTCAGCTATGTTCTGTTCCCAGAATACCAAACGCAGTAATACTTGAAGAAATCTCATCATCTCTCTTCCCCTCCTGATCAGATTACAGCTGGCCAATTATCACCACATGACTCATCTCTTTTTCTTCTCCATGCCTACTCATTAGTGACAGAGGTTCTCAGATTCCTGCTCATCATACAGCATTTAGTTTAATGAGATGTCGGCCATAATGAGCACAAGTGCTCTTGTGAGAATAATAGAGGAGCGTTCTGCTTTTCTGCCATGTTTACTTTGCCATTAACCATAGTAAGATTAATAATTAACCCTTTTCATAAACAACATTAAAAACAGAAAGAAAATGTTTTACATGAACAGCTCTCGAACAGCTGTATGAACCCCACTCAATCCGTCAACTACCAGTTTTTAATCTCAAATCCCCTCCTCAAAAATACTCCAAATTAAGCACGCTGTCGGCATACTACAAAATCAAAGAGCTTTGTAAAACATAAAAGATTCATAAATCATCCGGTGGTGCCCAGGAGCAGCAGCAGTGAAAATGAACACATTTGTCTTTGTATCAGTGTGAACAGCGTCCGACCTGATGCTGCAGACGGCCTATTTAAATGCCGTTGTGTGATAAACACATTCCCAGCGTCATGAGTAGATATTTTGGCAGCTAAATTGGTTTTGCTGCCTCAAGCCAGGTTCTGGTAATAAATCAAACGGCAATTAAACCATCAGGTGTCGCGCCGTTTTACTCTGCCGAGCTGTTAAATCGCTCCCCTCTGTAAATCTCTAATGCAGAGGGATTTGCTACACTTGCGAGCAATCTAATTAGATACGACAGTAACATTACGACTGAGAGAGATAACAGGGATTCAGATCTTCCGCATACACAAATATAATTTAAAGACCTGCACGGCACTTAGAAAGCTCGACTCTGATTCATCTGTGGCTGCTTTCAGCTCAACAACTGTTTTTGCATCACTGCCTGTTTTATCTTTAAGCGATGTCTGCTCCTTTTTTCGTCTACTGCTTTGAAGCATCAACTTTGGCATTTTGACCACCACCATCTTGGTTTTTTCTTATGTGGACGAGACAAGCGAAGGGTGGAAATCTGTGGGAGTATCTTTTTCTGTATGTAAAAAATAAATAAATAAAAAAAGCCACTTCCCAGTGATTGCATTAAGAAAAAGCTGGTGATGTATCACACATTTATAGCCTTTTAAGATTTTGAGAAAGACTTAAGCATACAGCAGTGGAAAAGTAATTTGGCTGCTATTCTTTGGGCATTTAAAGGTGGAAATGGGAGCAACAACACGGGGTAATGCCCGGATTCTCCATTGAGCACATTGCAGTTTATGGTCTCCGTGTCAAAGGTTAATGATTTGTAATCGGGGTCTTTGCAGGTTAAAGATTAAAGTGGCTCCAGAGAGAAGCTGCGCAAATATTTAATAAAACTGGCATAAGTGAGATCACTTGGCTGACAACAGTAGCCATCTGCACTCTTAATTCAATGACTTTTCTTTTGTTGAACTACATCCAACCTATGTGGCCACTTCATTAGATGCACCTGTTTAATTGCTCATTCATGCAAATATCTATTCAGTCAAACACATGGCAGCAGCTCACTGCATTTACAAGATGACCTGTCGGACAGAAAGGGGAAGAAAGGTGATTTAAGTGACTTTGAATGTGATTTGCTTTACTTGGTACCAGATGGGGTAATCTGAGTATTCCAGAAACTGCTGATCTAATGGAATTTCCCCACACAAGCATCTCTAGGGTTTACAGGGAAAAGTCAGAAAAATCAAAAATATCCAGCGAGCGGCAGCTCTGTGTGTGAAAATGTCATTTTCCTCCGATCTCTGCCAGCTACAGAGAACCGGTGAAAATGAATGGCTGAAATGCTTTAAGCTGATAAAAGGGCAACAGTAACTTAAATGACGACTTGTTAAAAGGAAAGCATGCAGAAGAACGAACAACCTGTTCGACACTGAAGCAGCAGAGAAACCTCTACCTCTGTGAGCAAAGAACAGGAAAGTGAGGCCCAACAAAATTGGACAATTAAAGATTGGAAAAATGGTTTGACGAGTCTCAGTTTCCGCTGCAATATTTGGATTGTCAGAAACATGTTGCAATGATGTTAGGGATTTTTCCATGGCACACCTTGAGCACACCAAGTTAAAAGACCATACTATCTAAATATTGTTGCTTGTCTTTTGTCATAAAGCTCAGAAACTGAACCTCAAACAGCCCTCAAGAGGCCTCCACAGTCGCGAGATCTCAGTTCAAAAGAGCACATTTTGGGATCTGGTGAACTGAGAGATTTGCATTATGAATTTGTAGCGGACAAATCTCCAGCAACTGTGTGATGCTGTCATGTCAATATGGATCAAAATCTATAAGAAATTCTTCCAGCATCTTGTTGAATCTGTTCAATGAGGAATTAAGGCAGTTCGGAAGGCAAAAGGACGCACAACCTAAGAGTGCAAAGTTGTATCTAATGAAGTGTCAAGTGAGTGTACTCAAATCCTTTGCCTTCAGAGTTCATTTATTCACTAATAACTTCACTATGGCCAGCAGACATTTTTCTCATCTAATCAGATTATTTTCACGTCAAGCTCAAGTAACTTAATTACAGCTAAGAAGTTTCAATAGCAATCAGCTCTGTTAGTATAGCACTCCAAAGAGGCCTAATCACCTCTTGTAAATCACTATGCATCTTGAGTGGAGCAGTGTGATGTATCATGACGACATACTGTATGGTTCAGAGCAAAACTACCCGCACAAAGAGGGACTCCAGTCATGACAACAACAGAGGTCTTGCAGTATTACATCTAGGCGAGTGATGCGAATTGATTTTAGTCTCTTCTGACCCAAAAGTAGTTTGTCCCATATTTTTGTCAGTACGGGACAAACCGGCTTCACATCCTTTGGCTGAATGCGCGTTACCTTCACAGGCAAAGACAGATGTGGCTTTGTTTGAGCAGTGCATATTAAGTTCATTTTGAATGACAGTAAAGGTCGGATAAACTCCCCTCCACTAATCTTTGGATGGGATCCATGAACACACAATGGCAGAGGGTGATGCAGACATTTTCCTCAGGGCCCTGCGGCTCTGTAACACAGGACACCAGAGAGGCTTTGATTTCACGTCTCTGAAGATGGAAAAGGACAGAGGCTTGCACTCGTGGGGTTAAAACAGGAAGGGCGTGAGGATCCCAACACCACACTCATCCCTTTAATTTAGTCTTCTAACAATAGCACCACAGCGCTATTCATCATGAACCATTTGCAAGGCTGATGAGACGCTGCGGTGACCACACCTCATGGAGCGATCTTCACTGCGGTTACGGGCGAAAAGGTTAAGTGCTGTGTAGAAGAAGCAGCTGAGAACAAGCAAAGCAAATATTTTCAAGAACAGCCTCAGTATTAAAGCTTTCAATTTTCCTTGCAGCAGATACTTTGAGCCCTGTGGAGCTTAAACAGAAACCATTCAAGTTTAACCACTTAATGCATAGTGCATCATATTTGATAGAGTTTTTGAGCCTTTACATCATCACTGGAATTTCATCACTGGGGCAGAGATTTCATGGCTCAGGCTTTAAAGTGATATTCATGGTTGCACAGCCAGTTGATAGTGGTTTGGGCCATTCTTTTCTGTGAAGAATTAAGACTTATGTTAGGACTATATTCATAAGAAGAGCCTTTCCACCCACACAGATTTATATTTGGTGGTATAGCTCTAGCTCATGTCTCTTGAAACATTCCTGTGCATTTGTGGGCATGTACAAAAAGCCCAAGATAATAACTGAGTACTGTATGTCACTTAAAGGAGGAAAAGCTGGAAAAAGGTGGGTTGCAAAGTGGCTTGCTAATAATTGCTAATGCAAAAACCCACCTAAAGATCAGTATTTGCATTCTTTACTTGTTTATTTTCTCACATTTGAAAACTTTTAGTTTAATATGCTAAAACAGATCTCAGGATACTGATGGAAAAGTCACCAGTATCATTAAGGGGGCAAAATTTGCTAATGCTAATAATGGCTATAAGCTGAAACGCATCGCTGATTTAGCTAAAAGCTCCCTACAATGTCATAGACTGACTAACTGCAATAAACAATGATTTGTGGAACAATCTTTGATGTGGTGGTCGACTTCTGTCCCCCTCTATTATTCCATATGAGCTTATCAGCTGTCATGATTTGCACAACCACAGCAAAGAGCCACAGTGGAGCCTTATAAGGACAGCATTGATCCTGGTTTGGGTTTTTTAGGCTCTGACAATCTGCAGTTTCACATAAGCATATAAATTTGGTATCGATAATTAAGAAAACTGTTGCAGTAATATCCACTTCTAATGTCTTCCAAAAGGCATGCACACATACATGCATGCAGAGTAAAACTCTGCAGTTTTTGGAGTTGAATGACAGAAAAGCAGAAAGATGCTACTGCCCAAAAAATGTGGGAAGGCAGAGGGTGGAATAAATCAAATAGAGCTGAAAGTGGCCCTGAATATTAAACAGTAAGCTGAACCTCAGCTGATAACGCACCCCGAGAAGCAAAAAAAACAAAATACTTCATGGATTCATCATGAAATTTTCAATGAGCTGCTAATCTCCAGAGAGAGAGAGTGTGTGAGAGAGAGAGAGAGGTTGTGAAAAGCGAGGAGGAAAATAATCGGTGATGAGTCACGCACCGGCTGAGGACAGCGGCGGCTGTCCGAGTACATGAGCGGAGAATGGATGTGGCTGTGTGGAGGCTGAGAGGAGTCAGAGGTGTGCGCTAAAAATAGTTCAGCAGAAGAAATAAGCGTGGCCACTCGACAAACTCATCTTCCTGTGACACAGTCATTTCCTTTTATGGCTCCTCTTTATCTTTGTATATGGCAAGGAAAGACTGATTTTCTGGTATTTATACACAGAACATTGGCTTCCTTCACTCCAGAAATACATCATTTGTAGTAATATTAGTAAAATCTGTGTAGGTGTGTGTCAGGTGAATAGGAACACGGGGGAGGGTTGGATTCTCAGGCCGCCAGATGGCCTTAAGAAGGCACAAACAGAAAAGGTGAATAGCACAGTCATTCTTTTCCTTTCTGAGGACAAAAAGCAGCTCTGGGCAGGAGATGCAGCACATTCAGAAGGAGAGGGAGTGGAGGAAGATAGAGAAAGACCAGCTGAGTGTGGGCATGCTAAGGGAATTCACTTTCTTTGACATTTTAATGAAGCTTCAGAGATGGTAGAGGATGAGGCATCAGAGGGACTGATGATGTCTATCTGCTGTCTGAATAGTCCTGCTCCTTACTGTAGCTGAAACTCAAACATGCAGTTAAGACTTTATTCTTAATGACCTCGTTTCACACATACGTGACGAGAATTTTAGACACGTTGAAAGTTTGTGAAAAGGCACCATCAATTCAACAGCTTGCAATACTCAATATCAGTGAGTTCTCAAGGAGACAAACCACTTCCAGTTCACCCACAGCAGCCCACTGTGGGCCTACATGCAGTCCAGCTTTGCCAGCAAAAAAAATAATCAAGCTGGATATCTACACTGATACGGACTGGATAAAGTGTTAGGCACAAAAGATGCCACATCACTTGATGGAAATTAATATTATTAACCTACAGCAAGGGTGTCCAAACCCAGGCCTCGAGGGCCGGTGTCCTGCAGGTTATAGTTGTGTCCTTGATCCAACACATCTGATTTAAATGGCTAAATTACCTCAACATGTCTTGAAGTTCTCCAGAGGCCTGGTAATGAACAAATCATTTGATTCAGGTGACCCAGGGTGAGATCTAAAACCTGCAGGACTCTGGCCCTCGAGGCCTGGAGTTGGACACCTCTGACCTACAGAGAGCTGAATTCAAAGACACCCAAAAAATCAAAGTGAAAAAAATATGCCCATTTTGCAGCAACTCAAAGTGATAGATGTAGTAGTTTTTATAGCTCCCACACGGTTGACCTGACAATGTCTGGGTATGCTCCTAATGGCATCCTACAGGATCTCCTCACAGATCTAAACCAGCACATCACTGAGCGTTTGATTGGTTAAGTCCCTTCTGTGACTCTGTCCAGCTCTCATAGAGTAACTTCTGGCAATTACACACAGAGCATTTAAAAAAATTAAAACTAAAGGCATATCATTCCTTTGCCTTCATAGTACATGTTAAAGAAATACTTGTGCGATATTGATCTCTCATCTGGCCACTGCTGCTTACTCAGTTTGCAAATGACAGCACTAACACAAGCTGATCGTACCCATTTCTGCAATAACATGGCTTCATTTTTTGGAAAATGGGAGGAAGTACTGATGAGTCATCTACTTATATAAAGTCTGAACCAAAGCATTTTATTTAGTGACATAGCAACATAGCCATCTCTGGAGCCATATAGCCACCATGCCTAAAACATGTTTTTACGCTGGCAGCATACGCTGAACATGAATTCTGCAACAATAACCTGAGTGAGAAGTCATTCTTCCTTTGTTGCCCTGACTATACTCATCAGCCGCTGTGCACAGAGTTATCAGGGCATGCAGGGTCAACAATTTCCTTTCACACAGCAAACACTCAACTTGCACACTTAATTACTTTGGAAAGGCATGTTCAGATAAATACGCAGCCTTACTGTAGCTTTCTCAGCTTTCTGAATAAAAGAAAAATACTTCCTGCCCATTTTAAAAGGTAATTAACGTCCTCACCTTTAACCTGCAATCCTTCCAATCAGTGTCCAACTTTAGCAAAGAACCAAGTGGAGATCCTGCTGATAATCTGATACATGTCAGCTACATAACGGCATCCAAATCCAATCACTCATGCAATTGTGTCCGGATTAGAGATGGCACGATACCACTTTTTATGTCCGATACCGATACCGATATCATAAATTTGGATATCTGCCGATACCGATATGAATCCGATATAGTCCATATTTCTGTAAAGTTATTTATTTCATATTCTGTATAGTTTTTCATATTTATATCCTGTTCATAGCCTGTACATAGCTTGTACTCACTACAGCCTGTACATACTTATAGTTATAGCATATTCACAACATACTTCATACCGTGTACATTATAACATACCATAATAGACCCATTTCTGTAATATACTTACATATCTATACTATTGCTAATATATATTGTAATATATCTATATCACTAAAGCACTTCTGGATGGATGCAAACTGCATTTCGTTGCCCTGTACCTGTGCATGTGCAATGACAATAAAGTTGAATTCTATTCTATTCTATTCTATAGTGTTTTTTAATCAACAAAACTGTTTTTTAAATATCTTGCTGCATTTTGTATAAGTTCATACTCAAGTTTAAAACAACAACTACACTAAAGCTATTCTGTTATACCTGTATGCAAAAAAAAAAAAATTTCATAGTTCAGCAATACTGATCAATCTAATAAACTTAAACCTACACCATCCTCCCTATTCTGGTATTTTAAAGAGTACTTAGCATAAATATTAAGCAACCTAACTAATAGGGTTCCAACTCCCAGCAACAATAAAAATAAATAAATAAAAAATAGGGAACCACCCCTCACGCTCCACCTCATGATGCTTAATCGACGTAATCAACCTTAATTTGATGCAGTGTGAAAAAAAAAAAAATGCACAGAAATCAATTATTTTTCAAGAAATATTAAATAGATTCAACATCTTTCTTCAACAAAATTGCAGACTGCACAGATGGTACCTTCCCAAAGGAAAAAGTACTATAGCTTACTAGAGTATATATATTAGACTTAATAGTTACTATATACAGTAATTGACTTCTATTCATTTTACATCAAATTAAAACTTTGGGTGTCAGATAATTATTTATTAAAAGCTCGACATTTTAAATGAGAATAAGAAAGAAAAGTATGTCTTTGTGCCCCCTTTTCCCTGTTAATGCCCTATCGGCCCCCCTGGCTAAACTTTGCTAGATCCGCCCCTGCACAGTTACCAGCGTCAGCTACGTAGAAAAAGATCCTCGAGTAGAAAGTAATATTAAATACATTCTAACAACAGCTGATCAAGCTTAAACGTGCTGCTGTTGTTCAGCCGCTGGTTTCCTCTTTCTGGTGCAAAGTGGGCCAAAAACAAACCAGAGACACGGACTCGCGACAGAAAAGCCGATCAGCTGATCATTAAGCAGTTTCATGATTGAAGTAGCAGCAAGAAGAGGCAGTCGCTTGTTAAGCTTAACGCAGGAATGCTTTACAAACATTCAGAGATGGACTTACACACTTGCTTTACTTCTCTCGGGATAACTTTGTCGGAGATGAAATGCCGGGTTGCTAGCGAAGCTCCACATGCTATCCAGACCACCGACAGGTCCCGCATGCCACAGCCGCTCTATCACGTGATGCATACTGCTCCGACGTGCTAACGTTCTGAGGTGAGTTACGGCGTGTTGCAAGTTTTGTGAGGTGCTTTCGTGATATTTAATGGATCGGATTACATTTTTTATTTTTCTCCGATATCCGATCCAGTAATTTAGGTCAGTATCGGACCGATACCGATACGTAATATCGGATCGGTCCATCTCTAGTCCGGATGCATCTTTTTTTCCCCTCTCTCAAGCAATGATCAGCTGATCCTGATCAAAGAGAAGAACACAAACGGCTGTCGTTTCTTTCCGTTGGCTTCTGCCTGGAAAATGTCTATAATGCATGAAAAAGAGTCGAATGCTAGTGTTTTAAAATCACCTCAATCAGGGCAATCACTAAAGAACAACCTGACTCTTGGCAGTCACTTGCTTTTTTTTTTCCTTTCATTTGGACCTTTTGTTTCTTGCCATCTGCTAAGAGCCCAAGATTTACCTCTTTTAGCTTTGTTTTGGTCTCCACGTATGAAATTGTGCATTAAGGCGCCATACTCATTTTCTACTTCAATCAGATTCCGGGAACACAACAGTGCAGACTTATTAATCTAACATACTGTGAGAAATTAAATTCATGCATTATTTACTGGACGTTCCTGCTGTCTGGTGATCTTGATAACTTTTTTTAAGCACCTGACCTCGGCTGCATGTTCGTGAGCACCTACTTGACTTTTCACCTAAACACAGAGAGGACTGGCTTGCTGAGCGAATAAGCCAAATTTAAAAGAATAAAGCCTTGAAATTTGATCAACTCTTATGTAACATATTCAAGTGCATAAAAGTCACTTAGCGCTTTGCACAGCACATCACTCACACTCTAAAAGCCATTTGGGAACCTTTTCAGATCTCTTATCTAAAACCAGTCAAATCTACTTCCGACCCACTGATTAGAGCACTTGTTCTGGGGCATAATGCAGTCTATGAGTCACACCATATGGCTGCTCACCAGGTCCGGCACGGAGAAAGCAATCAGGAGGAGTCAAATATCCAGTCAGCTTCACAGCTTTGGGCTCTGTCAGCTGTCAAAGGCTGAGGATGTGCCTGGAAGCTCGAGCAGCAGGACAGGCAATTTGCGCTCTTCTGCTTCTGCACCCTCGGAAATAGCTTGACTGTGCAATGTGAGGAGGTACACACAAGCATTGTTGATGGATGTCAAATAACTGGTGAGTTATTTGATCACTCTCCAGGTATTTCATTTCACCCAGCAGGAATCACAAGCAGTTGATTTTGGGAGCAGCATGGCCGCTGCAGTCAGAACGTTTGACTGTGCCATCTTTCACCAGGTTTGTTTCAAAATCAGATCACACTGTAAAGTCAAACTCATTTTCTTCATTAGAGATTATATTACTGTAAGTGTTACAACATCTCATCCATATTTTGTTTTTCTGCAAAACAAAAACGATACCAAATAATCTTTTTACAGTAGTTTTTCACAGTAGAGTCCAGTAGTGTCTTGTTTTTGTGGCCTCGTCTCCCCTGTCCGCCCTCTGAATGTCTGTTTACATCTCCAGACCATACATCAGGCTGATCCACGGTCCTCTTCTTGGCATTGAATGTGGTAAGCAAGTGGTATTTCAGAAGCAGACACATTTTAGCTCACTCCTTTGTTTTTGTTCTGCTGTCTGGCTGTCAGACAGGCCAGTGAGAGGGGGGGAAGGCAGCATGTTTGAGGAGTGACGAGACAAGAGTTTTTACGAGCTGGCGCTTCACACGCCTTGAAGTTAACTTTCCGAAAGAATTTCCAGAGAAGTTTCAAAGCACATTTCCCTCTGTTAATGTGAATGCTGTATAAACAGACAGAATCAGTGAAAGCCAGCCTGTGAAAAACACTTTCTTACAGTTATTTTTGTTTATTAGTAATTACTGTCAGCACATTCACAGCAGAAGGAACAGAGCACACACGATCAGCTTATGAAGATGACAAAGGCAACAATACTAGTAAACATCATTTTAGTACTAACGTTGCTTTTTATATGTGGACTGAAACATTTAAGCTACACTAGGCTGAAGTCACAATAATGAACACCTCAAGGCACTTTATATTGTAACGTTAAGACCCTACGATTATACACCAACAATCAGATGACCCCTATGAGCAAGCACTTGGCAACAGTGGAAAGGAAAAACTCCCTTTTCACAAGAAGAAAGCTCTGGCAGAATGAGACTCAAGGAGGAGGACAGGACAACAGACACCTATGAAGAGAAGCCAGTGTGGGAGAAATCTGCTCTCTCTTTCTAGTCCCAGTACTCCCACTCCAGCCTTTTGGATCAGTTGAAGGCTTCTCAGGGAGTTTCTTTTAGAACCACCTGATAATAATGAATTACAATAGTCCAGTCTACAAGCAATAAATGCTTGAACTAGTTTTCACCGTTTCACTCTGAGACTTTCCAAATTTTGAAAGAAAGGCAGGAACATATCAGAAATTACTTCAGGATTCCTCACAGTGTTACTGGGGATACCATGTTTCTAAAACTTTAGGGCAGAGTACAGTAACCTCAGTTTTATCTAAACTTAGCGACATGGATAGAAAAAGCTGAGTATCATTGGCATAGCAATGAAAATGTACGATACGCCTTTTAATAATACTGCCTAAGGCACAGGTGTCAAACTCCAGGTCATTGTAAAGAAATGTAATGTAATGAAATGTAATACTGGCAAATAAGAGCAGTTTCAACTAGAGATGGACCGATCCGATATTACATATCGGTATCGGTCAGATACTGACATAAATTACTGGATCGGATATCAGAGAGAAATAAAAAAAAAATGTAATCCGATCCATTAAATATCAAAAAAGCACCTCACAAAACTTGCGACACGGCTCCGACAGTCTCGGTCGTTGTGTCCTTGGGCAAGACACTTCACCCGTTGCCTGCTGGTGGTGGTCAGAGGGCCCGGTGGCGCCAGTGTCCGGCAGCCTCGCCTCTGTCAGTGCGCCCCAGGGCGGCTGTGGCTACAATGTAGCTGCCATCACCAGTGTGTGAATGTGTGTGTGAATGTGTGGATGACTGGATGTGTAAAGCGCTTTGGGGTCCTTAAGGACTAGGCCATTTACCATTTAACTCGGCACATAACCGTAGCACGTCGAAGCAGTACGCGTCACGTGATAGAGCGGCTGTGGCGTGCGGGACCTGTCAGCGGTCTTCCGATTACAAGGCAAACGCCCAACTCTTGAGCCACGATGGTAAGGCTCAAAAAATGTTAATATGAATCCCAGGAAAAGGTCCTCTCTGTAATATTCTAAAATTTATTATAACTGTAACAATCTGTCAGTGTGTGCAATAAAGATCCTGGAAGTCATTTCTGCTGTGAGTCCTCTCTCTATACAATAGAGCTGTTGAAAGATGGCGAGGCAGCAGAGGGAGAAAGTGCCTCTACGCTCAGATATTGACTGATGTTCTCTGCAGTGTTAAACATAATAATCTGCTGCCGTGTTTTTCCTAATACAGCATGTATTAAAAGTCAGAAATAGCTCATGGAACAGAATATTTACTTGATGTGCAGCACTCTGACAAAACTACTGAAAAGCCTTGCTGCAGAGGAGCTAAGAGAGCTCACAGCATCTGCTGTGTGTGTGTGTGTAGTAGGCACAGCAATTGGATAAATGGGTCTTATTTTCTCACTCCACTCCGCTCTACGTCTGCTGAGTCAATAAACCAAAAGACTGCAAACTGCTAGAAGAGCCAGACTTAACACACTCAGCTCTTTATTAGAGCTAGAGCTCTCTGCAGGAGTCCAAGTCAGACCCTCACAGGGAGCCTGGCACCCTGGAACCCCATCAAACAATTTTGAGACACCCCAGAGGTCTGCTGCTGATCATTCAGAATAATCACAGCTAAAGTGAAAATACCACCGGTACTGCTGTCCAAAGTAAAGATGAAACACTGATACCCGACATTTTTTTCCAAGTTAAACTAAGTATCAGAAATCTAAAGTGTTTGGAATCAGAAGGAACATTTAACACTCAAGGACTGCAAATTGTTCAAGGTTTTCGTCGGTTGAATTAATAGCAATTTGAACAAACCTGACAAAACATGCAAACAAACAAAAATGCAGCACAAAGATGGAATTTAGTGTTCTGAAAGAGATTTATGAAGTTCACAGTATGCCTCCAAAACAACATATTAAATCTGCTTAACGTTGTTATTTTGCTTTTCCTCCTTGTTACAATGTGCGCGCAGGGGGAGTGTAATTTATTGCCCAAATGCAGATGTTTTCCCACTGAGAAGCAACCTGATTGATCTGATAGCATCTGCCAGTTTCCAGTGAAGGCCTATGTTTAGATGAGAGCTGCTCATTGCTGAAAGGATCACCAGGGCTACACGAAGCATCAGATGTGGCAACAATGCCTGTTATGCTGTGCTCTGTTTTTGTACATTAAAATAAAGCAAAAGGGAGACATGCTGGTGACACGAGGATCAGGCAAATACAAAGCTGCAGCTGTCCACGTGAAGATCAAATGTCCATGTGAGAGAGGAAGAAACCTTTCATTGAGCAAGTGGCTTTGTCACCAGAAGAAGGAGCATCAGTCTCATTGTTCTCAAGCTTGTTACAATTTTCTGTTCTTCTACACTTTAGACAACAACTTAGGAGACGAGCACTCCACCAAAACTCTGGAAAAGGCCTGTGAGAAAGTTCTATAGCTCAGTCCTCGCTGAAATATTCCCCTTATCAGACTCCTTGAGAAGTTTTTCACAGACACTCCGTCTGAAAGGATGAAACCAACTGACTTCAGTGAGCTGTGACTTCTCTTTCAGAGTTATAATGAGCTGCAGTTGTACTGATATCTTGAGTAAACCACTGACTGGCCAGAATGACATAATGTATGTTGTTCTCAGCTGACTGCAGGTTTTATGTGCAACAAGTTAAAAACATTTGAAACATGAAAAAAGAAAAAAACTATCTGCAATACACCATCAACTGCACTTTGATTTTAGTACAAATGACAAATGCTAACCCACTCAATAAGAATCAGTGTAAATAGAAACCATGAGGCATGTGAGGCCCAGAGACTAATCAGCCAGAGCACAGAGCAACCTCTGGTCGCTGAGGAACAATGTGTGTCCTCTGACAAGTTGCTAAAGGTTGTTGGAGGTAGCTGTGGAACTGGTTTTTAAACCCCATTCGATAGGTCTAGAGCCTGGTTAGTGACCTGCGGTTACTAGGGTTACTAAGTGTACTCTGCAACTGGCTGGCATGTGGTTGCTGGAGGTTGCTGGTAGCCACTAGAGTGTAAAGAGGTATATGGTGCTGAATCAAAAACCGGCTCAGCTCACCAAGCAGAAAGTTTGAAAAATGCAACGCAAACTAAAACAGAAAGTTTGCCTACAAAGTTAAAGTTGCACCCAAGCCCCAGTGTTTTCTCTTTGTGTTGGTTGCAGTGTTAAGGCCCAACATTTTCTCTGCAGGTGATTGTTCTCAACATTCATAAAGCTAAATGCTCCATTCCTGCAGACACCTGGAAATTGCATGGAGGTTGCAGACGTAACTGTTGCAATCTGCTGACGAAAGCAAATACAGGGAGGTTTTGGTGCATTGGAGGAAACCTCCAGCAACCACTCGCCAACTATTCAGGGAATATGGATTTTTCTCTAGCAAGCCGAGGTTGCAAGGGGGTCACTGACCAGCCTCATTTGAGCCACTGTTTGTTCCAAACACAGATGTGTTAGCATGGCTACAGACTTTGCAGCCTAGTCTGATGGCAAGGCGAGAAATAATCACAAAATTGCTACAAATAAAGAGGTTTTTTTTTTTCTTTAAAGTTTGGACAACTTTAGTTTTAAAACTAAAAGACACATTTTTGTGCCTGTACCACTTAGGTTCTAATGAGTAAAAATATAAATACTGTAAGTCCTGAGTGTCTGAAGGCAGTTTCTATTGAAACTCCTGTCTGAAAGCACAGGGACAGCTGTGACTTGCGATTCATTGGGACATAAAGATTGCATGGTCATGGCTTTCTATCCAGGCACAGGACTCAATATATTACATCTTGCAAGCATTTCACAAACTGCTGTGAAATTTTTTTTTGTACTATTTTATCTGTTTCCATCAGCTTTTTCACACGTATTTTGACAGTTGTGCGACGGTCAAAATACGTGTGAAACACTGCAGGAAATAATCAGCAGTAACCGTTTGCAGCAGTTGGAAAGGTTATCAGTGAGGTGCTTTTTGTTTTGTTTTTTTCTTAGAGAAAATGAGCAGTGACATGTTCATACATTAAAGACAGAAGCCGGAACACTAATCTTATTTCCAGAAGTTAAAACAGAAAGTCGCAGTAAAAGACGGGAACTGCAGCAGTGTGATTGACACGGACAGATGTCAGCTCCCTGATATATATTTTTTTGCAGGGGGGGGATAAAAACTTGATGAAATGATGAGCTTCCAGCACCAACATCACACTTTTTAGTTCATGGAAAGAAGCAGCAGATTCAAGCTTCAAGGTATGTTGTGAAGAAGAACCCAGACTTACGTCAGATGCCATCATCCTCACTGACGTGCTTCAGAGCTGCACTCCTTCCACCTGGAGGCTATGAGCCTCTCAGTCGTTATACTTCTCAGTGCAGCACTTGAATTGACCTCCAACGACATTTTAATGGCCTCCTTTAACACAGAGGAGATCCCGCCAAGGCCTGTTTTCCAACATCTGATTGCTACATAGAAGCAATCAGGCTTGATTTGCCGCCAACGGGAAACACATGGTCTGTTTTATTGCAGAGAAAACGTACACGGTGCCAGCTGAGTGTGAGTGGCTGCAGCTTATGGAGGAAAGCTGAAACCAGATGATAATGACTCAACTTACTTATCTGCGGGAATGAAGGCTTTTAAGCCAGACCGATAACAACCACCTACTGCATTGGTGACAATGCAAACAAAGTCAGTATGATTTTTATAGCAAGCATAAAAATCCTGAAGGGACGATGGAGGGAAAACACTGGAAAGCACAAACTATGAAGACACAATATGGCAACATTAATGAGGCGGAAGGAGATTGGGAACAAAAACCACATTTATGCACCTAGTCCTATGGTGAAGTTGTTTAATATATTAGTTTGAGCCACTCGAAGAACTAAAAGTGTGCGCACAGTAAAACAGTCCTTTGTTAGAGCTCGAATGTACACAAACACACACAAGCACACACTGATGTTTACCTGACTTTCCCACCCCGGCTCTGCCGAAGACGGCCAGCTTCACCTCCGGGCTTTTGGCCATGACAGCAGCTGTGACGAGAGAAGCTCAGCGAGCCAGTCAGTGATCTCCGAGGTCAGCCCCAAACATCCTCCATCCAGGAAGCAGCGTCTGAGGAGACGAGGTAATGCGTCTACGTTTAGCTCCACGAAACATTCACGAAACATTTCCACCATCAGAAGTGAGTCACAGAGAAAGTGTTCAAGGAAGCAAGCAGAAGTAGCAGACTATGACTGAATGTGATGAAAAGGAAATAAATAGTTTTAGCAAATAAAATGAAATAATTCATACGTCAGTGTCACATCACTAGTTGCAAATAAATATAAAAACCTGATTTTATGTGGACACGGTTGCATAGATAACATGAAGATTGTGATGCTAGCAGCTCTTTTAAGAAGATGGCCACAAATTCAGGACCAAAGCATTTTCTCTCTTCCTTTTTTTTTTGCAATTTTTGGTACTGAAAGGATCAAGTTCAGTCTAAAAATGAGTTCATTGTGTACAGGTTAAAGAAAATATCAGTAGAAAGGCTGATTCACTTACTCAAGAAATGAATGAAACGATGTGGAAACATGTCAGCTCTCAGTGGAAAAGAATCATGCCAGATTTCTACACTGATATGGACTTTGTAATGTGTTAGAAGTCAAAGTGAAAGTGAAAAAAAGGAGAATACCAGGAAAGGAGATACCAGCTTTAAAACACTTTATTAATCCATCAGCAGTCACTGAGGATGAAATGCACACTGCAACCTTCCTGCAGCTGTCATCTGTCTATGGAGCTTTAATCATCTGAAGGTGATGGCCCTCACACACCTCTCACTGTACCTCCACAGGAGAGAACCGATACAAATCACAAACCCACAAATCAGTGAGTTTTCCATTTCCAACAACATAGTGAAGTGAATGTTGGACAGTCATGTCCATCTTTTTTTTAGGCTGTTGATCTACCCAGGCTATGGTTTTTTATGTTGGTGCATGAAAAATGTGAAGTGAAAAAGACAGGAGAGAGAGGGGGAGAACACCGAGATCTGAAATCATCCATTCAAAAGAAAACACCAGTACAGCCAGATGAAACAGCCACACGCCCGTCTGTTTAATAAGAAAACAAGCAGCTGTGGCGCTGTCTCTCCTGGTAATTGACTCTAAACTTCTGGCCTGATCACTCTGTTTTTCTCCTGGATTCCACTCGGACCTTTAACCTGAGAACAAACAGATACTGACAAGGCTTTAATTCAAATCTTAGCTTGATGACTTCACAGCAATCCTGGGACAAACTAGCTGGAGACTGCTGTGTTTCCCATTAGCACCAATGCTGACAGAGAGAATGTAACACCCCAGGTCTATGTGGGGAGTCATGCTGTGTTTGGCTGGGCAGCTGCAGCTAAAGATAATTTTCATTTTTTCTCACTGCGCTGCAGTTTAGCGACGATGCGTGCAGAAAAACATACAGCTTAGTCACAAATCTACTTAGGAAGCAAAGTTGTCGACATTATCTGTTTGCAAATCCTTTATTCTAATGTGCTGCAGTGCAGAGGTGCAGCTTGTCAACCACAAGCCACAGTTAAAGGTGCAGTAGGTGGGAAGGGGCTACCTTTATTTTTCAGCCTGTCTGTCTTTGGACACTTCAACACATGGACGCTGAAGTAATCACTATTCCTGTATACCTGCCACCCGTGCAATGATACTCAAAGTAAGATCTTGGCTTGCTGTAGGAACCAAGATCTCCAGCTCTCAGTCACCTGATGCCAGTGATCAGGAGGAGTAACGCCTCAGTTAATCCTGCTGTGTGTTAGTCAGCTTTGATACAACATGAGGTGAAAAAACTCTGGCAAGTGACAGTCTCCCCAGTTACTCAAAGGTCAGACTGTGCCATGCTCAGAGAAAGTGTAATAAGCCAAGAGCTACATCTCAGACTCTACGGGCCTCAGTCAGCATGTTGAATGTTAAAGTCCATGACAGTAGAATTAGAAAAACACTGAGCAAGTGTGGCTTTTTTGGAAGGTTTTACGGAACATAGGGTCAGAACATGTCAACACAGCTTAGTTTGCAAACTTCGATCTGAACAAATCATAAGGCTTATGGATCAGTGGCGTTGGGACACATGAAACTAAAGTGGTAATAATTCAATTCAATTTTATTTATACAGCGTGAAATCACAGCAACAATCACCTCAAGGCGCTTTATATTGTAAGATAGACGCTACAATAATACATACAGAGAAAAACCCAACAATTATATGACCCCCTATGAGCAAGCACTTTGGCGACAGTGGGAAGGAAAAACTCCCTTTTAACAGGAAGAAACCTCCAGCAGAACCAGGCTCAGGGAGGGGCGGGGCCATCTGCTGTGATTGGTTGGGGTGAGAGAAGAAAGACATGCTGTGGAAGAGAGACGGAGGTTAATAACAGATATGATTCAATGCAGAGAGGTCTGTTAACACATAGTGAGTGAAGAAGAAACACCCAGTGCATCATGGGAATCCCCGGCAGCCTACGTCTATTGCAGCATAACTAAGGGAGGATTCAGGGTCACCTGGTCCAGCCCTAACTATATGCTTTAGCAAAAAGGAAAGTTTGAAGCCTAATCTTGAAAGTAGAGATAGTGTCTGTCTCCTGAATCCAAACTGGAAGCTGGTTCCACAGAAGAGGGGCCTGAAAACTGAAGGCTCTGCCTCCCATTCTACTTTTAAATACTCTAGGAACAACAAGTAGGCCTGCAGTGCGAGAGCGAAGTGCTCTAATAGGGTGATATGGTACTACAAGGTACTGCAATAATATTGCACAGCACCACAATTAGCAAGAAACACAAAGATCTCATGCCAGGTGTCCAGCACGGTGGTGGAGGGGTGATGATTTGAGCTTGTTCTGCACCTACAAGACCTGGGCACCTTGCAGTCCCCGAGCCACCCACGAACTCCTCCGTACACCAAGTATACGAGAGTCAAATGTGTGGCCAACAGCTAAACCCTGGATCATGCAATACGACAATGATCCCAAGCAGAGCAGCAAATCTACAACAGAATGATGTTGAACAGGCAGATGTCAAGAGACAACAGTAATTTGTTCTGTGAATTATTTTTAAATGTACACTCTAATTTAACACCACATAACTTTGCCGTTCAATAATTAAGACAGCCATTTATAGCGTGCTGAAGTTTGTCAGCCAAGTTTTTGAACAGATTTATCGTCAGTCACCGTTGTGTACATTACATGAAGCACAGACTGGACTGGACTTCTCGCTCTTTGTTGGCTGAAATGAGCTACAGCAGGAAAATGAGAGAAAGCTGAAACCGGATCACACGTTCGTGTGCCCAGTTAAATAAAAGCTGTGCTTGGTTAATATGTTGCTGGCACTGACACACACCCAACTTCACACTGGCTGAAATTATTAAGTGGCCAGCATCCAGTTTTCTTCTCCTTTACTCCAGGCAGACGCTTAAACACACACATATGTTTTAAACTAACCTTTTCCCCTTCATAGCAACACACATATGTCTATATATGGTGTGACAGCGTGCCGCTCTGTGTGACCCAAGTGGAGATCGATCATCTGTCTACGTCTCCTACTCGGCGGGTGGTGTCACGGCAGCTGCCAGCATCTTTAAATATTTGTTTCGGTCATTGCTGATGTGGCTCCGATAACCACACAGCACAGTCAAAGCAGTGAGCAAAACCGCTGCTGTAATAGCAATAATGACGTTGTGTTCTGTCCTCCCAGCTAAGTTTGTGGTGTTTGGCAGTTTCGAGGACAAAGATGAATGACTGAGTTTAACCCTGAGTGGCATTCTCCCACTGTTCAAGTTTGAAACGTGTCATTACATCTCCAACCAATATTAATATCACTGCCTCGGTGATGCAACCTTTATTTCCTGAGTGCTTAGAATGAATGAAACTGCCACATTTAAACAGTCATTAAGGCTGGGTCTAAAATCAAGTCACAGACTCCCATGTCTTTAAGACAGAGGAAGCATGTTTACAACCTGGTTTAAAACAAACAGTATAGGGGTACATTTTTCACATGACCCACCCAATTAAATGCTATTAAGGCTTAAAGTTCTGATTAAGTGTGTGGCTGCTTTTAGAGACAGGCCAGTTCATCTTGTTTAGTCTTTGTTTTAAAGGACACTCTGAGCAGTTGGCTGGTTAGTTGCTCCAGTAAACAACGTGTCGACACAGCACTCACATCAAGGCTTTAAAACGGGACATGTCTGTGAAGGTTCTCAGTCATCCAGGTCATCGTAGTCAAAGGAGCTTGCAAAGAAAAGCGTCTGGACTTCTTTAAGTTGCTTGAAGACGTTTCACCTCTCATCCGAGAAGCTTCTTCAGTTCTAAGGTCAAATGGTGAAGAGTCCCAGATATAAACCTAGTGGGAGTATCCCCCCGCAGAGGGACAAAAGGACCCCCTGATGATCCTCTAATCGCCTGAGCCAAGGTGTGAAACTGGGCGTGGGTCCCAATCAGCCAGAGTTTCGGGTGTGTTCATTGTGAAACCTGGCCCCACCTTATCATGCGAATTCCTGAGGTCAGATGGCCCAGGATGTGAGTGGGCGTTAAGGCGTCTGGGAAGGGATCTCAAAACTGGATTATAGATGGCAGAGAGTTGGTGTCGTAAGCCCCGCCTCTGTTCAAAGATGGTCGCTCACAGTGGACATAGATGGCTTCTTTCACTCCTCTTTCAAACCATCTGTCCTCTCTGTCCAAAATGTGAACATTGGCATCCTCGAAAGAGTGTCCTTTATCCTTAAGATGCAGATGGACTGCTGAGTCTTGTCCTGTGGAGGTGGCTCTTCTGTGTTGTGCCATGTGCTTGTGAAGTGGCTGTTTGGTCTCTCCAATGTCTGAGCATTCCTCGCTGTACTGTACAGCATACACCACATTGCTAAGTTTGTGTTTTGGCGTTTTGTCTTTCGGGTGAACCAGTTTCTGTCTGAGCGTGTTGCTGGGTCTGAAATACACTGGGATGTCATGCTTGGAGAAAACTCTCCTGAGTTTCTCTGATACACCGGCTACATAGGGGATGACAATGTTGTTGCGTCTGTCCTTCTTATCCTCCCTCGCTGGTGTCTGGTCTTCTTTTCTGTGCCTCTTTGCTGACTTTAAGAACGCCCATTTAGGATAGCCGCACGTTTTGAGTGCTTCCTTTACATGTGTGCGTTCCTTCTTTTTCCCTTCAGGCTTAGAGGGAACATGTTCTGCCCGGTGGTGTAGGGTCCTAATTACTCCAAGTTTGTGTTCCAAAGGGTAATGGGAGTCAAAGAGGAGGTACTGGTCCATGTGTGTGGGCTTCCGGTAAACTTCGATGTTGAGTTTGCTGTTCTCTTCAATGTGCACAGCGCAGTCCAGGAAAGGCAGACAGTTGTCCTTTGTGTCTTCCCTGGTGAACTTGATGTTTTTATCCACAGCGTTGATGTGCGCAGTGAAGGATTCCACTTCTTGTGTCTTGATTTTGACCCAGGTGTCGTCCACATATCTGTACCAGTGGCTGGGTACTCTTCCTTTGAAAGAGCCAAGAGCAAAAACGGGACCTGACAAACCAGTGGGTGACACCACTGTAGCAACATCCATCTGTTTTGCCATCTATGTTGATAACGTGGTCGTCCTATGTATAGTAAATGGTGGAACCACAGTCTCTCCCCTCTGTCTATCCGACGCAGTAGGAAGCAAAAACATGGCATTGAAGACGAGCGTTCTAACCGAGGTTTTTTTTGTGAAACTGACAGCACGTACGCTTATCAGTGTAATCACAATCAAACGGCACTTAGATCCCACCTGTTAAACAAGCTCTGTAGAAGATCAGATATGAAATAACACTAGAAACTTATTTTGGCTACTCTGTTGCTCACAGGGTTTTACATAGTTCCACATATTTAAGTTGGGAGACTTTTTACAGTCTCATCGTGATCTCGCAGCAGGGATCTTTTGCATATTAGGTAAACACTATGATATGGAGCCATCAGATATGAAATTATACTAACAACCAAAAACAACTCCTGTCTGTTTAAAGACTCATCGCTTCCTTAGTTTGCTGTGTACCATAATATACCGCTCAAACACCGACATTTTTCCCATGGAGAGACTCACAAACCTCTACATGCTGTGCAACCACACCCTGCAGCGCAATGGCTGCCATTAGTTATCAGAATAAAACTCTTGGACCCGTTGTCAGAGCCCATGCCGGTGCAGTGGGTCCTGGATTCCTCGTGGTGCGCAACAATGCCCAGCTTCGTGTTCCTAGAGCAGAGGTAGGCAACTCCAGGCCTCGAGTGCCGGGGTCCTGCAGGTTTTAGATGTGTCCTTGATCCAGTACAGCTGATTCATCTTGATGCATTCTCAATCATCCAGGTAAGTAAATCTCCAAAAGTTGATTCTGTTCATCTGGACGTAGCGTTTTGTGGGAGAAACGTTTCGTCATCATCCAAGTGACGTCTTCAGTCTCAGCTGACTGCAGGTTTCAATCTTATAAACAGGACATTTGCATAATGACTGAAACCAGCCCACTGAAGGAACAATGGGCTGGGAGGTCAGTTCCTTAATCATAATTATGCAAATTCTCATGACCATTGATCAACAACCACTGATGAATGGCCAGGAGTCCCATTCACAGAGAGCTGGGGAATGGCTGCAATCACAGCATTGTAAGATGCGAAAGATGTACCCTTAGGCCCCTCCTCGATTCAGAGATGGTCTTTCCCTTTTCACGTAAATGGCCTCCTTGGGGGTTAATCAGATACAGCTGATTCAAATTGCTAAATGACCTCTTCAGCATGTCTTGAAGTTCTCCAGAGGCCTGGTAACGAACTAATACTTGATTCAGGTGTGTTGATCAAGGGTGATAATTAAAACCTGCAGGACACCGGGCCTTGAGGCCTGGAGTTGTCCCCCCTGTCCTAGAGGATAAAGGAAGTGATACCACTGACGAACCCCCAAGTCTTTCTGACCCAAATTCAACAGAACACCTCTGGGATATTATATTTTGGTCATTCCAACGCTTCCAGGGTGAGAGGTAGGGTACACTGTGGACAGGTCGCCAGTCTTTGAAAGAGCTAACATAGAGAGACGGACATTCACTAATCTAATCTGAGCTATCTAATCTGTTTTGTTATTGGTGTCTATCTAACACCTGCATTATAAAAGTTTGAGGGGACATGAGTATCTACTGATACTGGAGTTAGCTGTGCACCAGACCTGCTGCTACTTCTGTAAAACACACCCTCTGTCTTCTAAAATGCTTATTCACTCCATCAAATGCTAGCTATAAGAATTAGTAACATCCATAACAACAGTGCTCTAAAGGGAGATAAAAGCTTCTCTTTTAGCTCCACGCACAGTGTTTACACTGACAGTAGATGCTAAAGGAAAAGTCTTCAGTCGAATGTAAACAGGACATGAAGGGAATATGTATGGCTGTTACAGCACTTTTTTTTCTGCCTTGTTTCTCACTTTTACGCTCGTGTTTGCTCTCCCTCTGTTTCCCATCTCGCACACATTGCTGTAACGACACAAAAACACACACACACACACACACACACACACACACACACACACACACACACACACACACACACGCACACACGCACTGCTGCAGTGATCCCTTGCTCTCCCACGCAGCAGCAGGGAATCACCACTGAGAGGAAGAAGAGAAGCACAGAGACGTGTCTCCCTATCGACTCGGCCATTCGTCTTCCTGTTTTGCCTTTTATGGCCTCCACACCTGCTCCATCCTTCATCCAAACATACATGTATGTACACACACACACACGCACACACCTCAGTCATGCAATGAAGTCACAGGATGATCTGCTTTAGTGAAGCTGAGGTGTCTCTCTATTTTACTCAACGCATGTAGAGCTTTTTTCTGACAGAGAACAAATTCCAGTGGCTGCCAAGACAAAAACAAATGATATGTTGTTTCAGCATGGATCCAAGGTCAAAGAAACATAGGATCAGCCAGAGAAAGGAAAAAAAACAACAACTATGAGCCAGGATAAGCACTACAAGTAAAGCAGGGATGCATTTTAAAGAGCAATTTTTCTCACATTCTGAAAGACCACGGCCTGTGTGTTTGCCACCTTTATGTGTCAAACGTGGTAATCACTATCAACTTCATCTCACCTGCATGCGGTACAGAGATAAGACAAGCTGTGACTAGCTTGGCTGACCTTAGCACTGCACTCGTCCAGCGCTAACAAAGGTGCATTTGCATGTTGTCTCTTGTAAATATGGAGCCTCCTCTTTTTCTTCTGCTCTTTTTTAAAAAAAAACCCGATAAAAACCTGGCTAGCTGAAGTCTGATACTGTTGTTGGATAATAAATCACTGCTTGAATCTGAAGATGGGGAAAATAAGAAGAGGGAAAGAAAGATCTCAGGATTTACTTCAACAAGTGAGTGTTTACCGTGACTGTAGTCTAGCTTAACTAGCATGCTGTAAAGACTAGTGAAAACTGTTGGCCCAACTTTTTCTAAAGTTAATAAAAATGATCTTTGGTTCAACTAGAAGTGCCAAAAATTCAGTTCCTTAAGGTATTTGCCCTCTGTGAGAAATTCATCCATCTGAATACAAGAGTTACAGATGTGTTTACTTTGACTGACAGGCAGCTACAGCCAGTGAGCGCCTGCCAGGCCTTACCGCCACCATCTGGAATTCTTGACCACGGTCGTACACAGATTTCCAGATCAGCCACCCTGTGCTACCCAAACCTGGCTGGGCAGAAATGTCCCCGGCAGTTCATTATATCTGCCAGGCTTCCAGTGTGTTATTATTTGTGCCATGTTGCTATTGTCTGTATTGTCTGTTGCCTATTGTGCAGTGTACATTGAGAGCAAAGAAGTAACCTGAGCCCAATTGTGTGTGTACACATACTTGAGCGATAAAGTTCTGTACTGTTAGCAGACATGTGTGTCTGTTTGTCGCATATATACGGCTTATGAATGCATTTCTGCTGGTGTTGCTAGTCTTAACCAGCAGTCCCCAACCCATCAGGCGGGTCCGTGAGTGGTTTGGTACCAGGCCACAAGAGTTGAGGCTCGGGTGTGAAATTTATGATTTTCAGGGTTTTTATCGTTAACTCGGTTTCCCTGGGTCTTTTCCCGGATTTTAGGAGGACACTGCTAATAAAGTTACACAATTACACAGTGAATTTGTGTTTATTATTATATTTACAAAATACCACAGTTTTTGTCTTGGTCGTATCATTTTATTTTGTTGTATTTATCTGCGACACCTTACGGAGCCCTGCAGGGGACATGGAAGAAAAAAAAATTAAGACAGACTTTTGCGAGATCTCGCAAAACAAACTCGGGTTCTCGCAAAAGTTTTGCGAGATCTCGCAACATTCCAACAATGGCGGCAGCTACTTAGTTGTAATATTACTCTTTCTGGGTCACAAAATACACTTTTAAGATATTTTGAGGTGTGAATGTAGTTGTGTAAATGTCAGATACCTGCTCGGTTTACAAGACATCACAAATTTGCAAAAGTGCTCCGACGTTTTCGGAGATCTGACACCCACCATCTCGAAGCTAACGGGAGGTCGAGACCTACTACAGCCGGGAGGAACACCGCTTTCCCGGCACATCGTGCCTCGATCTCCCGGTCGGCTTCGAGCTGGCGGCCTCCGAAGAATGCGGCTAAAACTTTTGCGAGATCCCGAGTTTGTTTTGCGAGATCTTGCAAAAGTCCGTCTTAATTTTTTTTTTCTCCCATGTCCCCTGCGGGGCTCCGTAACACCTTAAAGGCCGGTCTGTGAAAATATTGTCTAACATTAAACTGACCCGTGGTGCAAAAGAGGTTGGGGACCGCTGGTCTTAACTAGCAACACTACCAGTCTTAACTAGCCAAAATGCTACCGTTGACGCATCACAGGAACTACGTCCATTTTATACATCTAGTTTATTACAGAAAAGGGTCTTTTTTCTTTGCTTTTTTTGGCTGGGTGGAATGACTTCATTCTCAGACAGTTTTTGAGCAACACATGGTAACGGCAATGCTTTAGGAATTCACAGCACCAGACTGTTTTTAAGCTAAGCTAAGCTAAGGGTGTCCAGACTTCATAGGTACAAATGAGCGATCTCAGCTAACTCCCATCAGGAGACTAAATAAGTGAATTTCTGTATTTTCTACAACATTCCTTTAAATTGACTTTCAACGTTAATTAGAACATTCTTAACAAATCAACATAAAAGAGGCGAAAGACAAACTCGCTGTGTACGGCAAAGGTTAAAAACAGTCAGCACTAACTACAGCATGTGATTAGAAATGACTACAAGATTAGAAAGCAAATCCTGTGATCCTCATCAGACTGTCTTAATAAACTTTTCCATAATTGGCTACATAGCCAGTGCTGTCAGTGTTTCTGTGAAGCTGTTCTTGTTTACTTTCAGGAGAGGCAAAAACTTTAACAGAGAAATACAAAGAGTGATGATTGATGGACTCGATGCCCTCTGTCCAGGATGCAGCAGTGTGCTTATTTCGACACGTGGACCTCTGCTCTGCAGGGACTTCATCCAGACTGTCAAACTGGGCACGTGTATATATTTTTTTCCACTGTGTGCCCAGCTGGCCTTTTTGTAATTTTTACCCTGAGAAATGAATCTGGGTGGTGGTGCTGTGGTTGACTGAGATTACAGACCTCAGTGCTCCAAACCAAGGGAGGAGACCTGCTGCACCACAGGCTATAGAAAGACGGCAAACCGCAGGCCTGTCATCAGAATATACAGTGAAATGGTGCGCAGCCTCTGGAGGGAAATTAGTGGGGAAAATACTTCTGCAATGCCCTGACTCTAAGAAAACGTTTAAATTATATTTTTAGTTAAGTAAAAGCCGAAAAAAGACGCTAGATTTTCAGTAACGATCCAGACCAGGCTTTAATATTATACAAAAAAATTCCAAAAATTTCTACCATATGGTGACACTGGAACACCAACCAGGGGTGACGGGTATCTGTCACATGATCATCATCCTGATACATAAATAGAAGAAGGAGTGGCTCAGTATAAAAGCAGAACTCTTCACAACTCTTCTAATAAATTTCATTCAAGTTAAAGTAAATAAGTTTGGCCTCATTTGACCTGTTAACAAATAAGTCAGTGTGTACTCTGAGATTTCCTTAGGAGCAACTTTAACATTGAACTCGATACCATGCAGAATGGCCCCATTCTGGACATCATGCTAATTTATATGTTAATGATATGTTGCTATTATCTATGAATTAGTGTTAACATTAAAGTGCATTGTAACTAGTTGCGGTGATTTTTTTTCTTATAGGTTAACACGTGTTTATGTAATCATAATCTACTTGGAAGTTCAGTTCAAGGGATATTAAGTAGCAAAAACTGAGAGTATGTCGGTTGTACTTGTGTTTTTTAGTAAGTGCACCAGTTACAGTGCTTCATCAGAAGGCAGAGACTGTAGTGCTTCACAGCTCTGTTTACAAAAAGGACTATTATACAGTTATTTAAGCTATTATAAACACAATATAGCAACATTTATCTCTGTTTTAAATATAATGAGTACATGCATTTTATTTTTCATTATTATTATTACTATTTATTAATTAATTATTATTCTTATCTGGCCTTCAGTCCAGATTGAATTGATTGAAATTCAGTGCATAAGCAGTATATCAAAGCCACTCAGCATTTCCTTGCCCCTCTTCTTCTGCCCAGTTTGGCAGGCACCAGTGCTGGGCGACAGGACCCTAATTCCCATAAAGATTTGGCCTGTTCTGCAGTACTCGGGGCTGCCCATGAATGCGAATGGAGAAGGAGAAGGGAGAGTAACACGAAACTGCATATTCATAAAGACTGAACTCTTTTGGTTGTATTACAAAACTGGATTCTGGCTTTCTCTTTCATTGCTCCATTTTAATTTCCTAAATAACTGACTTGCAAGACTTTTCCAACTTGCAACACGTCACTAAGACCACAGACTAAATTACATTAAGCTATGGTTAAGGTTAATTTAAAGCAATCCCAGCAACACTTAGGATAGACTTCCCCCCCATGAGACTCAACCTCACCTCAGGAAACACGAGCTTCCTTAAAAGGATTCCCTCAGCTGCTAATATATCAGACCTCTTGGCCTGACCACAAGTCTGATCGCTTCCACGCCTCTATATTGCGGGGATTTCGCCTCACGAGAAAACACCGGCAGGGCGACTCACCGGTGACCGCTGAATTCAGTAGTAATTCCTCCGGTGATGAAATCAAGAGGACAGAAATGGGGGGAAAGAGAGGAAAACAAGAAAGAAAAAAGTTGACAGGTCCGATGATCGAAAATAATGTGTCTGACCTTCTGAGGTGCAGATGCGGACGCTGCGCACCTCTGGGCAGAGGGGGAGGTGAACACGGATAGGTGGATGGACGGGTGGATGGAAGAGGAGATCCTGTCCGGGCGGACCGAGCAGCAGCTCTGACGGGGATGAATGAATCCCAAAAACAGAGCCTCAGTGGAAATATATAGAGAGGAGCTGCTGGAGTTCCCGACACTCTGCTGCCTCTGACCGGGCTGATGCTGCGTGCCGCTGCATGAGCACAACGAGGGGGACAGCGGCCTCTGGTGGCGGGGAGCAATAACACAGGCTTCGAGATTCTAAAGGGAAATTCCACTATTTTCCAGTTCCTCTCTCATTTCGCCAAACCCCCTAAAGATTTCAAAGATCTCAAAACGTTAAACGATATTCTTCCAAACCGTCTATGTTAGATTTTTTTCCAGTGTTTTGGCGGCATTTAGGCAAATGACACGCACAACTTAAATGTGCTATGACATGTAAACACAGACACTTTTTCACTTTTATTAAACCCTGGCTGACTTTAAAAAGAGCACCACAGAAATGTACAGTGAACTAAAACGTGTTCAGACACAAAAACAAAGTGGGGAGTTTGTCTGTGAAGGTTCAGCCAGTTTCAAGCAACTTAAAACAGTCCAGATGCTTTTCTTTCCAAGCTCCTTAGACAAAAATGTGCAGTTATTTAAAACTTTAGACAATATAAATCATTAAACTGAGAAAAGCAAAATGATACTCGTGAAACTATATGCAGCAGAAAGCAGACAAAGAAAATATATACAGTCTGAGAACATGGCACCAAAACTGTATAGTCCAGTAGAGTCACGCTGCATACATTCAGCAGCCAGTTTATTATGTGTGCCTGTTCAGGTCAAACTGAGCATCACGATGGTGAAGAAAGATGATAGAATGTGTCGTGGCTGTTGATGCCAGACAGGCTGATTCTGCTTGGATTTTCCAGAACAATGATCTCTGTGGTTTACAGAAAATGGTATAAAGAAGTTGAGATATCCAGTGAGCTGTATTTTCCTGGGGGAAAATACCTTCCTGATGCCAAAGGTCAGTGGAGAATGGTCAGACTGCTTTGAGCCAATAGTGAGGCAACAGGAACCATTTGTTACCATCAAGGTGTGCAGAAGAGCAGCTCTAAGTGCACAACACAAAGTAAATGGGCTACAGCAGCAGAAGACCACACCAGGTGTCCTGATCCTCCGGTCCTCTCTAGAGCTCCGTTTGTTTTGGATGTTTTCTCTCCCTCTTCATTCCTCCTCCTGGTCCCTGCCTCAATCTCCACGACTGCTCATCATCACTCACCTGCTGCATGATTGCTCTGCCACTACTTAAAGCCACGGCGGACTGTTGTTCATTGCTGGGTTGTTGTGCTTACCTTCGTTAGTGTAGTTCCAGCTCTCTTTGTGAATCTCCGAGTCTCATCGTGATTCCTGGTTTTTCCTAACGATCCTCAGGATCCCTGCCTGTTTCATGTGGACCCTGCTTGGATGAGTGTCAGTGAGTTTCAGCGTGGGAGTGGATTGAGTACGAGTGAGTCACAGACAGTGTGAAGAGGACTGTGGACGTGGACCCCTGCCCTGGACCTTCCCCTAGATTTCCTGGAGCCCGTGTCCCTTCATCACTGTAATTCAATTCAATTTTATTTATTTAGCACCAAATCACAACAAAAGTCACCTCAAGGCCCTTAAATATGTACATATGTGTATATATTTCACTTGGTGCTGTTGTAAATAAACCTCCCTTTACATGCACAGCTCTGAGTCCCGCATTTAAGTCCTGCCTGACCAGCCGTGACACCAGCCGCATGTTAGCTAACATCAGTCCATCAGACACTTTGATCCACAGCAGAACATTAAGAAAGCAATGAAATTATCCTCACTTTGCTGTGGATGTTATTGACCCACAGAGGGTTGACTCAGTGTACTGCTGCTTGTTAAAACTCTTAATTTGCAACAACCAAAGCACTGTTTTACTATTAGTTTGGGTCGTCATTGTAAAAACAGAAAAAAACTTTCTTGTGTGATACATTATGTCTGTCTGCTTTCATAAAATGCTACTTCAGCTAGTCCTGTATGAGCTCCTTCTTAGGGAGGACAGCGGCCTCTAGTGGCCACAAGTGATAACAAAGGTTCTGAGTTTATAAAGGGGAATCCCTACACCTGTTTCACACACCCTGCCCGGGATGAGGGGCTACAGGCAGTTTTTGGGGCACCGTCCCAGTTTGCTGCTGGTTTCGGGGGGAGCTGGATGTTCTGGTGTGGTCACTGACCCGCTCCCTTGGTTGCTTGGGGTGGCTAGGACCTCCTTGATGGGAGGGGCTCTGCCGGGTGGTTCTTGGGCACCTGTGGCCCTTTGACCCTGTTCTCGGACCAGGGCAGCCAGCCTCTAGCGGGGTCGACTACCTCTGGTCCTCTGGGACTCTCACCCCTTAGCTATGGGAAACCCATCTGGGCCCTTCCTGCTTCTTCTACTGGAATAGATGCGTGGATGACGCAGATGTGTGTTGGGGGCTTTGGATGGCATGTATCATATTCTGAGTGAGTGTTTAGTGTTTTTCCACCTTATTTACTTATAAATAAATAACTAAATAAATACGTTTTCAATTACTCTCTCCCCTTTATCTAAATCCCCCTAAAGTTTTCACCCAGCTATACCCAGTGAAAGCAACATCAGCAAAAGGGAACTCTAGAAGCCCGAGAAATATCAAGGGCTGAGGGGGGAGCTTGAGAAGATGTGGATGGTGAAGGCAACAGTACTAGTGTGATAACTGCAGCATCGGGGCAGCTACCCCCCAAATTGAGCCAGTGGCTCCAGCAGATCCCAGGAGTGATATCAGAGATCTCTGTCCAGAAGAGCGTAGTCCTGGGAACGGCAAAGATAATGCGCCAGGGCATGTGTATCCAGTACACTTTCCAGCCTAGGTCCCACATGCTACTCCTGGGATATGAGCAAGAGAGACAAAACTGAAGCTATATCAGCTCAGACATCATCTAGATTAACAAGGTTTGTGTCGGAACAATATGAGAACAGCATCCATTCCAAGCCTTGAGTTGGAGCAATACTCGAACAGCATATGGAAGAAGGACATCACCAGACCCTGACACGATTCATGCCTACTGGCTAAAGAAACTACCTGCACTCCATGAGTGTCTGGCAGCACATGCAGCACAACACTACATGCCTTTGCAACTTCAGGTTGGGGGTCTGACTCCCGACCAAGGCGTCTGAATCCAGTAAGGGTCCTTTTAGAGGTTTCAGAAAAACTGGAGAGGACTAAAGGAGAAGTGATGCATATTTATGGGACCCAAACACACTGTATGGCAGCATTTATTGAGAACACCTTGATGGCGATTATTTTATATTGTGTCACAATTAAAGAGGGTTGTTATTAGCTTCCGGAAATCAGCTTTAGTGTCGAAATCTAGTTTTCAGCTAATGTTTTTTTATTGATTTAAAACTTAAACTTCATCTTACTCTGTGTTGAGGGAAAGGGAACTACTGTAATTGTGCCTCTTTTTTGTTCCTGGATATTCATACATACAGAAAAAAAGACTTCAGGGGCATAAATACACATATACCATTGTGAAAATATTCTTTTTAACAAGAGAGAGGACAGTTCTCATAATGCTGGACACAAATGGAGAACTGATTCACTTGAGTCTGTTGGATCAGGAAATGTGACGACGCTGCACTTGTGGTCAACTAGACCACGAGTCACATGCCACTGTTCATCAACAACCCAGCCGTGCATTACAGAAGCACTTACGCCTTACTTAAACCTTTTTTTTAATTGTTTGCATGTTCAAATATTCTGTGTATTTTTGAGTGAACGGACTGTTGATGGCATTCTGTTTATCATTAATTATGAGTTTATATCGTAAGCATAGTCACGACACTTAACACTTTTCATGTTTGAGATTTGTGAACAGAGATTTGTCCTCACACCATCTTTCACCACCACTGCGGAGCAGCTTTCCGGCCGACTCCACACACACACACACACACACACACACACACACACACACACACACACACACACACACACACACACACACACACACACACACACACACACCTCTCCCTCCAGGCCCGGTGTCACTGAAATGGCTCCTCTGCAGTGGAGCCATTTACCACACCTCCGCCAAAATATTTAACAGAAAATATTCAGAGCAGCACTTTGATACTCACACGTTGGGACTTTGTTTCACTCAGAAACAAAGTCCTATAAATATGTTTTAAAACCCCCACACCTGTACTAATGAAGATGCTGGTGCACAACTACATTTTCTTCCTCTGAGTGGTGATTCCATGCTGCTACATAGGAGAGCAAGGGATCACTGAAGCTGTGTGTGTGTGCGTGCATTAAGGTGTTGAATAAAAATGATTAAATATTAAGATTTTGTCAGTACCCTTATGTCATTGTGTTACAGGACATGTTACAACTAACCCAGACTATGGGGTTAATTGCATCATTTCACTCTTTGTGTTTGAGACCATACCATGCAAGTACTAATTGTATTGCTGAGAAAATAGCTGTACTATTTAACAGCAGAGACATGTAAATAGTTTGCATTACATTTTGCATCCACTACTTTAAAAGAGCTCGAAAGCAACAAATGCCAGAAACAGGGGAGACCGGGTATAGTTGTAACTATTTCTGGCTATTGTACTCACAAACACATATGCAGCGAAATATTGCCATAAGAATACAACGCTGAACTACTTCCTGTTCACCGCAGGGGTACAATGCGAAACTTTTTTTCGGAAATGAAGACACTGAGAGAGTGCTGCTCTTAAAAGGTTGCACACTTTAGACAACTGTGCACGTCAGAAAGAGGATGTGTCTTGTCTTCCTTAGTTTTTTCTGACTTCATGGCACCGAGAGAGAGGCTGCTACTGTTAACTTGTCTCTTAGATATAATTTCTGACAGGATGTAAAAAAAGCCGAACAGGCTTTGTTCTGACGTTTCGGAAGGCAGTATTCGTCTCAGCTTTTAGACCCACGCTGCGCTTTTACGCACAAGTCTTGAGACACCACGTCAGAGAGAGAGAGCCGAGTGCCGTGCCATACTTCGCTGTGTAGTGGAAGTATTGCTGTAGGTTCAAGATGATCCTGCTGCTCGCTCTGCTTTCTGTTCTCTGCGGAGAACCGGGTTTGTGCCTGGAGGAGGATGGAGGCTTCACGTTTAATGGAGACATCCGTCAGTTCGCCGTGACCTCAAACACACTTTACGTCGCCACAAAGGAGAGGCTGTACCAGCTGAGCCACGGCCTGAGTCTGATCAACAGTCTGACCCAGAGAGGAATCTTAAAGACCGGAAACGAGCAGGATGATGTCCAGTTTTACCGGGTTTCTGAGGCAGCTGAGTGGAACGCAACTTTCAGCATCAACGTGCTGTTGCCTTTCACAAAGAATGACTCTCTGATCAGCTGCGGTGTGACTGACGATGACTGCGGTTACTGCGAGATTCTGGACCTGAAGAACATCTCCAACCTTCTGTACAGGGAACACTTCCAGGTGGGACCTCTGAAGAACAGCAGCAGGTCTGTCAGCTTTCTGGTGGATGTGAAGAAGAAAACTCAGACCGACGCTTACATTCTGACCGCGATCCAACAAAACAAAGAACAGCCCGAAAACAACAAGTGTGGTATTAATCAGCAGGCTGTCAAGCTTCAGAACACGGATAACAAACAGGGTGGAGGTATTTTTTCTGTGACTGATGGAGCTTCGGGCGAACCTGGGATCAAAAGTAAAGGTGACGTGGAGTTTGTTGACGGGTTTCAGATCAGTTCAACCATCTATCTGTTCTCCAACGTGCTCTCAGCTCGAACAAACAGAGTCCGTCTCATTTGGCTCGAAGGCGATAAAAGTAAAACTGACACACTCAGGTCTCTGCGGGGCGCGACTCTCAGTGTCTCTAACGGTGAACGCAGCAGACTCGTGGCCTCCTCGGTCATCCCGGGGGAGCAGCCGGTGCTTTGGAGCGGCGTGTTCGGTATCGATGGAGGAGACACCGACACCGAGCTGATGGTGTTTGACATCAGCCCTGATTACAGCACGAACACCGACAGAGATCCAGACTTCTACACCTCTGCGCCAACAGAAGCGACGGTGGGTCGCTGAATAACTTAAGTTTATTTTTTTAATGGTTATTTTTTGTGTTGAAACTGTTTCCACCTGTCCCACTTTTTTCTCTGGTTTGTAGAAAGTAGCATTAAGTCATTGTTATGTGGCATCAAAAAGACATAACAACTGTAAGAAATGTGCAGGGACACAATCTACTGTATTATTAAACTAAACAAAAAATAATTATGGTGGAACTAAAATAACAGCGACGAATCAAATAAATGACACAAAATATTCCATTAAAAGTTTTAAAAATATTTAGACTTTAGAAAACAGAAAAAAAATCCAGGGCCTCATATTGTAAAAAATGAACTAAAAGTCATGACTGAATAAGGATTCTGAGGTATTTAAAGTACTGTGTTGTCTGCTGGTTCATGTGAAGATGTTTGATTTATTAAAAACCATAAAGTATACAGACCAGCTTAAGCCTTCTGTAGAGTTGGTGCTGTGCATTCATAGGACCTCATATTGATTCATTATCAGAATATTAGTTTTCCAAACTGTAAGTAGAAACCATGTTGCTGCAGCTGCTGACCAGCACAACTCTCTGGATTTTAGCAGCTGTGGATGGGAGATCATTCTGTTTAGACAAGACGTGTTGTGTGTGAAACTGCATCTAATTAGTATTCAATTAAGTAAATGTATATAAACAGAAATGATCTATAAAAAAGTTTAGTTCCATTGATTCTTTAAGGCTAATTTTTAAACTGTACACATGATGTAATAAAAAAAAAGAAAAGAAAAAACCCTAAAACAGTACACGTGACATGTTGCCACATTATGTACTTCTTAATTTTCAACTGGCACTACGAAGTATTTGCTAGCACTTAATTTTTTGACAAGACAAAAATACAACGTGAATAAATAGAGGTCACTTTGATGGCACAACAACACAAGGCTTTTTTTAGACTTTGAGTAATGAGATGCTATTTCTATATCAGGTACTTTCAGTACTTCTTCTGGTTAGTTATTTGTAAATATCCAATCTGCTGGTTGCCTGTTTTTCAGCCAAAGATCCTGAAACCGAAGGCAGTGCTCTTCAGGCACAGCTCCATGACCTCTGTGCTGGCAGTGAGGCAGAGAGGCTGGATGGTTTTCTTCATTGGGACAGGAGACGGGCAGCTCATTAAGGTGTGTATTAAGTAATAGATATCAGTTAATAGAAATAAGTATCTAACACTGCCTTCTGCTTGGATTCTCCTCCATCACTCATCATCCTCCACCTGCTTTCATGTAGTTGACAAAAAAAAAAACCATTCAGCAGAGATTCTGTATTGACAGCTCACTCACATCGTTAAAGAATCATATTGTGCTTGCTTGACACAATATTTACTATATTTACTAAAGTATTTTCTTTTAGGGTGCATTTACACTCATGTATAAATTATAATAGTAGCTTAATGGCTTTAATGGATGGAGGAATGCAGCTCCATGTAATGCCTTCCTCTGCCATAGTCTCTTGCATTTTACTGTGATCTAATAAAGCCAAAGATTAACTGAGTTCTCTTGCCAGTCCCACAAAGTTAGATAGATGCTACTGATGTCAGTTAGTGAAGTGATTTTCAGCAGATGAATCTCTGACTTAGGGTAGCCACCCAAACAAGACAGACTACCCCGATGCACTGGCACAGTTTACAAATGTGAAACAGGGAGCTCATACTACCACAGTAATCTGAGAAGCACATGAGTGTCAGGTCAAACATCTATATAGGAAGGGAAGAAAGCTTGAAACCACAATCAAGGAAGTCTGGAACAATGTTAGTCAGTTTACCGAGATGCAGAATGGTTCAATGAGAAGCATGATGAATAGATGAATATGAAGTACAATATAAGTACATAAGTGCGACTCTGAAAGCTGCCAAACAAAGGCTCACAGCTCAAGCCACTAAGCTGAAGAAATAAACAATAAATGGTCTGTTCTCCAAAGCTCCAGTTCTGTTCTCCCAGCTACAACGAAATAATAACATGGGAACAGATGCACCCTGAACTGCAACTGAGTAATACTGGAAGAAGAAGAACTGGCTGAAGTCGCTAGCAGCATTCCATGAAAGGCAAGTGAACACTTGCTCAGAAATAAAAACAGGATGAAGGCATCTACTCCTGTTTGACAGAGCAGTGCACCAAGACTCTTAGACCAGGCAGACCACCCTAAACACCGCTGCACTGACTACGAGAAAGCCTGTCACTCAGTGCCCCACACGCAAACACTGGAGTGCTTGGCACTGTATCAGACTAACAGTGCACTAAGAACATTCATTCAACAACCCCAAAGGCAATCACTCATGTCACCATAAAGTTTCAAACATATCTAGGTGATGCACTGTACCTACTGCTTTTGCATAGACCTCAACCCTCTAAGCCAGCTTATTGCAGAGAGCTGATACGGACATTAATTCAGGAGTGAAGCGATCATCAGTCAGCTCCTTTACAATGAATGATTGCAAAGAGAGTGAAGGTGATGGAGTTGCCAGAGGGCAGAGAAGCAGACATAAAGGATACAAGTACCTGGATATCCCACAGGTCAACAGGAAACATGACAGAAATGCACAAAGGTCAGCCACAGTCAAGTACCTCAAGTAGACAAGATGTGTACTGAGCAGCCAACTGAGTGGTAAAAAGTGTTGGGATTAAAACTACAAATACATAGGCCCTGACAGTCATTAGACACCCAGATAGAATAATAAGCTGGCCATAGGAGGAGGAGGATGCCACTGAAATCAAAATACGAAAACTCCTCACAATGTACAGATATCTCCATGTTACTAGCAATGGGAAGCGGGAGGGTGAGGATCAGCGAGTGTCAGAGCCAGAATGGAACATGGAGCATCCTCAAATACATCAGAGAGGTGGTCCCTAAAGACTAACTGCTTCAAGACTGCCTCGGCAGTTGAAGACACATGTTAATGAGGAACAGGAGGAGGAACTATCCTGGACGAGCAAACCCCTGCATAGGCCGTACCACCGACAGGTAGACAAAGTGAAATCCTGCCAGCCGGTAAAAAGGCCAGCTTAAAGGACACGGCCTCTGATCTTGTAGTTATGGTTGTTCTTGTGCTGCCATGATCATGTAGGAGTCCACTACACCTGACAGGACCCAAGTTGCAGGCTGGCCAAAGGTACCCCAGTGACTATTCAGTACAAAGTAGCAGGATGTAAGATGAAAGCTGTGTACACTGAGAAGCACAACCAAGTGCCTGGGACAGTGTACAGGAAGACCTTTTCCCCACTTGAAGTCCCCAAGATCCAATGGAAACCAACCAGACAATGTGGTGGTTGACAAGGAACAAAAAATGCAATTGTTTTCTTTTGAATAACCGCTGGGTTTGCCACATCCTGGCAGACAGCAAGGTCGGGAAGGAGAGTGAGAAAAAAGAGAAATACCAAAGTGCTCTCTGTGGTAACAGGAGCATTAGGAGTTGTAACCCCCAAATTGGAAGAACGGCTTCAGTAGATTCCAGGCACAACATCAGAGATCTCTGTTCAGAAGAGTAAAGTCCTTGGGACAGCTAAGCTAAGCACTGCCCCCAGATTCCCAGGCCTCTTGTAGAAGAGCCAATCTTGAGAAAGAACACAGACATACCAACCCACAGGGAGGCAGAGGGGGGTCTTATATACATTGTATATCTTTTTCCATTAAAACACCTGTAAATTACTTACTGCTTAAAATTATTTTTGCATTACTTAAAATTGCTAATAATTTAATTTGTGTCTCTTTTCCTCTATATTACCTGAAGTTACACAATACTTTAAATTCCTTACACTACTGTGTAACTGTCACAATGTAACAATTTCATTTAATTCTAGAGGAATTCGACGGAGTAAAGTGTTCTAAAGTGTTTTTCTAACTGAATGCTGGCAGACAGTAAATGTTTCTGATGACACGACTCCTTTTCCGGTCACTATCTTGCAGCATTCGTGCTGATCCTGTTTAGAAATATGACACCATTACATCTGAGTGGGCCTCTGAAACGTTGCCATGATCTCAGCATTCAGCACCGCTGCTGTTTGCTGCAGATATTTCTATTTTATTGCAAAACTGTTCTTTTCTGCTTCTTAGTCATTCTGCTATATAGAGCATGGCTTCTTCTAAGGAAGCAGCATGGATCATGAGTGCATTCATTTCTGTTTGTGGTTGAATACGAGAAGAGGAGGAGACAGATTTGCTGCACTCTGAGACATTGCTTAATCGATCTGAGAGTTTAATGGAAGTGTTTGTTTCAACATTTGAAATGCTGCCATGAGGCTCCATGTTACCCTCACCATCATTTTTAACACCCAGACCTTTAGCATGGATACCAACTGTAATACTTTATTTGGCTTAATTGCAATATAAAATGTTTGTCAATTAAAGGTCATTATGGTCGCAGTATGACATTTGTGTTCATACATGCAAAGAAAGTGAACTGATCACAAACAATAAAATATGTCCACTTTCTCAGACCTTATGTTATCTTCTTTTAAAGGTACATGAAGTATTTTTAGGTAATTTAATAGAAAAAAGAACGTTGTGCTCATCAGTTATACAAGAAAGTGTGCCATTACGTCTTCAACCAAAGTGATACATTCTTATGAACTTAGACATCATCCATTAAAAATACATAAAAGGAGGCGTTTATTTGTGGCAGCTAAACAACAACAGGTGGTTATCAGGTGAGATTATGCCAGCTAATTTAGGCTCAATAGTCCTAAAAATCCCACTTTACAGTTTGATAACATTCTCACATCATATTAGAGGTTCTTCATTAAGTGTCTGAGATCAACAGTATTAGATCCACTTCAAAGAAAGTTTCACAAATGTAGGCTAACAGCAGCTAAAAGAGGCTAACAGCTGCTAACAGCAGCAAAACTAGCAGCACTCGCCTACAGAAAAGTTCAGGATATCCTCAAAAACTTGTCTCATTATCACTGCCATAACTGAGCTTTACTGACTTATGGACTCCAAATGGACTTTCACAAAGTTTTACAGCCTCCTCCAGAGTAATTAGATGTGGTGTATTGCTGAGGTAAACAGCAGACATATTAAAAGGACCTGAAATATAAACAAAATATGACCTGGTTGAAAACAGTCCAGCCTAAAACAGGTTTAACTTTACGGTAACACCTACAATATAGCTGTTACAGGCCTTAGAAGTGGACTCTGAACTGGTTTTAATCACTATAAACTTTTAATGAGTTGTGAGATGTTCCACTAATATTTTTTTTTAAATTTTGTTCCTGTTTTTGTAACTTTAAAAAAAAAATGTATTGGCATCCAGTTCAAAAAAAGGATATAATGGTCAGTGTTCATTTTTTTTATTAAATTTTCTTTGCTTCAAAAAATGTATTTATTGTCTTTGTACTATTTAAAATTAAATGTATTTTTTAAATGTCTGTGCTGATATGACCCAATCTGTACAACCCTCAAAAGTTGGCGGTATCACTCTAACATGACCGCCAACCAGCTTGTAGACCGGGTTTCTTTAACTTGGATCTGGGGGTTGTTTTGAGATCATGCTCGAGGTTGGTGCCTTGTGATCAGGTCTGCAGAGGGGACCAAACAGGAAAAACTATCACACCAGAGCTGCTGACTCACGGTGGACTCCCACATGTTCCACTGGTCTCATGTCAGTGTCTGATCATTTTATCACCTTTTGTTTCCCTTGCACTCTCACACTCACCATGACATCTCTACACATCTCTTTACGCCTGAGTATCCTGAATTCATGTTTATCCTATTTTTCATATTGTCTGTTTTTGGAGACAAAGTTTAAAAAGCGTATTTACAGCTATTATTAAAGCTGTTAATTTACATTTAAAAAGCTGCATCACCTTCATTTTAAGACCCAAATATATTTTGTGACTACATGAAATTTTTCATGGGGTCAGAAATTTAATCACTCTGACTCATACACTGAGCAACACAATGACAGTTGGAGGATGTGATGAAATTAGGCAGCAACAAAGAGTTCTCTAAAACAGTAGCAGTGTTTTCTACACATTGTTTTTTATTTCTGCGCTGGTGTGATCCCGTTATTAGTTTTAACCCAGTGTTCAAAGGCAAATTTGGCAAAACCTCCTTCTTGTTGTCAGCTGTCTGTGGACAGGAACTATCACGCTGGCTGTCCCACGGTGCTCTACAGGACCAGTGATGACCGCAAAGTGTTTCCCAAATTACATCTGGATCCAGTGGATCAGAAACATGTGTATGTGCCATTTAGTAACCAGGTACTTATATTTTTTACAGATTATCTGAACGTCACATGTACCTGTGCTGCATTTGACAGTGTTTGTTGTTCTAGATAAAGCGAGTTCCTGTGTCGAAGTGCAGCACGTACACAAATCTGCAGGAGTGTTGGTCTGCACAGGATCCATACTGTGTGTGGTGTAGCTCTAAACGCAGGTGAGAGAAACAACACGTGCAGCTGACGTCTTCAAACAATTCTGAACTTGGTGATCATTTCTTTTTCTTCTCGTAGCTGCACATTTGAAGATGACTGCACAGATTCAGACTGGCTGTCCATTCCTGATGAGTCCCAACACAAAATGATTTCCCACAGAGTAGAAAAGGACACAACCGGACAGGTGCAGCTTACAAACACACTCGGGACTGTAACCATTTGTGGCTTTCAGTTATTTGTCAGTTTTGTTCTTCATTTTCAGATCTCACTAAAAGTCCACACACACCTGACTGTGGGTGAAGAAGTGTCATCGAGGTTTGCCTGTCAGTTTGCTGCAAGGTCTGGCTCGATTTGTGTTTCGAATAGCCCTCCTCCACAGTTCCCACATTGCACCTGCATCCTGTCTGATCGTACACTTCCTGCTGATGGTCAGTGGCTTTTCAGAAATAATTCCAAGAATTAAAAACACTTCACAGTAAAAGTTGTTTATTGATTTGCAACATTTGCCAACATAAGAAAATATATTATACTCAGATATAATGATAGAGGTTCTCTGACTCTGTTTATTATTATATACTGGCTCAGCTCATTAAAACAGACATATCACTACAGGGAGTGCAGAATTATTAGGCAGGTTGTATTTTTGAGGAATAATTTTATTATTGAACAACAACCATGTTCTCAATGAACCCAAAAAACTCATTAATATCAAAGCTGAATGTTTGTGGAAGAAGTAGTTTTTAGTTTGTTTTTAGTTTTAGTTATTTTAGGGGGATATCTGTGTGTGCAGGTGACTATTACTGTGCACAATTATTAGGCAACTTAACAAAAAACAAATATATACCCATTTCAATTATTTATTTTTACCAGTGAAACCAATATAACATCTCCACATTCACAAATATACATTTCTGACATTCAAAAACAAAACAAAAACAAATCAGCGACCAATATAGCCACCTTTCTTTGCAAGGACACTCAAAAGCCTGCCATCCATGGATTCTGTCAGTGTTTTGATCTGTACACCATCAACATTGCGTGCAGCAGCAACCACAGCCTCCCAGACACTGTTCAGAGAGGTGTACTGTTTTCCCTCCTTGTAAATCTCACACTTGATGATGGACCACAGGTTCTCAATGGGGTCCAGATCAGGTGAACAAGGTGGCCATGTCATTAGTTTTTCTTCTTTTATACCCTTTCTTGCCAGCCACGCTGTGGAGTACTTGGACGCGTGTGATGGAGCATTGTCCTGCATGGAAATCATGTTTTTCTTGAAGGATGCAGACTTCTTCCTGTACCACTGCTTGAAGAAGGTGTCTTCCAGAAACTGGCAGTAGGACTGGGAGTTGAGCTTGACTCCATCCTCAACCCGAAAAGGCCCCACAAGCTTATCTTTGATGATACCAGCCCAAACCAGTACTCCACCTCCACCTTGCTGGCGTCTGAGTGGGACTGGAGCTCTCTGCCCTTTACCAATCCAGCCACGGGCCCATCCATCTGGCCCATCAAGACTCACTCTCATTTCATCAGTCCATAAAACCTTAGAAAAACCAGTCTTGAGATGTTTCTTGGCCCAGTCTTGACGTTTCAGCTTGTGTGTCTTGTTCAGTGGTGGTCGTCTTTCAGCCTTTCTTACCTTGGCCATGTCTCTGAGTATTGCACACCTTGTGCTTTTGGGCACTCCAGTGATGTTGCAGCTCTGAAATATGGCCAAACTGGTGACAAGTGGCATCTTGGCAGCTGCACGCTTGACTTTTCTCAGTTCATGGGCAGTTATTTTGCACCTTGGTTTTTCCACACGCTTCTTGCGACCCTGTTGACTATTTTGAATGAAACACTTGATTGTTCGATGATCACGCTTCAGAAGCTTTGCAATTTTCAGACTGCTGCATCCCTCTGCAAGATATCTCACTATTTTTGACTTTTCTGAGCCTGTCAAGTCCTTCTTTTGACCCATTTTGCCAAAGGAAAGGATGTTGCCTAATAATTATGCACACCTGATATAGGGTGTTGATGTCATTAGACCACACCCCTTCTCATTACAGAGATGCACATCACCTAATATGCTTAATTGGTAGTAGGCTTTCGAGCCTATACAGCTTGGAGTAAGACAACATGCATGAAGAGGATGATGTGGACAAAATACTCATTTGCCTAATAATTCTGCACTCCCTGTAATAACAGAGACACTGACATTCATCGTAAGTTTTTTTTTTTTAATTTACAGGCCTTGATGTCACAGTAAAATTCAGACTTGGGACATCACCACTGTCACAACGACTGAGGTTAAACGACTGCTCTAACATCAGGGGAGCGCCAAGTTTCGTGTTGTAAGTCCATCAATATCAGAAAGAATTCAACGACTCACTGTGGACAGACTACAGTACATCAGACAGATCAGACAATCAGGTCACGGTTAGAAATCAGAGAGAATGAAACCTTCATGACCAAAGCTAGAAAAGTTTAATAATTGTAACTGTATCAGACGTTGTTAGCGAGTGGTCTTTATTTTGGTGTAGTATAGCCATCGTCAAGACAAAAAGGACGTCTGGAGGTGTACAGAGACTTTTTAGACAGGAATTTTTATCAAGTGAGCACTCGCAATGTGCTGTGGTCTGGAGTTTCCCCAGAGCAACATCATCATTATTGTTAGATGTTGTTAGTCAGCACAGTAAACTAACACAGCTTCCTAAATTCAGCTGTAGTCAGAACATCAGCCGGTTTCCCCCTTAATTCCTGCAGAATAACGCAGACTGAATGTTTCTGCAGTTCTCACTGAAGTGCATGCCAAGATTAAAGCAGAGACTAAAATATAAGAAATTAATAAAATTAATAAATGAGATATTAGATAAAAGACACATGAAAAGTACGAGAGTCGTCGCATCCTCGATTCCTCGACTGCTTTCCTCTTGTCTCGGCGAGTCCCACCAGACGTGTGAGCGCAGACACGTCTGCAAAAAAACATTTTCAGCTGCAAGGAATATTTTTGGTAAAATTTTATGTTTTGTAGGGTGCTGAATCCAAAACTGATCTCCATTTCCCTCACATACAGTTTTGTTTGCAAAACAAGAGAAATTTACATTTTTTAAAAAAGCGCAACCGCGATGAAAAAAATCAATATTTTATTCCAATTAACTCGGCATAATTTCTCTGAGATTCCTTACTTTCACTGTGAACAAACTAAACCTGTTAGGACGCGATCATCTGAGGTCCTCACACTGCCACCGGACCCCCCCTCCTACTGACCCCCCTTATTTCCTCGCATTTTCTATGTGTATTTCTCTTGTGTTAGAAATATCAAATTAATGTAAGAAATCATTATTGGAAATGTTTTTTTTTTTACTCAAGTATAGGATACCAGATTTTGACTGCTTAATTGTACACTTAATTACATTTAAAAAATGAGGTTTGCAAGAAAACCTGACGAGATGGGATTTTAAAAATATTTTTCCTGTTTTCAGTGAGTAAAAATCAATAAGACACAGTCAAACAATCCTATGCAGTGTTTTGGTTGCCGACCTGTAATTCTCACCTGATGTCAGTAAAACATTTGTTATAACAAAACCACAGCTGTCTTTTATGATATCAGATCAGTGTCCACGATGTTTTATACTTAGACAAAATGTGACTTGTTACTGTATCTGGTCCTTTTTTAGTCCCACACACAGAAAGTCTGATCACCTTAAATGACTGAAACAACTCACAGTCAGAGTAAAAAGAAAGCTGTTTCCCGTCTCTTCTTCATGCTCATCTTTTTTGTGATTACACCTTTTATTTTGTTCATCTCATCTCCAATATGTCTCCTGTCCAGGTGTCAGGAGTGCATCAAAGCTGGTTGTGGATGGAACAAAAACAGCTGTTCCTGGGCTAACCAAGGAAAGACTGATGTACTAATGACTGATTTTCTGGATTTTCATACTTCATATCAGTCTGTGCTACATTATTTTAAAGTCATCACTTTTAACATTGAGCAAGAAACATGGGATTGATGGTAGAAAATGAAACTATTAAACATACACCAGAGATGCTAAAGAACGATTTTTTTAACTTAAAAAATGTTATTCACCAAGTGCTTATTGCTTCATCAGTACAATGATTTACATGTCTAGATTATAAAAAAAATGTCAATACTTTTATTAGCAGTTTTCTGTTTACTCCTCTTTTTGAACTAAACTAACGTTAGCTACAACAGGTCCTAGGTCAGTCCTGATAGATTATAGTGCTGTGCAGATGCTAAGTGCTGTATCCCTCCCGCAGGACAGAGCTTGCAACGATTTGGAGTCTGGGAAGAAATCTGTGAGTCTGATCCTCATTATCCCCATCCAGTAGAGGTTATGATGTCAGCAGAAGGAAACTAAATGATCTGATTATTTTTGTGTGTTGCTGCCAGGGGCCGGAGATCTACTCCATCACTCCCAGTGTGGTGTCTTTCTATGGGAGTAACCATGCGGTGTTATCAGGTCAAAACCTTGGTTTTGTAACACGAGTGAGGATCCAGACGCATGCTGAATGTACTCCAAAAGAGTGAGTCACTGTACAGATCACTAAGATGCTGAGAAATAACTGAATAAAGAGCAGATTTTAATCCAGGGGAACACCACCCATATTACAAACCAGAGGTGCGGACTCGAGTCATTAATTTTATGGCTTGAAAAAAGACTTGTGACTTGACTTGGACTTTTACACCAATGACTTGGGACTTGAATTGGACTTGAACCTGTTTGCTTGAAAAGGTTTGCTATATTACTCCAAATCTAAAATTTAACAAGCATATTATATAAAAAGTGTGCACCATTTATTCATTCATTCACCACACTACGTACTGTGTGCATGAGCTGTTGCACAGCCAATCAAATTAACCAGATTTAAAAAAAAACAAAAACAAAAAAACACTCAAGCCAAAAATGCTGCCAAGAGGAATTTCTTTCAGGTACATAAACTACGAAGTAGTCAACAAAAAATGAAATGCAATATGCAAAAACATGCAAGAAGAGAATCACAGCCGAAGATGGAACAACTTCCAACTTTGTCCGACATTTGAAGTTGCATAAAGAACAGTAGGTGGTGCTTCTCTTTTGCTACGATGTGATAGCTGACTTCATCTTACTAGCAAATGTTGTCCAGGCTACGTTGATGATATTGTTTGGCTTTCACGTCTATGATATTTTTGTTATGCTATTTTAAATCCAATTCTACAAGCGCATCTAACATGCAGCTTGTTATCTCACAATTGTCGGTGGATGGTGAGCGGGGTCTGTTTCAGAAATTGGGTCCTGTACCTGAACGCAGGGAACGCACACTCTGTCACTCAGACATAGACACATACAGATACATATGTGCACAAACAGACTAGGCAGGAGAGAGAGGACATGCCAATCACAGCGCACTACATTTACTGCAATGGTTCTTTGTTTTCTACTGTGGAAATCTCAGCAGTTTTTGTCTGAATAGAAGTTCTGCTTTTGCAATTTTCATTCAGGGGAAGACTATTCCTACAGCTAAGTTTAATTGAGCTGCATTTTATAGAGGTGCAATTTCAGAATAACTTTGTGTATATTTTGTAAGTTCACGTGTTTCATCGTGTGTTGAGATAAGTGGTCTCCTTTTTAGCATACAATTGCATTTTTTTTCTTTTTTCTTTTAAAGACTTGAAAAGACTTGAAATTCAAAGTTTCAGACTTTACCAGGAACTTGATACTTGACTCTTGACTTGAGTATAAAAACTTCAGACTTACTTTTGACTTGCAAAACAATGACTTGGTCCCACCTCTGTAACAAACAGTGTTGGTCAAGTTACTTGAAAAAAGTAATCAGTAACTAATTACCGATTACTTCCCCAAAAAAGTAATCCTGTTACTTTGCTGATTACTTATTTTCAAAAGTAATTAGTTACTTTTTAAAAACACGATTTACAACCTGAAGAGGTGATAAAGCGATAGATCTTTCAGCCCAATTCTACTTTTTCTACATAATCCATCATACAAAATGTAATCAAATGGAAAAGTCTCTTTTTAAAACTTGTTTATTAGTTTTAATCTTTTAACTTTATGCATCAAGCAAAAATTAAATTATCTGCAACATTCTCTGACTGGAAGAAATTTGTTTAATATTTAAACCTATTTTCTGCACATTCCAGCACATAAAATATATATATATTTTGTGTTTACACTCAGTCTTTCAAATAGATGCAAGTAAAACACAGCAGAAAATAAATAAAGTCAAAGACTCAGCGGTCCTGTTGCTCTATTTTCACCTGTAAAGCAGGAGTGGGGTAGGCGGAGGTTTACCCTGGTGCAGGTGTGCCGCGGTCAGTGGAAGAATCCCATTACGTGGCAGCTACTCGGTGCTTGTTTAGGGGGTTTTTTCGCTGTAAAAAGAAGTTTTCTTCCCACGCACGATGGACACTAATGTTTTTGTCACTTTTTATGGAATCAAACTCAAAGTAAGGTCAGTACTTCCACGCTTTAAACGCTGCACGCTCATACTCTCTCCCGCACTCGATATATGATCCACTGTTGATCTGCACACAGCTGTTGTCACAAATGTCGCACTCGCTTACGTCACTGTCATGAGACATTCTCGCAAAAAAAAAAATCACGGTTTTAGTAACGCAGTAACGCAGCGTTCCTACGGGAAAGCAACGGTAATCTAATTACCGTTTTTGCAATAGTAATCCCTTACTTTACTCGTTATCTGAAAAAAGTAATCAGATTACGCGTTACTGCCCATTTCTGGTAACAAACCACCATATTCTACAATTTGGGAATATGTGAGTTCTCACCCAGCACTTATCGATGGCAAAATAGTTAAAAATGAGTTTAAAAAACACTGATACAGATTTCATTGACAACAAATATTCATTTTTACTGGACACGCTGATTTTTATTTATGTTTTTTTGGCTTTGGAGCTTTTAGACTCAGGCTTGCAGAAATTAGGACAAATGATGCACAGTTTGAAACGCAGATTGTTTGGTTTCTGAGTGTAAAACAGAAGGAGGAGAAATGTACTGTTGTCTGCACAGTAAGAAAAAACACAGCAGTTTACAGCATGCAGTGAAATTCACAATGAAGTCTCCCACACAAAACAATAAAATAACTTAAGCATTGAAAATTAAGGTGCAAACAACGAAATTAGTAAAAACCAAAAAAAGGTTTTCTGCATGTCGTGATGATGTCACTGAGTCTGTGTGTCTTTGCTCAGGTCTCCTATTTGGGACAACGCTGGCGTCAGTCTGACGTTCCACATTCCCAGCACAGATATCAAAGGTGTGGTCCGTGTGTGTGTTATCCTAGAAGATGGTAGTTGCCATGGTGACGCCAACATCACTTACCGCTCATTGCCATCCTGCGGCAACATTACTCCAAGCAGCAGCTGGATGAGGTAAAATTAGTTTTGCACAATTCGTTAGTGATAACTGCTGATCGTAGATCCACAACTTCCAGAAGCCGAGGTTACAGAAAGAGTTTGAACTCTTTGCTTAATGTCAGTTTCTTTGCAATTATGATTAAAAGAAACTTGTGCTGATAGTTGTTTTTGAGGAGGCCACCTTTGGGAATCCCCAGACGCCTAAGGCCGTCCCTACCCTCAACCACAATAGCGAAGGCAGGACCAAACCATGACCCCCCAGCCATATGTGCTCCATATGTCTCATTTAATGTGACATATGGAGCACACTGTCTCTAAGAAATTATCTTCTGAAGAAGTGCAATAACAAACCTGATTAATCAAAATCATCTGCAGATCATTTTATTGGAGATTATGTATCGTAATTTCAGGAGCAGGACCACGCTTCCAAACACGCTCGTCTATAGATGACAACCTTCTGGTTTCCCCAGTTCTGCAAGCTGTTCATTCTCGTTTACATGCACCACCCTCCCTCCGTCCTTGTTCTCCATTCTTTAACGTCTTCACTTCTATTTAGTACACGGGGATCTGCCAGGGAGCCGTCGCCAGTCCCCTTCGAGGCCTTCCCCAAACCACAGCTCAAGTCATATCAAAGCATTCACTTTTACCTACTACAACGCTGTCAAACCTAAAATGAGGACGTGGGCCCAGCTAGTGAAGTGGGGAGTCTTCCTGAGGCAGATAGTCAAGGTGGTGTTAATCATCCGAATCTAAAACTACATTAGTTTTATTTATTTATTACAAATATAACAGGTTGGCAGGAAAGAAAATAGACAGATGGTTATTTTTCTGGTCCATCAAACAATAAGCTTCTCGTTATTCTTCAGTGAGATCTGCTGGATCCAAGGATGACTCACTTCTCTGTGATCAAGAGTCTTTCATATTCTCTGCTCTGCATAAATGCTGCTCTGTGTTTTGCAGTGGGAAGAGGAAGCTCACACTCATGGGGTCACACCTGGAGGTTGCTGAAGGAGTGAAACACAGCCACACCAAGCAGGACGTCAAGCTTCCCAGAAACAGCAGCTATCAGGTCTGCAGACACACACAGTGGAAATGGGACTGTTTATTATAAATTGAATACGTCAGTCTAACATTCTGCTCTGAGTTGATGGACTCACTAGCTTGGGAAACCTGGGAAACACTCGGTGAACAAAGTTTCAGAGAGATTAGCTGTGACTGAAAGAGTAACCGATTGGCGTCTTTGTCTAGATGAACGATTAATTACAAAAGTGTTCATGTTAACAATGAGCAAAGTAGGTTTTCATGTTCCCGATCATTATCTCTTTAATGCACTCTGATGTGTCCTTTTCTGTTGAATATATGAATGAGAAAATGAAAGTGAGGGTCAGACAGATGGTTCAGTGCAGCAGGAACGAAGAGGATTTTGGATTTACAGTCTGACATTTATTACAGCTACAGTTTTAACACAACTTAAATGTAAATATTTCTAGTTTCTTAGTCAAGAATTCCTGAAGGCTCCGTGCTTCCAGGAAGTATTCAGAGCGCTGCAGTTGTTCCAGCCTCATTCCAAAATGGATTCAATTCATTTTCCATTTAAAATTCTAGAAACATTACCCGAAAAAAGACTAAATGAAATACATTTGCTTGGAATTCCTGCAAATTTATCAAAAACAAAAAGATAACATGTAAGTATTCTCAGCCTTTGCTCAGCACTTTGTTGAAGCACCTCTGGCAGCAATTACAGACCTAACTGTTTTAGATTATGATACTATGAGCTTGGCACAACTATTTTTGGGAAATCTCTCCCATTGTTTTTTGCAGAACCTCTCCAGCTCATCAGGTTGGATGATGAGGATCGGTGCACAGCCATTTTCAGAGAGGTTCAGTTGGGTCTGGGCTCTAAATTGGGTCACCCAAGGACATTCACAGACTGTCCTGAAGCCACTCCTTTGTTATCCTGACTGTGTGCTTAGCATTGTTTTCCTGCCAAAAGATGAGCATCCTCCTCAGTCTGATGTCCAGAGTGCTCTGGTGCAGGTTATCATCAAGGATGTCACAGCATATCGCTGCATTCATCTCATCTCAACCCTAACCATTATTCTGCCACCACCATGCTTCACTGTAGGGATAGTATCGGCCAGGTGATGAGCAGGTGATGAGCAGTGCTAGTTTCCTCCCAACACTTTGCATTTAAGCCAAAGAGTTCCATCTTTGTTTCATCAGACCGAAGAGTTTTGTTCTCATGGTCTGAGAGTTCTTCAGGTGCTGCAGAAATGATTGTCCTTCTGGAAGGTTCTCCTGCCTGACTGTGGCCCTTCTAACCCGACTCAGATTGGCCAGGCTGCCAGAACTATGAAGTCCCCGTGGTTCCATACAAGAGGCCAGCATTTTTGCTCATTGGGACCTTTGCTGTACCCTTCCCCACATCTGAAAAGGCTGGAAATACTTATGTATATGTTATATTCTTAATTTAAAAAACTATATTTGCAATAAGTTCAAACAACTATCATTCACTGTGTCACTGTGGTACACTGTGTGTAGAGTCTTGAAAGTGAATTTTATCCATTTTGGAATAAGGAATAGCTGCTGGAATGTTTGGAATAAACATGACAAAATGTGGAACAAGTGAAGTGCTGTGAATACTTCCTGGATGCACTTTATGCTCAACAAAATAAGGTGACGTAAGCATTCCAGCTCTTTTGGAAATGTGTTTGTGCTTGGTTTACCTTGACATCATCATCTGCTTGCTGTACTGTCCACACACTAAATACATTCTGTGTTATACAGTCAAAGTCCTTGCAGAGTCTCACCTATGACACACCTGCAGCTGAAAAAACTTTGAGCAGCAGTGTGTCTTTGAAAGTAGCCAATCAAACCTTGGCCTGCTCCACAAACATCACCTACTATCCGGACCCTGAGTTTACCAGCTTCACGGCTATAAGAACAGGGGAAGATGTACGCGTCACCATACAGGTAATGTTGCGTCTGTTGAAACAATCTACTAACATATGACATCAGCTCACTGAAGATCAGACTTCTGTTGTTGTTTCAGAAAAAGTCAGACAACCTGGAGATGTCAAAAGAAGAGTTATCAGTGTGGGGCGTTCAAGACAAACAGGAACACTCCTGTATCCTGGAGGCCAAAGAGATGGATTTATTTATCTGTCGGATTAAAAGGCCACCCAACACAGAATTTTATGACTTAAAGGTAAATCTTTCTTTTAAGTGTGATTAATGTGATAATAGGTATAACATCACAACATCTCTATTATCTTACAAAGTCCTCAGAAGTGTAGTACTGTGCTAACAATTTACACCATAAATACATTTCTGGTATGTTTTCAAATTACTGTTTTTTTGGGTTTTTTTTATTGAGCTTTAAAATACAATTAGCAGAAGAAAAGATCAAATCAGCGCTATTTGCCTTTAAAAATGTCATGAAATGGTCGTGTGTGGCAGGCAGGAAAGGACCCAAATGCAGACTTGTAGGCAAAACTCAGAAAACAGCTTTATTTGCTGAATAAATAAACAATGCAAAACTAAACTGGGAAACCTAATGAACCAAACACACAGAGAATCACACAACCATGAGGGTATGACGTGACAAAAGGCAAACACAGGGTTTAAATACACGAGGAGGGAATGAGAAACAGGAGGGAAACACAGCTGGGACTAATCAGACATAATGAGACAAAGGGAAGCAAAACTAGATACACTGACATAGGACAAGGACTATCAAAGTAAAACAGGAAGCATGAGACATAAGCAGACTTGACACAGAGACGTGGAACATGGCAGGTTTAGACCCAAGCACATAGCACACGGAGACTACATGAGACAGAAAAACTAAACCTTCACTAGAGTCAAGACACCAGGAACACAAGGAGGGCTTAGAAACAGAACATGGAGCACAGAGACAACAGTAACTAACAGTGACAGGGAGACGTGACTGACTGGGAAGAACTGACTTTAAAAAATACTGACACGGTTCAAATGATGCATGCGCGTGAGGAAAACAAAAGAAGAAACCAAAGAAAGCTGACGAAATGCTAACCAAGCTGAAAAGGGATGAAGAGAGACAACGGGACAGATGGACACAGGCATGAAGACAGCACAGTGACCATGCAGAGTCTCACACAAAAACTAAAAATATTCAAAGCTGAAGTCAAAAGTGAAGTGAAAAAAAGAACTAACTTGCATCAGTTATGCTATGAAAAGGAAATTTGGAGAAATTCAGGAAACAATTCAAGAAGAAATAGCAAAACTTAACAAAATGCAGTGCTGGGTGACAGAATTAGGAAAGTGGCACAAAGAAGCTAACGAGGCCCTTGTGATGTTGTTGAGCCATGCACAGCAGATGCAAGGAAAAAAAAAAAAACCAACCTTGAGCAAGATCGTGAAGAAGCATCATCCATATATTTGGCATACCAGAAGAAACAGCCTATACGAAAATAAGCATCCATCTGAAAGACGGGGTGAAACTGCAAGTGACCTATGGAAGAGGGGGATCGCACTAGAAGCTTCAGGAGAGCAAGAGGCTAGGACGCTGGGAGAAACTGGAGCACCACCAGGAAGGCAGCAGGTGAGGGCTGGCAACCTGAACGGAAACAGTACAACAAGTGAGGGAAAGCTAATGAGAATCAATCCTTTTATGTCAGGTTTTGCTATGCGGCAGGCAGGGTGGGACGAAAATGCAGGACTCAAAACTCACGAACACAAACTTTAAAATAGCTTTATTGCTTAAGAGCTCAAAATGTGCTATTCAAAATAGCTCAGGTAAGAACGAAAACCAGTAACTCACAGACTGGCGTCCAACAGGGGCCCATGGATCACACAGCTTGTGGGGAGAACAAAACAAAGACCACGTGAAGACTGAAGTAATGAGACATAGTAAGCAAAACTGAATATAATGTACACGGGACTATCAAAATAAAACAGGAAGGAAACGGTGAGAACGTGAACCTGAAAAAACTAAACAGAGACACCTCTGGGAGGTAAATAAACACAGAGACAAGACTTCCACAACAGACGCTGAAGACAAGACAGAGATGAAACTGGGACATGAAAGGAACGAACATAGTAAAACAAAAAACCATGAAACAGACATAGAGATAACAACAGTTCTCTACAGTCGTTTTCAAATTGATATTTCTTTCAAAATGGTAGTAATAGAGGAAATACTGTGACCCAGTGCTCTGTTGAGACGTCCCTCTGTGAAATGCGTTTTTGTGTTTTCTAGATAAAGTATGGTGACAAGACAGTGAGCCTCAGTAATCCTCCACCACACAGTGTCTTTCCAATAGTACTTTCCCTGCTGATACCCGGTATTCTTGCTGGTAAGTTGGCTTTTTCTTCAAACCTGGACACAATTTCTTAAAAACGCCTGAAAACCTTTTCTACTGCAAATTGAAGATGTTCTAGTTTTTCCGCTCAGGTCAAATCTGTTACCGTTTGTCTTTCAGTGTTGTTGGCCATCTATCTGTGGCGGAAGAGTCGCTCGGATAGGAATGGGTTTTGACCAGCGACGCCCGTCTCTGTATTCAAGTGATATTATATTTGAAGTCTTGATGTCTGTTTTTCCCCTCTCTTGGGATTAATTTCTGTGTTGTTTAATTCAGGTGTATTTATTTTTTTATTTTCAAAAAAAAATTTCAGGTTTCTCAATTTTGGTTGATTGGCAACCTCATAATTCGACCTTAACTCAAGGTAGTTTATGATACTGTAGGTTAACGTTCGGTGTGCGTTCCAGTTGTTGTATATATTTATTAATTTTATATATGTTTTATACTTTACATCATGCTTGAAAGGGGTTATTGATCTAAATCTCCTCCGGAATGCAAATAAAAGCTTTCCTACAGTGTTGAATTATTTTGTTAAATCAGCTTCTACTATTTCTGCTTTCCTGATACAGTCTTTGGCTGTATCATATATGAAGTAATTGTATTTTTACTGTAATTGTATATTTAATAAATATTGATATATGTGCAACAACATTTGTTTCCCATGAATGAAATTACCTGAGAGAGAAAGACAATAGAAAGCCATAATACTGGTAGGCCTTCTAAAACATTTAGAATCAGAATCAGAATACTTTATTGATCCCTTACTATTACTTTGCATCCATCTGTTTGGTCACTTCTTGTGTGTCAAAAACAACTTCCCAGAGCTGACCATAGATATCTCCTTTGCTGCACTCTAGTAATAACCCATGTTTGGAGGTATCCGATATAGTATAGCATGTAATAGCCCTATAAATAAATCAATAAAACTACTTAAAGACACTCTGTGTGTGTGGACTGCTGAGAAAATAACCGCAGAGATTCATGAGTCTTTGACTCCGTCCTGTGGTCAGAGACAAAGACCCATGTCTTGGTGTGCTTTTCTTTCCATTCTTCTTTCAAAAACAAAAAAACAACCACACCCTTCAAAACATGCAAATGGGAAGGGTGTAGGGTAACATTGTTTCTATCAGTCCAAAATGCATGTACATACATACTTACATGCAAGCATATTATGATCGCACTGAGAGAATAAGTCATTAACAATGACACCAAAAACATCGGTATCATAATGATAACCATCCCCACCAATAATAAGTCATTAGTAATAATACTGACCTGCTGCTGTTTGTGGATGTCATAAGTCTCACAAGCTATCCTGGCTGATGTCCATCCCCAACACTGACACTATACTCAGTCAGTTTAATTCAGTGAATAAATCTAAACATCATCAAACAACAACAAGTGAAGGTCCCATATATTTCAATATGAGAGATCATTTGAAAGAACTGGAGATGATTTATTGATGTACAGAATTCAGTTTGAGGTTAGACTCTGATGACCCATCGCAGCAGAACAGAATCCCAGCGGTGATGGGGATTAGAGCATGTCCTGCAGACTCTAGATCCTGGTGGTGGACATGAAGATGGAGGCTTAAATGGAGCCTGAGTGACGAGAGAGAGGAGGTGATGGGGAGGAGGTGGGTTGCACAAATGGGTCTGCAAGGGAGAATGACAGATGGGAGATTTAAAGTACATGGAATGAAGGCTGATTGTCCTGAAGAAGGGTGACAGAAAGATGATTGGGCTAGACCAGTGATGTCACAGTCAGCTTGACAGCATGAAAAGTGGATGTGATATAAAGCCAATGCTAAGTTTGTTTCTTTGTTGTGTTTTAGTAATAGGATCGTACCCTAAACAAATGTTTGAAGTTGGAGTTACTTAATTTAACCCTTTTGAATGTAGTCTATTTTCTACTGTGAAAGTCAGAAAGACCGAGTTGGATGAGGCTCTGCTGTATTTCTTGTGGAGGATTTGCAGCTCTTTGAAGAGAATGAAAGCTTTCAGGGCCTTCGTCCAAAAGCATGACCCCACCTTTATCCTTCCATCGAGAAAGACACTCAAGGAAGTGGTGGAGGACAAGGACAGCAACATCAAGGAGAAAGCCACGGCTGACCTACAGAAGGGGGATTTTGTTAGTCCAGCTGAAATGTGGCCTTCCATTAGCATAGATGGGTATATTGGTGTGACTTGCCATTATGTTGCAAGTTACAAATGCTGTAATTGGGAAGGCTTTAGGACCCAGGGGATGAAAGGGAGGGTATAAAAGTAGTAGCATGTGCTCTTCTTCTCTCCTTTGTGCTGATGAGTGGCTGTGAACAAGGGTGATTTGTGAAGGCAAAGAGCCTGAGATGATTTTGTGGATGTAGGAGTGATGGTAATTTTATATATTTGACATTAAAAAGGGATATTTATGCATTGAAATGTGATTTATATTGTATTGTCTCCTACAAGACTGGCTGTACATGTGATTGTCTCACTGCTTTTTCCTCTTTCTCCTTTTTTGTTGCATTTTTCTCCCTAGTTTGTTTTAGAGCATGTATGAATGTATGAATAGTATAAAGGCGCTTGACGGTTATTGTGTGGTTTTAATCACTACACTAAGATATTTGGTGCCATATAAATAAAACTACATTTAATTTGTGAAATGTCCAGCTGCTAAACCTCCTCTCATACTTAATTTGCCCACACTCTAAATCATTTTATAAAGTAGGCCTGTGACTGAACACCTGCTCTGCAAGAAATTTGCAACAAATCCTGAAAATAGTTGCATTATTTGTGACTATGGACAGATTCATGAATGCATGTCACTTTAACCATTTAAGCTCACGATGACAGAATGTTTGAGGACCAGAGTACTGGCATTAAAAGATAAGATAAGATACCTTTATTAGTCCCACAAGTGAGCAATTTCATGTTAAGGCTGCCGACCTATTGCACGCAATGGCGGCGCCATCTTTCCCTCCAACCATACATACATTACACAAAAACATCACATGGGGAAGACAGGTCAGAGAGGTATAACAATGGAAAAAGCACAACATGAGGAAAGATAAGGAGAAAAAAATAACTCCCCCCAGATTGAGCTCCAACAGGGAGATCAGGTTGAGAACAGAAAAAAAAAAAACACACCTCTGCACATAGCACATAACAAAAAAAAAACAAAAAACAAAAACAAAACTCTTAATACCATAAGGAAACACATGACAAGCAACAGGGATGCGTGTAACTTAGGCTTACACTTGAAGGCCTGCACACCAGATCATTCTGGGTACCAGCCTTGGTCACGCTGCATGACCCAATTTTTAAAAATACTGCATGTGGACATCTGAATAAGGCCCACGAAGCACAGACTCTGGTGTGTGCTTCACTGATACCACCACCACCAGATTGTGAGCAGTTCCAGTTTTCATTTCACTATAAGTGATATCAGCTAAAAAAGTAATGTGTTTGTTATGCCGATGCTTTAGTTCTCATTAACTCAGAAGCACAGCCGTCAACATCTACAGGCCCACCACAAGCTCCACCACCACAGCAACCAATCAGCAGCAGCATCAACCACAGTGATCACAGACTTGACAGACAGTGTGGGAAGTTTCTGACAACCGGGTTATAGAAACCCCAGAGTGCCCACAGTTACATGAAAGAGGGCATTATAAGCTTTATTATTATTTGGTATCAAAAAGCCACATAATCTAAGGAAATATGCTTTCATTTAACTCATTCACTGCCAGCCATTGGCAGTGAATGAGTTAAACCGTCATTGGCAGTGAATGAGTTAAAATCAGTTCATTTGTACAGATGAACTGACTAAACTTTTTGAAAATCAGTTATGTTAATAATAATAATAATAATAATAATAATAATAATAATAATAATAATAATAATAATAATGTATTGCATTTATATAGCGCTTTTCGGGGCCCTCAATGTAACAAAATCAACACAGATTTTCAACAGTACAGACATATATAACGGCAAAAGCTACTCGCAGCAGCTCTTAGAAAGTTCCGGATGTTCGATTCTGTTCCTGCTCTGACTTCCTGTTTCCTTCACCCACTTTGTGTAGCTTGACTCAGGTTTCTTGGATTGTCATGAGTGTTCGCAATCAGCTCTAATTTTCATGAAACTAGAGTAAAGTGGACTTCATGTTGAAGGTATCTTTGATACCGCAATCAAACATAACTGTATGTTCTCATCCTCCTTCCTAAACGTCAATATTAGCTTGAATTCCTCTCTTGCTATCTTCTTCCAAACTACAGCACTTCCTTCATCTGAACTGATTTCACCTATCGCCCATTTCCAACTTGGCGTTCCAACCAAACTTTCATCCTCACTCCACTTCCTCCCTCGTTCTCGTCCTTTTCTACCCGAGACCTCTGTCCTCCATACCCATATCATCCTTGTCCTCCACTTTCTTCCAACAAAATCAAAGAGGCTTTTCTCCTGGACTGAATGCAGTGAATTCGTCAGTCACAGCAACATTTAAAAGCTGCTGCCCTTTAGACAAACTTGTAAACTGCCAGACGGGTCAGTTTAATAAGTTCACTGTTGGCAGTTTTGTGTTAAACCTTGTGAGGAGGACAAACACAGAAGAGGGACTAAAATGACCGATCATCTACAGTTGTGTAACTTTATTTGACAGATTTATTCACGGCCTTCTCTTCCTCTCTTTCAAAGAAATCTAACCCACATCCTCAGTTGGTGTTCCTGACACAAAATACCAGATCCATGAGCCATCCAGGAATGTGTACGAGTGGGATCTGTCTGCTGAGCCCTGCAATGCAATTCACAGAGATGGGCTATAAGCGTGCACTCAGCACCGTTTTTTTAATCAGAGTTCTTCCAACTGAGTCATGCAGCTGCTGCACACAGGAAGAAGTCCTTGAAGCACACGTGTGGAGGACACAAGGGTAAACTGTTTGTGTAGCATCCCCGGTTGAAAAGATGGTCTCTCAAACTGATGGTTCACAATCCTTTTATTAAACAGCCGTGTATGTGAACACACCGTAAGAGCTACAACATACAGAATAAAAGACTATTAGTAAATCAAACAGTGTGTTACCTTTAACCTTTTGACTTATTCATTAATCACAAATTAATTCTCCTTACCTTGCATAACAAATAACACTAAAACTTGTAAATTATTGCATATAACAGGGAAATCGTGGCATCGCTGCCTAAACATGACGAGGTACGTTAGCGCCCTCTAGTGGGTGAAAACTTAGCCTTTATGCTTAGTAGCGGTCAGCTGCTATATGCTCCGTAAAACAACAAAATAGATATCTACCAGACAAACTTTGTTACAAACCTTGTTCCCTCATCAACCAGGTGCTAAGAAACTGCTTTCAACTCAGTGTTGCACCTTAATAGCCGTTTTGTTTGTGACCGACACATCAGCTGATAGTTGGTAGCTGTGCAGGGTGGGTCTAGCAAAGTTTTTCCAGGGTGCCACGTAGGGCATTAACAAGGAAAGGAAGGCACAAAGACGTGCTTTTCTTTCATTCTCATTTAAAATGTCTCACTTTTAATAAATAATTATCGTAATCTTACAACCAGATTGTCAGGAAACAAGATGGCGCAGAAAGAAACAGGCGTGGTGAAAATTGTTTGGTGATTCTAATTAATTTTATGTAATTCTGAGTAGCCTATAGATCCTGCCTGGAATTAGGTAATAGTAACAAAGGGAAACGAATAAACAAAGGATAGATATCTAAAAGAGGAGAAAATGGCAAAAATGAAGAAAATCGAAGAGGATTTGGAGGAGATCAAGCTTTCACTTAATTCATTGTCGACGGATGTCAAGAAAGTAATTAAGCAACAAGGATTACTTACGTCTCTGATGGACCAAATTAAAGAGCTAAAAAACTTGATTACAGAGAAAGACAAGAAAATCCAACTCTTAGAAATGAGAGTGGAGGAGTTGGAACAGTAGACATGGCTTGAGGATGTCATCATTACTGGTCTGGAAACCAAACATAGGAGTTACGCGAGAGTCATCGAGACAGGGATCGGTGTAAAAACTGGTGGTGATGAGCCCCGGTAGAGAGCTGCAAACACTGGAGCGGCAAGTTGTGGAGTTTTTTGCGAGTAAAAAACTGCCCCTGCACAGTAACAACATTGCAGCATGCTATACCCTTCCCAGAAAGAATGCAAAGCACCTCCAGCGATAGTAGTGAGATTTGTAAATCAAAAACACAAAACTGACTTACTGAGGCAGTCCAGACAGCTGAGAGGAAGCGGAGTATACTTGAATGAACATCTTGCAAAAAAGAATGCAGACATCGCCAGACAAGCTCGCATATTACGGAAGGAAAAAAAATCCAAGCAACTTGGACGAGAAACTGTAAAGTGATGATAAAGCTTAATGGAACACCAGAAGAAGCCAAGGTCATCACGATTAAAGATCTCGAGGAATTGGATTTATAATTGTACGGAAGAGGACCAGAGTCAGGCTGTAATTTGGACATGGGACTGTGATAAGATCACCGGATTTTCTCTTTATGTTGGTAGACAGATGCCGACTGCTAATGTTGTTTCGTCTTTTGTTTTTTTGTGAGAATAATAGTCATTTAAAGAATACTCATTTACAATGAGCGGTGATTTAGATTATAAATCATATGACTTTGAAGCCAATATTGATCTAGAAGGGAATGTGCTTAACACAATTAATGAGACATGTGAATATTATATGGAGGACCAATTTAGAGATAACGTTGATATAAGTAATACATTTTCTTTAATTGCTTTTAATGGCTGTGGCTACAATGTAGCTGCCATCACCAGTGTGTGTGAATGTGTGTGTGAATGGGTGGATGACTGGATGTGTAAAGTGCTATACAAATACAGGCCATTTACCATTTACCATTTAATTTTAGAAGCCTATATAAAAACTTTGCTCCGATTAATGATTTTTTGCATAGTTTGAGAGGCAAGTTTAAGGTAATTGCTTTATCTGAAACATGGCTAGATGAGAAAAGGGGCTGTGATTTCTATATTGACGGGTATGAGTTATAGTACATAAATAGATCTAATAAGAAGGCAGGAGGGGTGGCACTTTTTGTTAACTGTGATCTGAAATGTAAACAACTTAAAGATATGTCTATGGTTATTGACGACTTAATGGAGACTCTTACAGTAGAACTAGAAATGGAACGAAGAATATAATTGTTACTTGTATATATAGAAAGCCTGGAAAAATGTATAGATGTAGTGGAAGATTTATTAAGTAGGGCTAAGGGAAATAAGACTTTCTGTTTGTGTGGGGATTATAATATTGATTTTCTAAAAGAAACTAATCACAAGAAACAAAACCTAAGAACGGGAAATCACAAAACGCTGAAGAACTTAGAGAGCCAGAAAATCAAAAGACTAAACCATGAGAAAATCACAAAATCCAAGAATATAAAATAATCAAAACTTAAAAACTGGGTCACCAGACTCTCGTCCATGACAGTATGTCTGAATACCTGCAGCCTGTGCATCATTTACAGATGCAGCATGGCAGTGTTATTCACAGTGCTGCTGTATAACTCTTAGGGATGCTTCGGGGATGCTGAAGTGACTGAGGAGGACATCGCTGTTTCTGTGTGTAACATATCTCCAACCAACAACTTTTCTTGTCAGAAATAAATCTTTGACTTTTTTTTAATCAATTCACTTATTTCTCTTTTTTTAAAATTGCATTTTGAAAAGATTTTTGTAAAATTCTGTTTTTTTATTTAGAATTAGAAAATGGTTTTTGAAGTGAGTTTTCTATTGAGAGTTGAATTCTTTTTTTGACATCCATTTTGAAATGGTCATTAGAGAATAAGTCTTTAATTGATAAATGATTTCAGTACCATCCCTAACCACAAGATGGCTCTCCAACACAAGGAAGGGAAGTATCTCTCTACAGGCAGTTTGTCAATACTGCCCGAATACTTCCAGTTAGTCTCTGTACACAAGCAATATGGTTCTTTATCACTTCGGCTTTACACAGAAACACAAGAAACAGTCTGAGCTACAATAAACACTGACAAAAACAATTAAACCCCTGAAAGAGTGCGGAAACAATCAAACAATCAGGCATCTCCGACCCTTGACCTCTTCATTGTGGCCTTAAACTATGCTCAAGCCTTGACTACGATGTCTTCATCTTCCAAGCTTCTAAGGAAGAAAGATCTCTTGGTAAGTGAGGCACACCCTCTCAGTCAACGGCTAATGTGACGCCTATCTAAATTACCTCTATGGTCACTAGCATATTTAAGCTACATATAAAAAACTTTTTTTTTTAAGTTTGTTAACTAGTTTCTGGTTTGTTCTTCTTCTTTGTAATTATTAGATTTTATTTGCTTTTATTTTTTATTTTATTTATTCATTCAAGTAATCCCTAAGTACCATAGGGGGTTATCCTATCAAATTAGCATGTGAATTACATTTTGATGGTGGCAACAAAGTCATTAATTAGCTGCTAGAAAAGAACAGAAACAGAAAGCACTAAAATCCACTTATGTTACAAGTAGCAACAAGAACAAACATAAGCAGGTCTTACAGAAATATTCTTAATAACTGTAGTTTGTTCATAACGAAGCAGTGAAAAGTATGCTGCACAAGACTGAGTGCCCTGTTGATTGAATGTTTCGCCCAGGGTACCTGCTGTTGCTCATTGCTTTTACTGAGCAAAGCAGCATTTTTACCACAAGGTGACACAGTTGGCTTTTCCTGCACATCTACTAACATTTTTATGTAGTAAGTCTTTAAAGATTTTCTGTATTAAAGTGTATGAAAGACAATTAACCCATTGCTAAATTAAAAAGTAAACAGTCATAAGCATGTCCTGATTCAACACATGGATGGCCTGAGGACAGAAAATCCTCTTGAGCCTCTCTGTTTTTGCTTGGATGGTTCTGAACCTTCTGCCTGATTACAGAAGTTGGAAAGGTTTATTGCTGGGATGGGACGGGTCCTTCCATATCAGCATCTCCTGGTGTAAATGTCCTGTGGGGAGGGGAGGGCAGTCGTACAGATCACTCTCTGAAGAACGTTTTGGTCTTTAGCAAAGCTGTTCCCGCACCAGGATGTGATGTTCTGTGTGAGGATGCTCTCCACAGCGCCTGTATAGAAAGTCCAGAGGATCACTGGAGCAAAGCCGAACTTCCCCAGTTGTCAGAGGTGATACAGGCGCTGCCTGCCCTTTTCGGACTGGACCTGAATGTGGGCAGACCATGTCATGTAAATGGTAAATGGCCTGTATTTATATAGCGCTTTTACTAGTCCCTAAGGACCCCAAAGCGCTTTACACATCCAGTCATCCACACACACATTCACACACTGGTGATGGCAGCTACATTGTAGCCACAGCCACCCTGGGGCGCACTGACAGAGGCGAGGCTGCCGGACACTGGCGCCACCGGGCCCTCTGACCACCACCAGTAGGCAACGGGTAAAGTGTCTTGCCCAAGGACACAACGACCGAGACTGTCCAAGCCGGGGCTCGAACCGGCAACCTTCCGATTACAAGGCGAACTCCTAACTCTTGAGCCACGATCGCCCCATGTCTGAGGAGATGTGGACACCGAGATACTTGAAGGACTGCACCCTCTACACTGGAGCTCCATTGATGACAATGGGCTTTGTGCTGACTCATTCTGAAGTCCACCACAAGCTCCTTGGTTTTGCCGACATTCAGCTGGAGGTGGTTATACTGGCACCACGATGTCAGATTCTTCACTTCATCCATGTAGGCCGCCTCATTGTTATTGGAGCCCAACACCACTATGTTGTCAGCAAACTTCACAATGGTATTGGAGCCGTGGGTGGCCACACAGTCTAAAGTATAGAGGGAGTAGAGCAGTAGCGAGAGTACACACCCCTGTGGCGCTCCCGTGTTGATGGCGATACTGTCAGAAATGCACCAACCCACCCTCACCACCAGAGTTCTGCCAGTGAGGAAGTCCAGCACCCATGCAGACAGACGACTGATGAGTCCTAAATCCCTCAACTGTGTGAATAGTCTACCGGGCACTATTGTGTTAAATGCTGAACTGTAATCAATAAACAGCAATCTCACTTAGGCTACGTTCACTCCGATTTTTTTTTTGTCTGCTTGTTCACACTACAAATAAAATGCGACAGCAAACGCGCTCTAGTGTGAACGCTCAAAGCGGCCGCATGCAGAAAAGAAGACGTCACACACAACGCGCTCTGTTTAGACCCAGAGCAACAGTATTGTTTGACTGATGGCCCTTAATATAAAGACTTCGGTCTTTACGTTTCCCAATTTTTGCTTTAAGTTATTTTGTTATTTACATAATAATGTAAATAACCTAATAATTATCCTTATTGCTGTTTTAGAGGAGCGGTGCTTCAAAGGATAGTTGCAGATTTCTGTCAGAATCTGCAGATTATACAGTACAAATAAAACGTTCACGTTGTCTTCCCAACAGTTTCACTGACATCTACACGGGATGGCCAGGAAGCATTCACAATGTCTTCTCTGGCGCTGATAATTGGAGTCTGTCTTGTGTCGGTGACGTAAAAGACGGATTTAATGCGACATGACCATCAAACAGCAGTCGCTTTCTAAAACATCAGATATGTATCGGATTCAGTACAACATACGAAAGTGACCCAGATCGGATTTGAAAATATCGGATTTGCGCCGTTCACACTGTCACACCATGATCGGATAGATGGGTCACATAGGGTCAAAAAAGTTGGATTTGATGCGCTTTCACCTGCAGTGTGAACGTAGCCATAGTTACCCTGTTTCTTGTCTATATGGCTAAGGGTGGTGTGCAAGACATGGGCGATGGCGTCTAGGTTGGTAGGCGAGTGGATCTGTTAGAGAAGGGTGCAGTCCTTCTCGAACACCTTCATTACTACAGAAGTCAGTGCAACAGGCCAGTAGTCAATCAGGCATGAGGGCATGTTGGACTTGGGCACAGGGACGACGGTGAATCTCTTGAAGCATGTGGAGACCACAGACTTATCCATGTATCACTCACTTAAAAAAAATCAACCAAACATGTAATTAAAAAAACTATATATAACCTCCATTTGTTCTCATGCATAACCACACTGAAGGACATAACAAAAGGGTGAGAACACTAAAATCCTGATACATTAGAGAAATGTGCAGTCAAAAATAAGCAATATGGAAGATAAACTGGCAATATTAGTACAACTATCCTACCACAGTAAGTTCTATTGGTTGTTAAGATAAAAAGACAAACATGATAATAATTATTATTAGTTCCTGTTCCAAATTCAAGATTCAAGGTTCCTTATTCGTCACATGCATAGTTATAAAGTATAGCTCACAGTGAAATGTAACCACCTCGACTTGTGCAAAAGGGGGGGGGGAGGAACTATTTCTTTACTATTTGGGACTCTTTCATTTATAATAAGCATCCTTTTTGAAACATGTCAGTTGTGTTTTTCCTTGTCTGATGCAATTATTAACACATAATGGGCAGATACTGTTGTAGGAATGCACTTTTAGTTTCATTTCTCAGTTTCCAGCGTTTCAGGCTTTGCAGCATTGTTTGTGTTGACCCAACTGACAATAAAACTCCCAATCCAAGGAGCATCCTTTCAGTCATTCATTCAAGGATCAGAGGTGGGCAGAGGGTGTCCAGCAACAAAAGGTAAGAGTTTCCAGTTTTCTACAAGTAATTTCACATTAACTTTGTTACATAGACTGGGAAAGGTAATTTATATCATGAAGCTAGTAGCAGTTTTATAGAAAAGTTATCGCTTTTTAATTTTTTGGAAATACATATGTGCACATGCGGTACATTCATCCTGTTCAGGGAAACAGAGGTCAATTGAATGTCCATAGAAAGCTTTTAATTTTTTCTTACATTCACCAGACGATTACTCATGCTTACTTTTTTCTCTGTGTAATGCTGTAGTGTTTTCATCTTGCAATATAACATTTCTTGTGAATTTACTTTGTAAATCAAGCTTAATGTAGAGATGTAGATGTATTATACAGCACTGTGTGTCAGCTGTAGTTATTTTACTTTTTCTTCTCGACTTTCACAGAGTGAGCGTTCAGTGTCTGTGGGTGAAGTTCAACATACAATGGCAATTGCAGGAAAACCCTTGACAGACTGGGACAGTGATGTCCTTGGCTGTTGTCAGGATATGAAAACTTGTAAGAAGCCAGTTAAATTTTACTGACTCACAGATTAAATTCAGGATTTTTTTTCCTCGTTTGTGTTGCCTTCATCTTTTGAGACTTGTTACCACTTTATTGATGTGTTTCTGTGTTTTTGTGTTTTTCAGGCTGCTATGGATTCTGGTGCTGCCCCTGTCTCGCCTGCACTGTTTCAGGAAACTTTGGAGAGAACAGCTGTCTCCCTTTATGTGATATATGTGGCCCTGGTATATTAGCAGCCTGTGGGATACCTATCTGTGTTCCTCCTGCAGTTTTGTCCTTAAGAGCTGGCATGCGAAACCGATACGGCATCAAGGTATGAAGCATTTGATGGTGACACTGAACTCAAAAATCAACTTAACTAGGAATTACAAATCTTATTCACCAAATCAAAAAAAAAAATCTATATTGGATTTAATCTATGCCTAAACCTTTTTTGTCTAACATTCACACACATAGTATCTCTTCCGAGGAGATTCCAAGGGATTAATCTACCAAACTTCTGATTGTTAGATTTTGTTGAACCTGCTCTTCCACCTGAATTACACAAAATCTGTATGCTTGTATTCCCTTTCTGCAGGGCTCTCTCTGTAAGGATATTGTACTTTCCTGTTTCTGCGAGTGGTGCTCCTGGTGTCAGATGCATCGCGAGTTAAAGCATCGCAAGAAAAACCCGACTGTCATCACTATACAGAATAACCCTGTTGTCAGCATGCAGCCTATTCCAACTGTCCAGCCAGCAATGATGATGATGCCTGCGCAACCAGTTGCAACTGGTTTCGTGTCTCAACCAACAGTGGTCATCCAAACAAAGTGACACTCGTAGAAGTCTGATGCTGCTCAGAGTGTGTTCTCATGTATTTACTTGTGAAAGCATAGAGTCTAATCATGCTCATGTTAAATCCTTGCTATTGATTTTGTAATTATCAAGAAAATTATCTCTATTAAACGTTAGCATAAATGATAGGAATGATGATTCACCTATTTGAAGTTTAGTTACAAATATGGATTTACGTTGTAGTTATAATAAAGTAATAATAATGTTTTACTGACTCAATAAAAAAATGAAATCACAGATATGGGCCTCATTGTGTACCTTGGTCCTACTTTTCTGAGAGGTTTTTCAAATAAGTGTAACACCCGTCCCACGTTCTACTGAGAGGGGCCCTGGGTTCCTATTGTTACTTTCCTACTGATATTCCCTTTTTGATACTTATGATATAAAATATGCAATAAAACTACACTACAGTGGAACCCCGACTTACGAAATTGATCAGAGAAGTCGGAGACCTCCGTGAGGAGCCTTCCGTTAATCCTGCACCACTGAACCTGTTGATGCTGGGGTATTGTCTCTGGATTAGCCTTTGCACAACATAGATGAGATGAACAACCCTGCAATGACCAGAGGCAAATAAAGCAAAGTTCTTAAAGGTTATGGGACTTTTGTAACGCAGAACTTTAGAAATTGTCAAATTCGGTTAAAAAAAAAAAAAGGCCTTCTCATGCATGTTCTGATTGAATATACAACAGCAGGCTATCGTTGGAAGATCCAAAAGAATAGGAATAGAAATACATTTCACTGCAAATAGTTTAGTTTATTAATTTTATCCTTCCATCCATCCATCTTCATCCACTTTATCCGGGGCCGGCTCGCGGGGGCAGCAGCCTAAGCAGAGAAGCCCAGACCTCCCCAGCCACCTCCTCCAGCTGTCCAGGGGAACACCAATGCGCTCCCAGGCCAGCCGAGAGATATAATCTCTCCAGCGTGTCCTGTGTCTGCCCCGGGGCCTCCTTCCGGTGGGACATGCCCGGAACACCTCACCCAGGAGGCGCCCAGGAGGCATCCTTGTCAGATGCCCGAGCCACCTCAGCTCCTTTCTATGTGGAGCAGCAGCTGCTCTACTCTGAGCCCCTCCCGGATGGCTGAACTTCTCACCCTATCTCTAAGGGAGAGGCCAGCCACCCTTCGGAGGAAGCTCATTTCCGCCGCTTGTATTCGCGATCTCGTTCTTTCGGTCACTACCCACAGCTCGTGGCCATATAGGGACGTAGATCGACCGGTAAATTGAGAGCTTCGCTGTTACACCCAGCTCTCTCTTCACCATAACAGACTGGTAGGCTACAGCGTCCACATCACTGCAGCCGCTGCACCAATCTGTCTGTCGATCTCCCGTTCCCTTCTCCCATCACTTGTGAACAAGACCCCGAGATACTTAAAAAAAAAACAAAAAAACAAGTTAGACCCTTCTCTTATTAGCAGTTACAGACCAATTTCAAAATTACCGTTAATTGCTGGAATTTTAGAAAAGGTTGCGGCTAAGCAGCTTTTCAGGTTTTTAAATCGGGAAAACAGCATGAAGGAAGTAAGACAGCGCAATGAGGAACACTGAAACAATGCTACACATGCCATAGATTCTCCAACAGTTCACAATCCACCAGATATACGTTTAATCTGAGATAAGGAAAAAAAAGAAACGACAAACGACACACAGCTAAAAGCAGACAAACGGCCAACAAGGGGAAATATGAAGTCACTCAAATATTTAACGTATCTATAGCTTTTTGTTGTAACTTGCTTAACAATGAAAAATCTGACACCAGGAAAAGATTTAAAAAATAAGCTTCTGTGGTGACTATTTTTAAACTGGAGTCACAAACAGACTTTCTACACATTTGATAATTAATTTTATTGATTATTTCTTCGTAAAATAACTATACAAAAACACAGGACTGACAGTCTTTTCAGTCAGTTACTGGGATTTAAATTAAAACCCAACATGCAAATTTGTTGGAGGTGTTTTCTGTCCATGTGGTCTTCAAACATCATCACCAAGTCATCTAAACAAATATAAAATAGTTATGGCTTTAATTAAATGACCCACATTTATTGTCTCAACTGTAGAAAACGTTTCACACACTGCCTCCCTGTGGTCACAATTCGAAACTACATGACAAACTGGCTTAATGAAATTAATGTTATTTTAACTGGATTTGAAGAAAACAGCTGTCCCCTCTTATGAGGTATATGTTCATTACCATCCTCTTTACCTCTTTGTGTTCCTCCTGTAGCCTTCTTTGTGAGGGCTGCCATGCAAAACAGATATAGTATTAAGGTGTAAAGCACTGGATGATGGCATATTCTGAACTAAAGGTGGAAAGACAAAAACATACTGTTTGTTCCTTCAGTGGTGCTGGTTTCAGTGCAAACGTACTGTTTATAAGGCTGAGGAAACCTGCAGTCAGCTGAGACTGAAGAAGTCACTTGAATCAGCGACGAAACGTTTCTCCCACTGAAAATGTCCAGATGAACAGAATCAACTTCTTAGGACCTACTGACCTGGATGAGCATGCATCTGTAATGATCTGTAAAACTAACTAACCCTTTAATACGTTTTTTTCTTTTGTTCTTCTTGTTATATTTTTGAACTGTGAGATTGATGTTTGATGTATAATAAAGTGTCATGATCCAACAGTATTTAAATCTCCTCTTGGCTTTTCACCAGCAAGCAAATAAGCAATGAAAAACACAGATGTTGTGTCAGCAAAATAAAATTAAAGCCCAAATAAAATGTGTACACAAAGTAAAATGGTAGAAAGACACACATGGTAACATTTAGTAGCAATTGCAGTCCATCCCCAACAGGTTGATTCTGTTTATCTGGACGTAACGTTTTCAGTGGGAGAAACATTTCGTCACTCATCCAGGTGACTTAGCTGACTGCAGGTTTCTCCAACCTTATAAACCTTGACACACTTCACCTCTCTAAAGCAGGGACAGTAATACAGTGGGATGCAAAAGTTTGGGCAACCTTGTAGTCATTATTTTCCTGTATAAATTGTTGGTTGTTACAATAAAAAAATGTCAGTTAAATATATCATATAGGAGACACACACAGCGATATTTGAGAAGTGAAATGAAGTTTATTGGATTTACAGAAAGTGTGCAATAATTGTTTAAACAATGTCATTTTATTGATTCCAAAACCTTTAGAACGAATTATTGGAACTCAAATTGGCTCGGTAAGCTCAGTGACCCCTGACCTACATACACAGGTGAATCCAATAATGAGAAAGAGTATTTAAGGGGGTCAAATGTAAGTTTCCCTCCTCTTTTAATTTTCTCTGAAGAGCAGCAACATGGGGGTCTCAAAACAACTCACAAATGACCTGAAGACAAAGATTGTTCACCATCATGGTTTAGTGGAAGGATACAGAAAGCTGTCTCAGGGATTTAAGCCGTCTGTTTCCACAGTTAGGAACATATTGAGAAAATGGAAGACCACAGGCTCAGTTCAAGTTAAGGCTGGAAGTGGCAGACCAAGAAAAATCTCGGATAGACAGAAGCGACGGTGAGAACAGTCAGAGTCGACCCACAGACCAGCACCAAAGACCTGCAACATCATCTCAGCAGATGGAGTCGCTGTGCATCGTTCAACCATTCGGCGCACTTTACACAAGGACATGCTGTATGCGAGAGTGATGCAGCGGAAGCCTTTTCTCCGCCCACAGCAAAAACAGAGCCGCTTGAGGTTTGCTGAAGCACATTTGGACAAGCCAGCTTCATTCTGGAAAAAGGTGCTGTGGACTAAAATTGAGTTATTTGGGCATAGCAAGGGGTGTTATGCATGGAGGAAAAAGAACACAGCAGTCTAAGAAAAACACCTGCTACCTCCAGTAAAATATAGTGGTTCCATCATGCTGTGGGGCTGTGTGGCCAGTGCAGGGACTGGGAATCTTATCAAAGTTGAGGGAATCATGGATTCCACTCAGTATCAGCAGATTCTGGAGACCAATGTCCAGGAATCAGTGACAAAGCTGAAGCTGTGCCGGGGCTGGATCTTTCAACAAGACAATGACCCGAAACACTGCTGAAAATCCACTAAAGCATTCATGCAGAGGAACAAGTACAACGTTCTGGAACGGCCATCCCAGTCCAGACTTGAATATTATTGAAAACCTGTGGTGTGAGTTAAAGCGAGCTGTCCATGCTCGAAAGCCATCAAACCTGAATGAACTAGAGATGTTTTGTAAAGGACAGTCCAAAATACCTTCAACCACAATCCAGACTCTCATTGGAACCTACAGGAAGCGTTTAGAGGCTGTAATTTCTGCAAAAGGCAGATCTACTAAATATTGATTTCATTTCTTTTTTTGTGGTGCCCAATTTATGCACCTGCCTGATTTTGTTTAAACAATTATTGCACACTTTCTGTAAATTCAATAAACTTCATTTCACTTCTCAGATATCTCTGTGTGCGTCTCCTATATGATATATTTAACTGACTTTTTTTTTTATTGTAACAACCAACGATTTATACAGGAAAATAATGACTATTAACAAGGTTGCCCAAACTTTTGCATCCCACTGTATCTGTACTCATTCACTTCTGTTCTTCAACGTCTTCAAGAAATTTAAAGAAGTCCAGACGCTTTTCATTCCAAGCTTCTTAAACTATGATGACCTGGATGACTGGGACACTTCACAGATATTCAGTATTATGTTTTTTTGGAGAAAAATACCGTTGCCTATTTGTCTAGTTTAATGATCTGTTTGAGTATAATATCCCATTTTGTTGTAAATATGTGGGTAAGACAATCAATAAATCAATCCGCAGAATAACGGATGACTTTAGGTGGTGTTTGAAAAAGGAAACACCACCTAGTTCAAAATAGCCGAGGATCTCTAATTTTATTTTAACAATTTAGGTGCCACAGCAGTGTGAGCTGTGCTAGAAACAGAGTGGAGCAGAAACACAACAATAATTATAACTTTACAAAAATATTTTAATTCCCCTTCGTTAAAATCAGATGAAAGCAAAGTACCTCTGAGGAAGGTGTAAAATCCAAAAACATAACCAGTGAGAGGAATTCCCGAACCACGAGCACAGAGTAGCACAATGAAATAGGACAAAACATCCACAGCAGTGCCCAACCAGCAGTTAGTAACCCAAGGTGGAAGTTTTCCAAACATGACTGCCAGGTGGTCTGTGAAGCTGAGAGATGCAAGAGTGACTCTTCAAGAACATATTCCCCACACGTTACCGTTCTAATTTACTGTCATACATAAAAGTGTCATTCTTTAAACACCTTTTAAAAACATTTTGTTAGTTTTTGCTAAACAGCACTCTGGGTGGTAGTTGGCATTTACATAACTCAAACTGGCTATCGTCATTTATGCTTCAAAATCCATAAGATGTTTTTTGGTGTTTTCCCTAATAAAAGTTACATCCCCTGAATCATAGTTGTTATTCACCTCTGGCTCTCTTCTACATTGTGTCTTCATCCTGTCTTCCTTCTCTCACACCAACCAATCACAGCAGATGGCCCCGCCCCTCCCTGAGCCTGGTTCTGCAGGAGGTTTGCCAATTATCTATGAAGCCCACATCGTTTCTGGGACACCACTCAGACAGCCAGCAATGGTTCTGTCGGAGGTTTCTTCCTGTTAAAAAGGAGTTTTTCCTTCCCACTGTCGCCAAAGTGCTGCTCATAGGGGGTCATATGATTGTTGGGTTTTTCTCTGTATCTATGAAGCGCCCTGAGGCGACTTTTGTTGTGATTTGGCGCAATATAAATAAAATTGAATTGAATTGAAGCTCATGGCTCTCCAACGGGAGATTGAGAGACCATTGACGGACATTTAGATCGACTGTAAAATTGACATGCAGTTGTTCGCACTAAAGGAAACCACCATCATTTCATGCAGTTACCATATCGGCGCCAGCCGTGGTCTCAAGGCTGGAGCTGGACAACAAAATTTCTCCCTGATAATAAACTGTGTTTAGACTGTTCCTTCCCATCCTATGCACCCTCATCCTGGATTCCAAACGCCTTCGAACGCTTATCTCCAAGGCCGAGGTCAGACGGTGGGTCTGGGCCCAGCGCTGGATTAATAGCTGCAGGGCAGGATGGCTGTGTCTACATCGGCTCACCTCTCACCCCCTTTACCCACCCCAGTTGCTCGTCATGTGGTTTATGGTGTTGTGATGTGGAGATGTATGTGCTCTCTGTGCAGAGGAGTTGTTTTTGTTTTCTGTTCTCATGCTGACCTGCCACCAGGAGGCCAGAATGAGTAGAGGTCTCGTTTTTTCCCCTCCTCCACTTGCCCATTGTATTGTACATTTCATTGTTTTTCCAGGTGTAAACTTTGCATGTGACAAATAAAAGGCTTGCTCGATTGATGTCACTTAAAAAAGTTTCTTTTTCACCATTCAAGCTCCCCCCGCTTTTCAGGTTTTCAATCGGGAAAACAGCATGAAGGAAGTAAGACAGCGCAATAAGGAACACTGACAAAATAGATTCTCTAACACTTCATAATCCATGAGATATACCTTTGAACTGAGATAAGGAAGGACAGATCTAAGACAAGGGACGCGCAGCTAAAAGCAGGCAAACTGCCAACAAGGTAAAACATAAAGTTACTTAAAAATATTTAACATACCAATAGTTGTTTGTTGTGCTTGCTTAACAAGGAAACAGCTGACACCAGGAAATAATTTAAAAAATAACCAAATGTGTTTTGGAGTTTGTACGTGCTTTGTCTCTAGGGGCCACCGTATATATTTATATATAAACATATATAAATAAAACCACGCTTTTTTTTATCAGTAATTCCTTTTGTGCATAATTTTATATTGTTGTTAATAATAAATGAAAGCAACCTGAAGAGCTGGTTGGTAGCCGGCTCTTTCGGCTCTTTTTAGTGAGCTGAGCCGAAAGAGCCGGTTCTATAAAAAGAGCCGGAAATCCCGTCTTCCTTCTCTCACCCAAACCGGTCGCAGCAGATGGCCCCGCCCCTCCCTGAGTCTGGTTCTGCAGGAGGTTTCTTCCTGTTAAAAGGGAGTTTTTCCTTCATACTATCGCCATGGTGCTTGCTCATAGGGGGTCATATGATTGTTGGGTTTTTCTCTGTATCTATTATTGTATGATCTACTGTACAATATAACTAATGTTGTGATTTGGCGCTATATGAATAAAATTGAATTGAATTGAATTTCTTCGTAAAATAACTATACAAAAACACAGGACTGACAGTCTTTTCAGTCAGTTACTGGGATTTAAATATAAGAAAAAATATATATTAAATTATTCTTTAAAAGCTTTAAATACAAAATCATTCATCCTGCTGTTTAACTGCACTGCTCATTAAAACCCAACATGCAACTTTGTTGGAGGTGTTTTCTGTCCATGTGGTCTTCAAACATCATCACCAAGTCATCTAGACACATATAAAATAGTTATGGCTTTAATTAAATGACCCACATTTATTGTCTCAACTGTAGAAAACGTTTCACACACTGCCTCCCTGTGGTCACAATTCGAAACTACATGACAAACTGGCTTAATGAAATTAATGTTATTTTAACTGGATTTGAAGAAAACAGCTGTCCCCTCTTATGAGGTATATGTTCATTACCATCTTTACCTCTTTGTGTTCCTCCTGTAGCCTTCTTTGTGAGGGCTGCCATGCAAAACAGATATAGTATTAAGGTGTAAAGCACTGGATGATGGCATATTCTGAACTAAAGGTGGAAAGACAAAAACATACTGTTTGTTCCTTCAGTGGTGCTGGTTTCAGTGCAAACGTACTGTTTATAAGGCTGAGGAAACCTGCAGTCAGCTGAGACTGAAGAAGTCACTTGAATCAGCGACGAAACGTTTCTCCCACTGAAAATGTCCAGATGAACAGAATCAACTTCTTAGGACCTACTGACCTGGATGAGCATGCATCTGTAATGATCTGTAAAACTAACTAACCCTTTAAAACGTTTTTTTTCTTTTGTTCTTCTTGTTATATTTTTGAACTGTGAGATTGATGTTTGATGTATAATAAAGTGTCATGATCCAACAGTATTTAAATCTCCTCTTGGCTCTTCACCAGCAAGCAAATAAGCAATGAAAAACACAGATGTTGTGTCAGCAAAATAAAATTAAAGCCCAAATAAAATGTGTACACAAAGTAAAATGGTAGAAAGACACACATGGTAACATTTAGTAGCAATTGCAGTCCATTTCCATCCTTATCCACAAGTTGGCTTCAGTCTCAGGCGGCATGTGCGCCCAAAGCACGCGCATCTCGAAGCACAATACTCCAGTCCACCAGTAGGTGGCAACAATACAACATGGGAATTAGATTAAATATCCCAAAAGGTTGATTCTGTTCTTCTGGACGTAGCGTTTTCAGTGGGAGAAACGTTTCGTCACTCATCCAGGTGACTTCTTCAGTCTCAGCTGACTGCAGGTTTCCCCAACCTTATAAACCTTGAGACACTTCACCTCTCTAAAGCAGGGGCAGTAATATCTGTACTCATCCAGTTCTGTTCTTCAACGTCTTCAAGAAATTTAGTCCAGACGCTTTTCATGACAAGCTTCTTAGATTACGATGACTGGGACACTTGTACACTATATGTGGGTAAGACAATCAATCAATCAATCAATCGATCCGCAGAATGACGGGTGACTTTGGGTGGTGTTTGAAAAAGGAAACACCACCTAGTTCAAAATAGCCGAGGATCTCTAATTTTATTTTAACAATTTAGGTGCCACAGCAGTGTGAGCTGTGCTAGAAACAGAGTGGAGCAGAAACACAACAATAGAAATCGACGTCTTCTCTGTTCAGGACGTCTTAATTATCACACCTGGTGTTACGCATCCTGTCTGCCTAATACCAGGTGAAAACTCACTGTATACTGGAGCCTGCATTAAATATGTGGAAGGAGCTTATGATCCTTTGTGATGAAGACCTAAAATGCTATTCTGATATTCTAATAATATTATATTATCTAATATTCATGTTGCAAAATGTAAGTAACAAACAATGAAACAAAAAACAAATAAACAAACAAAACTAATATCTTTAGTCTTCCGTGAGACTATAAAACAGGCCATCTCAGCAACATCACCCTAAATATTTGCCAAAATAAGTTACAAATAAAATCCTAGGTTTTTTTCAAGTCTGTTGTAAAATTAGATTAGCTGTCAAAAATTTGCACTGAAGACGATTTTGTTGTTGCAATAGTTTCTGGGAGTACTGGACCCCATTTTGCCTTCACCTGCCACAGCAGGGTGCTAAAAGCTTCCCCTGAGATTTTGGTCCATATCGATATGTCAGCATCACACAGTTACTGGAGATTTGTTGGCTTTACATCCATGATGTCAATCTACTGTTTCAATAATATGCTGCAGTGTAAGTTGGTACCAAAGTGAAGTAAATATCCACAACACCAGAGTTTTTATAGTTTCTGTTTTCAAATGACTGTTTTTAGTATTTCTTGCTCAAAAGTGTTTGGTTTAATTAGTTTAGTTTAATTTGTAAATACTTTATGTCAAAAGTCAGCACAAATTACAATAAAAATACAGAACTTTTTGAAAGTAGTTACACTGTTGTTGGCATTAAGAGTCTCAGTAAATACATTCATCAATCCCTCATCAGACCAGCTCATAATGTTTGTTTTTTTTTACCAATATTACAAATACTGAAAATGGAGATATTTCTCCCATGTTTTTATTTTTTATTTTTCTGTTTTCCAAGGTCACATAATCGTTTTTAGATTTTATTTCAATTTTTAGTTAACTACAGGGTTTTGTTTTTACATCTAGTTTTAATTTTGTATTTAGTTTTAGCTAACTATAATAACCGTGCCCCACCACCAGCCAGAACTGTGGATACAAGACACGATGGATGCACATGGATGGATCCATGCTGTAGGCCATCTACAGTTCCATATGTGTTGTGTTTAGAGATGCTGTTCTGCATATCTTGGTTGTACAAATTTCCCTTTCAAGCACATCTCAAGGATGCTGTTGCAGTGCAGTGTTTTTAATTTTCTATCATCAAGTTGCAGTATACAAACCAAAGGTTCTGTTTGGTTTTGCTCTTTATTTGCAAAAGAAAAACACAAAGTCCAACTCTAGCAAATCTGTGTATATTTTTAAAAAACCTCAACTTATCTGTTAACAGCATGTTAAGGATACATTTTTCTCACATACACACACAGTTGAATAGTATCATAGATGGTTCACATAAATTATTTTACTTATACTGGCTCTAACATTAAGTATACAACATATTTCTGTATTAGTAAACTGTGTACATGACTAAAGATGATATCCGATCTCGGACAGCTAGATAAAGATGTCCACTGTCCCCTCTTCTGCTTTTTCTCGTTCTGTAAAGAGGCGGTGTGTATTATGGTTAATGTACATAGCCTCTGAGAGTGTATGACATTGGGAGAGCATGGTATGTATCTTTTTACCTAATGCAGCATTGATGGATCCAGCCTCTTCATCTCCCTCTGGACCCAATCATCGTCTGGATTGGCACACACAGGTTTGGACTTCTTTTTCATCTGAAACCTACATATGTGAGTATCATTATTTAAAGTTCTCAAGCTTATTTTAGAAGCTCACACACTTCATTAAATGTCGATCATGCACTTCCTAAATTGGGTTTTTCTTTTTCCGTCAGTCTGTGCTTATTAATTATGCTGGAATTTGACAGTGCAGGAAAACAAAACCAGTCAGAAGTGAAGGATCTTACACTGTATACTCACAAAACAGCTGTCATGTTGCAGACAGTGTTCGGTTCCTGCATAGTGTAACCGACGATGTTTCTCTTCTTTTTTATGTCGTTAACATAGCCGAGGCAGCACTTGCCATACGAGCCTGGAGAGAAAGTTAGAGAGTAACGGAGAAATAAACCACCCCGCTTGGAAATGTTGTGGACAGTGCTGTCCAGTATTATTCCCACATCCCCTCACTAAAAAAAACAACAGGTGTTCAGAAACAAAGACAAAGGAATGAGGCTTCAGGAACTGTGGTTAACCCAAGATGTGGCATAAAAAACCCCACCAAAAGATGGGTGCATATTTTTAGTCAGATTTTTAGAAGATACTGTGAAGAGCTGCATGGTTACATTTCTGTGAATTCTGTTAAAAGTAGATATTTAAGTGGAAATGTCACAGTTGAGTTCTGCATCCAGTCCATTCTGTTTGACTTACCTTGTGCCAGACTCAGGTATGTGCAGATGAAGAGAAGAATGAAAACAAAAGCATGAAACTTCATCGCTGCTGCTGTTGTTCTTGTTGTTTTGCTCATTGCACAGAAACACTAAGAGATTAAATAAAAGAGCAAAGTCAAACAGAAAGGTGGAGGCAGAATAAATCACACCCACTGCTTTACAGATGTTGGGCAAATATACAGTTTTTTCCAAAGCAAATCCCTCCCTCTGTGCTCTTTCATAAGAGCACAGAGGGAGGCATTTGTTCTCATTTCTTTAGTTCAATCTAAAAAACATCCCAAAGGTGCCCTCAACAAATTTGATTCAAGCTACAACGACTACAGCAGATACAAAGTAACTGAAGGTCACGTCATTAAGAAATCAGAGAAAACATCCGTCAATGATTTGGCACAGGAACCAGGATGTGTATATTAATGAGACCAATAGTGTGATACTGAGTTCAGTATGTAGCCCACTATATTGTGCTAAATAAATCATTTTTTGGGAAATCAAAAAATATGTTAAATATTGTACTATACTAAATGAAAAATGATCACCTGTGAATAAAAATATACACAAAATGTATAATTTGTGTTGACCATCATGTCTGGTTCTGAAGAATCAACATGCTGGTTTAAAGCTTATAAAAATTGCACAAACTCTTTTTGCCTCAGCTGCTGCGTTTCCATTTTTATTTGTAAATTTTTCACTACATCACTGCATCCATTTTCCATTTTCCAAGCAGAATGTAAAGAAATGAGGGGTGGTTCTACACTGTCGCACAGACCATATGGGAAATGTGAACATGTTTAATTGCTGTGAAATTGTTGGCTCATGTGAACCATCTAGTGTTCTCTTAATTACTTAAAAAAATCCTGAACAATACACACTTTTTTACTGACACTAATGATAAAAATATTTAATGTTTAATATTTTTGTTTCAAATTTCATTATCAGTTATACCAGTGTTCCCAGTTCACAGGAAAATCTGACAACATTGTTAAACAGGGTCAGAAAAATAAAAATAAACATTTTACTTAAGTCCTTAAATTTAAATAATTATATATAAACATTGCATTTGGGGGGTTAAGACAGTTATTTACATATTAGATATTATATATTTTGACTTACCTTGTGCCAGACTCAGGTACGTGCAGATTTTATTTTTATTTGAATTTTATTTTATTTGTATTCTTTCACTTATTGTTGCATTTGTGTTGTTGCTGCCTGTGTTTGAGTAATTTCTGTAACTGTGAGACACCTGCTGCTGCCGATCTTGGCCAGGTCTCCCTTGAAAAAGAGGTTTTTAATCTCAATGGGATCTTCCTGGTTAAATAAAGGTTAATAAAATAATAATAAAAATAAATAAGCTTATAATTGCTGTATACACTACAAAGCCATCACCTTATGTTATCTAACAGGTGAAGAGTTATTGAGCTAGAACAGATTCCTATTTTGTAACAAATATGTGACAGAATACAAAGAAATAAACTTCAAAAGAAAAATAAAAACAAAGAAATGCTATCGTTGTTATGTGTCGCTTGTTTCTAGCCTGGAAACAGAGAAAACGTACTTTTAACAGTGTTTTTAGGCTGTGATTGTAACTCTTGTTTTTCTTTCTCCGTTGCTGCAGTCGGTCTCTGTCTCATTGGTCCAGTTCTCATAGCAGACAAAGCCGGTCATTGACCCAGAGCCACAGATCAAGAGCACAGCTGTAGCACAGTCCCAGCCAGACGTGGGCTGTGTTGGTGTTCTTGGCTGCCTCCTTCACCAGTTCCTGCTGTTCCGGGTTTGTGATGGAGACCAGGTCAAACATGCACTCTGCATTATTTTAAGGCCTCATGCTATTATTTTTCTTTCTTTAATCAAAGGTTTTTGTTTCTCTTTGTATGTTGTTTTTTTTAAATAAAAAATTGTTACTTGCTCAGGATAAGTATTACTATAAATCTTGTATCTTTGTCAGATTATGGAAAGTTTATATAAGCATACAAATGCTGTGGTATATTTTACTCTACAGTACGTATCGCTTTTAAACTTATTTAGGAATAAAGCATTCTACAGTTTGAAAAATAAAAAACAGCTTCTAACACATTAGCTTTGAGGACCAAATGTTGCCTTAGTCCCTGATGTATCCCACCCACTAACAGGCTCTATGATGAAGAGATAATCAGTGTAATTCACCTTATGCCTGATCAACTTAAATGATTGTTATGTGTCATCTGTTTCTAGTATTGGCACATTTTTAACCCATGGCTGCTACACTGCTTTTAAAACCAGTCACAGAGAACAGATGAAGTTAAACTTCTCTCCATCATCTTTCTTGAACCATTTATGTTCTCCTCCTGTCTCCATGGCTACAGCCAGGTTGCAATGTCCAGTGTCTGTCTCATTGGCCCAGTTCTGATAGCAGGCAAGCTGGTCATTGACCCAGAACCACAGATCGAGAGCGCAGCTGTAGCGCAGTCCCAGCCAGACATACGGAGTGGTGGCATTCTTGGCTTTCTCCTTCACCAATTCTTGCTGTTCACTGCTTGTGATGGAGACCAGGCCATCATGGTGCTTTCTGCAGTAAATTAAGGCGTCGTCCCAATTTTTGCTTTCATTGATCAGGATCCATTTTTCTGTCATGAAAGAACACATGATGTTCGTTTATAAGAACAGAAGAAAACTCCATAGTAGTTTGTGTTATTTAGCTTGATGATGAAACTTATACCAGCGTTCCTCATGTACACTTCTTTCAGTGAGAATAAGAAAGATTTAAAAAATTATTTTAACATTTATTCCTTCAGTAAGAAAACTGACAGAAACCAGATGTAAAAGCTGAATCTTTGCAAATCTCACCATCATAGCAGAAGAAAGGTTTTGTGTTGTTACAATCATCAGCGCTCCATTTTCCTTCTTTGTTTAATGCAATCATCGCACACTTCCTGGTGCCGCTGTCAGTTTTAGAAAGCTCTACAGGCAACTCATGCACACTTTCCCAGTGTCTGTAAGAAGAATTACTCCCATCTGACCACCTCCAGGTGTCTCTGAACAGGCCGATCCATGATGGTGGTTTACGAGATAATTTACTGACTGCTTCCTTTAACTGTTCTGCTCCACTGGCCAGGTCTGTGTGGTGCTGTCTGCAGTAGCTCTGAGCCTCACGCCACTTTTTTTTTGTGTCAATCAAATGGAGTGATTTGTTTTGTTCTGTGGAATAAAGAGAAAAAAGTGTCACAAGAAATGCACATTTTTTGATCTCAGACAATAGTTTTTTTTCATGAAAACTGGAAAATATTAACCTGGAATACTGAAAATTGTGATCCTTTCATTGTGCTGTATTGTAACAATAAGATCAATAATTAATGACTAGCTCAATAATTCATACTGCATGTCGAAACAACCCACTAACAAAAAATGCGACTTAAAAAAGAGTCCAAAGCTGAAGTATGATTGTAAAAGTACTTTCATGTTTTACTCTCTGTAGCAACGTTAGGGGAATACCCACTGCTGTGACATCATGCTCAGGATGTCTTTGCTCTGTGTGGCAGAGAAACAGTTCTCTGAAGTTTTATTCTTTCCCAGTTAAATTTACACAATTTATTTCCTTTCCTTTTCATAGTCTTTTATTTTAGGTCACGAGCAGTTGTCTAAGCATTTCACTGCATATCGTACTGTGTATGACTGTGTATGTGACAAATAAAATTTGAATTTGAATTTTATGTTATTTTGTGTAATACCATTTGGCACCACAAGATGGTGCAGTAAATCAATGAAACATACAGTCTGCTCTGCTCTAAAAAAAAAAAAGCAGTGCTTCTTTTCATATTCATTAGAGGTGAATTATATTTAAATATGAACAGTTATTTAATTAATTAATTAATGATTGCCTTATTCTCACCATTATAGCAGACAAAAGCGTGATTGTTAGAACAGCCAACATCCACCAGCCCATCAGGGCTTTTAATCCGTCCACAGTTCTCAAGATGTTCAGGTTTATCATTAGGTTCCCCTACTTTCCATTTCATCTCTTTATCATGGAACTCCACTCCTGGCAGAGACCAGTGCCACATCCTGTTTTCTCTTCCTGATATGCTGTACAGCCCAATCCAGGCGTTTGCTTGATTCTCTGTAGAATCTATGTACAGAGTCTCCCTATATGTCACGTCAGGCACTGTGGCCAGGTCTTTATATCCTTCTTTACAGTAGCTCTGAGCTTCGTCCCATGTTTTAGGCTCTTTAATAAAATAGTACTTATAGCGCTGGCATGAAAACAAGGAACACTGACCTAAAAAGAAAAAAACAAATATACACCTTCATAAATGTATAAACATAATGATGTCAGAGAAGTCATTAAGAAAGTTAAATCAGGAGGGAAGACATCACATAAAGAAAGCAACACATGCCTAAAACGAGTAGTTTCAGTGCTTTTAGTGATTACACAGTAACAGTGCACTAATCTGAAGTGAATTATTTTGTAGTTTTTCCAGTAAAATGATCTACTTACCCATTAGAATGAGCAGAAAAGGTCTCCAGTGCATCTTTGCTCTGTTTGATAGACCCAGTATTTCAGTGTGTGGTTAGTTTTTTTTAAAATTGTTGTTGTTTTTAGAAGTGGAGAAAAGACAATTGTCAAAGTTAATATGGTTTCACTGCTTTGTCTAAGAAAGCTCAATAGAAGGACGGATAGCAATAACAAAGGAGGGGAATGTGCAGATGATAAAAATGCAACTAAACAAGGAAAATAAACAAGAAGCTGAGACTTTTTGTTTTGTTTTGCAATTTCACAGCTTGGAACAGCCGTTTTAACACAAACTGTTTTACTGCAGGACTATTTTATCACTGCCTTATATTGCTATTTTTGTTTCTGTCATTATAGCCACCCCCTGTGACAGCAAACAAGAATAAAACATGGGCTCTACATTTAATATGTGAAAATACATTAATATCAATCTCTAAAGAAATACATTTTAACCTCTATTCTGAGCCAATAATGTCAAATTACACTACAAAGTTTCTACTTACGTCAGGTTGTTCCTCTGTCCCTGCTTCACTCTGATCTGTTCTTATTCTGGGTCATTGAATGAAACATTCAGCTCTAACAAGAGGATTCTGTATTATGTATTTGAACATTCAAAACAGAAGTCAGTCATTCACAATCTAATCTAGATGAAGCCATGGAAAACAGGAAAGACGACAGGCCGATCTTAAATTCAAAACCGGACCAGGAAATGTGCAGCTATTGCACATTTAAAAAACAAAAACATTTCAATAAATTCAAATTATCTGTCACCATAATGCCTTTCATCCACTTTGAAGGTGAGATTCATATCATATGGTTATTTATAGCTACTCTAAAGATGCAGCATTTGACATCTGCTTTCTATCAGTGTACTTTATGAAGATGAACTGAAACTTTTACTCCCACGAATCCCTTTTTTCCTATTTAAAAAGCACACACAGCTGGTGGATGTCAGCCACGTGAGCCAGTGATAATACTCAAGTGTGTGACTATCTGTGATGTGTCAAATTCTAGTAGATTTATATCAAAGTTTGCAGTGATCAGTAAATCTAATTGTGGTGGAGGTGTGGTCCCTGGATCAACTGCAGGGGACGGGTGGTGCCAGGGAGGTTGGTGGGTCAGGTGGGGATGATTTATGATGAGGTTTTCCCCCTTTTCAGTGATGTCACAGACCGGAGATGGAGGGGGAGGGTGCAGCTGACTGCAGAACTGGCTGCCGTGGGTGCTGAGAGTGAAAGTGTCCCTGAACGATTAATAAACCCATAAAGGTGAACACGGGGTGCTGGCTCCTTTACAGTTGTTTACAAATCATTTTTATAGCAAATGAAAAAGAAACCAAGTGTTTGTTCCATCACTTACCTTGAATAAGAGGGACAGGAGACCAGCCACAAAGGCTGGCACATCCCACATCGATGGAGACAACACTGAATGTCACACCGCTCAGAGAAAAACACTGAAACATGACTGTAGAAAAATGTGGTCCACACCGAATAGTCATTAAAAACATACGAACAGAATTATATTAAGGTTTGTAACTTCATCATGCACATATTGTTATTAGACTTTGTTGGTTCTCGCTGGATGAAACTGGATGCAAAGAAGATTAAAATCTCGTAGTGACTGGTTGGGTCGCTGCAGTTTTTCATGTTGGTCTGCAAACACAAAGTGTCACAAGGAAAAACACTCATTCTTATCAATGTTATATAGATCAATATTTAAGTATAATTTCCCAATAATACACATCTTATGTGTAGTGAGGTGTTTTATACTAGTGTGGTCATCCTGTAAAAAGTGTGAAAAGTTATTATTGTTTGTAGCCTGGACGATGCAACAATATTGTATTTTTCCAGACTTGCTAGAAATATAAGGTCTATCACCGGTAAGCCTGTCAGAAAGAATAGATGAAGTTTAACTCTTCATCTGTTTTCTTGGACCACTCGTCTTCTCCTACTTGCTTCTACAGACATGTCAAACTGTCCAGTCTCTGTCTCATTGGTCCAGTTATCATAGCAGAGAAGCTGATCACTGACCCAGAACCAGAGATCAAGAGCACAGCTGTAGCACAGTCCCAGCCAGATGTGTTGGTGTTCTTGGCTGCCTCCTTCACCAGTTCCTGCTGTTCCATGTTCATGATGGAGACCAGGTCAAAGGTGCACTCTGCAGTAATTTCAGGCCTCATCCCGTTATTTGCTTTCTTTGATCGGGATCAACATTTCTGCCATGAGTAAACACAGATGTTTGGTTGAATCTGAGGACATCGGGCTTCAGTAAGAACGACATTAAAATGTGAGGCGAAACAAAACAGGGCACAAAAAAACAAACAGAAGAAAAAGTACGAGTTAGGCTTTACGTTTTGACTTTAACATTTTCCCCGTATCATCTTTACTTTTCTTACTTTACTTCATTGCTTTGCTTTCTTCATTTCAATATGGCATCTTACTTAAAATTCTAAAATTAATCAAGTAAGAATGCTGACAAAGACCTTATTTAGAAATCTCACCATCATAGCAAAAGAAAGGTTTTGTGTTGTTACAATCATCAGCGCTCCATTTTCCTTCTTTGTTTAATGCAGTCATTGCACATTTCGTAGTGCCACTGTCAGTTTTAGACAGCTCTTCTTCAACTCGTGCACACTTTCCCAGTGTCTGTAAGAACAGTCACTCCCACTTGACCGCCTCTGGGTGTTTTTGAATGATAACTAATAAGTAAAAAGTTATATCAAAACTAAGAGAGTGAAAATGGTGAGTGAAGAGAAAATACTCAAGTAAAACCCTCAGCAGCTTAAACCTGTTGCAGTGTAGCTGGAAGCAGCTCTCCAAACTGGGAGCTGGAACGGCAAGGGCGGGGTAAGTGGTCAGATTAGATCAGATTGGTGATCTAATTGATCACCAATCTGATCCAAGGGGTGCTGTGATGCAAAGAGCTGCCGAGTAAAAACCAGCTTCAGGATGAAGGAGTGCATTGCCAGAGGATGGAGGTGGCAGACAACAGGACGGCTGAGGGAAGGAAAACAAAGGCTGAATAAATGTTTCTATGAACAAAACCCTCTTTCTGTGAAACTCTGTGGTGGCCAGCACTAACTGTGGTTAGCTGAAGACTTGGCAAAGAGTCGTGGTGAGCACTGCTCATCAGTACTGGCAGCTCAGTTGCCAGCAGGTGTGGAGACACGCAGGAATGCAGTGACTCCACCCAGGGGTGGAAATGACGACTCGGTGGAAAAACCCAAGCACTCACCCGGACCATGACAATTTCATGTTAGCACTACTGGCACCACTTTCTCTGGTTTATAAAATATAGTCTATTTCGAGGAAGAACAGTAAAGAAAGCATGGAAATGTACAGACTTTACTATTGTTACTTCAAGTTTTAGGAATATCTGCCTCCATTCACTGTAAAAAAACAAACAAACAAACAAATAAAAAAGACTTCAAATAAATATTTTTATAAAAGAAAATGGTAAAAACATTCAGACCTGGACATTGGTCTTCATTCGTCTTTGATTGTCTCCCCTTTGTGGGCTAAGGAAGAATTTACTGCTGGAACAGGAGGACTGTAATCTGCATTTGAATATTAAAAAATAAGTCTGAATTCCATTACATCCTTCAACATCTAATTTACATAATGTCATGTAAGCAGAAGAGACAAGAGGCCAAACAGACGCTCTACTGCTCCTCAATCCAAACTGCTCAGCCCGACTGTTCCTCTGATATACTTCTTCCTAATCCTGTCATTTCTGGTCACTCTCAGCAAACATCTCAACATCTTGAGCTCTGCCTCCTTCAGGTTTGGCTCCTGTCTTTCTGTCAGTACCACTGTCTCCACCGTCCTTCTGTGGAGTGCACATTTTCAAGCCCCAACGCTTTTTAAGTGTTTTGACTACCACCATGCTGGTTTTGCTGGAGCCATAGAGTACTGCATTTGTTGAGGGTAGAGTGCTAAGCTATCAGCTAATGCTTTGTTATTATGAAGCTACATCCACTATCTGTACAAGTGCATCGGAAACAGACAATAAAATACAGTATGAGCCACCAAATCTCAAGAAAAAACTTTTTGGATCATCTGTATCATTCAGCGAGCTAAACATAGTGAACAGTCTCAGGTTCTGTGAGCTGAGGTGAGGTCCACACACAGGTCAGCTATAGCCACCACTAGGAAAACAGACAGGGCTGTGCCCCCCCCCCCCCCCCCCCCACACCCTCTAGCAGATCATTACATGAAGGAACCTTTTAAAAACAAACACGTCCATGCTCACAGGTGTACACACGGGTGATCACACACACAAACTACACCCTTTTTGGCTCCTACCTCAAAGCACACTGTGCGCTCTCGATCTTACGTGCTGCACAATAATGTTTAATATTTAGTATTTACAGTTATATTCCCATATATCATCGTGATGTTGTTTATTCTATAGCTCTCGTTTTCTTCTGCTTGTTTTCTTTTTTCATTCTTAACAGGTGAAATTAAAAAAGTATCTACTGTTATCTATTGTTAGCTAGTTTCTTGTGATGGTGTTGTTTTTATTATGTTGCTCTTTGTTGTTTGTTTTCTCTTCTGGTTTTTTATCTCCATACAGGTGATCCAGTTGTTTTGTTTGTTTTTCTTTTTTTTCCCTTCCCCCCTTTCTCACCTTCTCTTCTCCCCTCTATTTTTCTTTCTCTCCCTCTCTTTCTGTCATTCTTTCTCCCTGTCCAATCCCCCAGTCATGTCTGTCTTATCTTTAAAAAACGAAAATAAAATAAATACATAATTATAATAAAGGTCAAATGGACCAATATGGCAAGGCCATGATGATCCACTTGGTAAAGTAAATCCACTTGGCATCTTTCTTGGCCTTCAGACAACAATTCTGATGGCTAAAGATCCAAACGGGACAGGCAAAAAAAAAAAAAAAACGAAAACAGAAAAACGAAAACACAAGAAACACAATCATTAAATCAAAACAGGAACCAAGACTCAAAAATATTAGTTCTGTATTTCTCAAAATTCTGTTTAAGATACCATTTTGTATAAAATCCTGTGAAAGTTATTATCACCAAAATTAAATTGACTAAATAAATAAACTTGCTTTTTAAATCTAGTAAAGGAGTAAGGTATACTGCAAGTGAGAAGCAAGTGTCCAAAGTTTTTATCAGTTACATGAAATTGCCAAAATGAAGCCTTATTTTCCTCCTAAAGACCTAGAAAAACTCATTCATGCGTCCATCACCTCTAGCCTGGACTACTGCACGTCTCTCTATTTAAACAGCCTTCTCTCCAGCGTTTGCAGTTAGTCTAACACTTGTCTTTTAACAGGTGTTAGTATGTATGAACACATCACTCAGGCTTTACACTGTACATTATCGTACTGATTTTAAGATTCTTATAAGATTCTAATTATACATGACAAACATGACAAACTCAGAATTTACATTTAAAGAAGAGTAACTGCAAAAAACAACAGGAGCCCTTAGAGAGCCCCGAAGGGCAAGGGCTACACAAAAACACTGACGTTTATACTGAGATGGAAATCTGGTGTAGTGTATTCATCTTTTTGTGTCATTGTGAACTCATTTAATGTGTGTTGAAAAAAAATGTTTCAAAGAGCTCAAAGAAAGTTCTTATAACCCCTAATAACTAATATATCATTTAAAAGTTTGGATATGATCCTTTGGAAACTAAAGCTTTATCCTAAATTTTATGACCCTGACCTTGTACCTATACATAAGGTGTAGTTTATAATCTTTAACCATTTGTATGGAGCAGATTTTGGCTTATATGAGCTAAAAGGAAACTTTGAGATTCTCTTGAAATTTGAAGCTCAAGGTCAGATGCTTAGCCACACTAGGTACTTGTGTCCCCCAAGGCCTAGTATACTTTGAAGTTTGAAAATGCTTCACAAAAAATTGTGAGTAATATAAAGTTTTCACTGATTTTGGGCAAAAAGAAATTGCCTGTGCTGTTCTTAGTATCTACCCTCACATAAAATTTGAACATACTTTGAAAACTGTGGTGACTCGACAGATGGACAGACAGACAAAAAAAACTAAACAAATGAAACCAATTACATACTCACTCCCTTCAGGGGGAGAAAAGAGTTTTACTTGCCTTTAATCATTCAAGCACTCATTTTCATCATATTTAGAGACTGTGGAGCTCTCTTTAGAGCATTCAGAGGGTGTGCTCAACATTTACAACGAGCTGCACCTCTGGGCAACACTTTTGCCATCTGTCACATTAAACAAATGTCCAGGACAAACATCCCAACCTTTTCTTTTTTATAAAACTTATAGTTGTTGGGCTGAATCAGATAACCCTGAACCATCCTTTAGTTGTTCTGCTGTAGGTTCGCGCTGCTGGTTGACTTCCCATGATGCACTGAAAATGTCTTCCCCTCTTTTCTCTCCCAGTGCGTTTATTCACACCACCGCTGCATGGCAATGTTTGTCTGCTGCCACAGTCTGCGTTTTATCCAAGATCTCTCTAAGCGGTCCTTTTCTCTCGTCTCTCACCTCTATACTGGTCAAGCTGGATGCTAGCTGCCCCACCCTGAGCCTATAGGACAGCTAAAGGTCCTTCCTGTTAAAATCGAGTTCCTCCTTCCCACCAAGTGCTGTGCTTAAAGGTTCGTTTGATCATGTGGCTCGTCTATTTCATATTGTAAGGTCTTTACAATATAAAAAGCCAAAGGAAAACTTTAATGTGGTGCTATATAAATAAAACCTTATTGAATTTCTTATTGAATTTAAATAATATTATTAAAAATATTTAGAAAAGGGAAAATTCACAATTCTTAAATCTTTTTCGACTGAACTTTTACCCATTTCCAGACATTAATTTTTAACATCTGCTGGTGAAACTCAAAATGTACTTACATCATCAGATGACCTCAGTTTGCAAAACTGGATTAAGGTTGAGTGTGAGGAAAATGTGAGTCATTTTTGTGGAAAAACATATCAAATAACGATCTTAAAGAAAACAAGAAAACTGCAAAGACATGTGTGCAGTTTGAAAAATTGCACATAAACGTCAGTCAGTGTTTGGCAGTCAAACTAAGCAGAATAAAGGCTACAATAAAGGCTAAAAAACCTAAAAGAAATCTTTAAAAGAGAGATCAGACGTTTAAATAATTTTGGCAGATTATTTTTTAAATTTTTTTAAGGCTAATACATTTGTTAAATTACATTTTGGTTTCAATCATCCAACTGACTGATGACCACTTTGCACATCACGTACCATTAACCAAATGATGACAATGAAAAAACATCAGCATGACAATATCAATCACATTATTGTGATTTCTTTAACAACACGCCTGTTGTTAAATTAAAAAAAAAAAAATGGAAATTGAGGTTTGGCCATCCAAAAGAAGCACACTGACTGTGTTTACAGCGATGTGGTCAACAGGTTTGCCACACCTCAGTGCACGTTGTTGTTTTAACCTTTTTTTATGTGTAATAGTTCTGGTTCGGCTGCATTTTTTTCCGAGGTATCTGAGTAATGCACGGTGCACATGCAGCATGTTCTCTCAAAGCTTCCTGACTTCACAACAAGACTTCCAGCTTTAACAGGTAAGATTTTTTGGTTGCTAGTAAAAATGGAAATTTATAATCAAAACAGTGAGAGGTGTGAGATTATATCAAACAGCTAGAACAGAGAAGAAATCATTTTTATCGTATTTTAAAAATATATATTTTCTGAGGTGTAAAAAGCTACATTTGGAAGATGACTTGTAAACGTCTACAAAAGCTTGCAGATCTAACATAAAACTGATCTGTTCTGGCTTTCACCTGAAAGATGTAAACTAATGTAATCATTCTGGTCTTTTAACAAACATTTATGGTCACTGAGTATTTTAAAAACATGTTTATTATTTCTAACTAATGTTTTGTAACTGATGCACGTGGCACTGTGTCGAGTTTGTGTCTTTTTTTCTCCTTCTGTAAAAGTTATCTTTTTAAAGTGCATACAATTCTAACTCAGCTCTGTAAATCATTCATCAGTCAAACAACTAGTGTTGTGTTTTTCCTCCAAGTGGGATTGCACAATCGTGTAATTTACTTTTCCCACACTGAGCTACCTCGCCCTTGTTCTTGATACAACTGTGTGGTAGTGGCTTCCAGGTGCTTAGGTGTGGTTAACAACATGGTAACAAATTTCATACACACAGCTTAACACTACCCAATGTTGCTGTTAACAAATCCATTTACTGATTGCACTGCCTTTGTTGCGTTTTAAGAGTGGTTATAAAACAGACATTTTCGTAATCTTTGGGGAAATCTCTAAATACGCTGATTTAATTGTGTTTTATTTTTGGAAAAAAGTTTCAGGGAATTATTTTAGTCTTGGTAGCCAGGATCGGTCCACCAGGACCTCCGCTCCTGGCTTGCCGCCCGGCTCACAGTGCACCCGACCCCTATGGCACCTCCTGTGGGTGGTGGGCCTGCAGGAGGATGGGCCCATGTCCCCTTTTCTGGCTGTGCCCAGCCGGCTCCATGGACTAATGCCTGGCCACCTGATGCTCACCCTCGGGCACCGTCCCCAGGCCTGGCTCCAGGGTGGGGCCCCAGTAACCCTATCCCAGGCAGGGTGAACTGTTCCCTCGATGGTCTTGTCATAGGGGTCTTCTGAATCGCTCTTTGTCTGGTCCCTCACCCAGGACCAATTTGCCATGGGAGACCCTATCAGGGGGGCAGAAGCCCCCAGACAACATAGCCCCTGGGACCCCTGAGACACACAAACCCCTCCACCACGATAAGGTAGCGATTCCCTTAGAGATAGGGTGAGAAGTTTGGCCATCCGGGAGGGGCTCAGAGTAGAGCCGCTACTCCTCCACATCGAAAGGAACTAGTTGAGGTGGTTCGGGCATCTGACAAGGATGCCTCCTGGGCGCCTCCTGGGTGAGGTGTTCTGAGCATGTCCCACTGGGAGGAGGCCCCGGGGCAGACCCAGGACATGCTGGAGAGATTATATCTCTCGGCTGGCCTGGGAACGCATTGGTGTTCCCCTGGACAGCTGGAGGAGGTGGCTGGGGAGAGGGAGGTCTGGGCTTCTCTGCTTGGGCTGCTGCCCCCACGATCCGGCCTCGGATAAATGGAAGAAAATGGATGGATGGATGGATGGATGGATGGAGGGCTGAATTATTTTAGTTCACTAATTCTAGGAGGTCAGAGTTCAGAGTTGTGATGTCATCAGTAAGCGCAGAAGAAGAAAAAACAGTGTTTGAGAGCATTGTTTGGTGATGATATGCTATGCTGCCTGTAAACTCCAAACCTGAAGTGAGGAGAATAAAGAGAGTGAAGTCATGTCTCTCTGAGTGTGCAACACTTAGATATCACTCATCAAAACAACACAGTCAAAGTTGCATTTATTGTATGCAATACCATGAGGTCATAAATATTTGGTCTTCATACAAATGAAATAGCTGTCAAGCTGGGATTTAAAGTTTTTTTTTATAGGGATTTGCCTATGGTCCAGTGCCATCCCAGTAATCTTTCTATTCTTCCTACTCCTTTTTAACTTGCAAACATATTCACTTAGTGTACATTAGATACCTTTTGATGTTCAATTCAGTTCAATTCAATTTTATTTATATAGCAAGAGCATTTGCTTCAAAGTGTTTTGTACTGTAAAGCAAACGACCCTAGAATAATAGAGAGAAAACCCCAACAATCAGATCACCCCCTGTGAGCAAGCATAGGGGGAGAAAAACTCCCTTTTACCAAGAAACCTCCAGCAGAGCTGGGCTCAGAGAGGGGCAGCTACCTGGGTGTGAGGGAAGTCACATGACATTTAGAAAACAAAACTTGTTCTTTGTCTTGTTAAATCAGCCTCTTAATGAGGAATATGTGCTAAACGTGAAGGTTTTGCATTAGGTGTTCTTGCTTGGTACTGATTTCCATGTATTAACAGGTACAGTAACCAGTCAACAACAATGACAGCCAACTGGAATACTGACCTCTTTGGCTGTTGTGACGACATAAAATCTTGTAAGCAACCAAAGAATTTTTTTATTTATATTTCCCTTTTATCATCATATGCTGCATTTAGATAATGTACTAAAACATAAATAAACATAAATATTGTTTCCAGGCTGCTATGGTTTCTGGTGTTGCCCTTGCCTCGCCTGTACCGTTGCAGGAATGTTTGAAGAGAACCGCTGTCTCCCATTATGTGACATCTGCAGCCCCGCTGTGTTATCAGCCTTTGGGATACCACTGTTTGTGCCTCCTGCTGCCTTGGGTCTGAGGGTTGGCGTTCGACACAAATATGGCATCCAGGTAAAACCCTATAACACTTATTAATAAAAATATTATTCTGACAATCAGATATTTTTTAGGCTCCCACTGGTAAATTACTAACTAAGAAATGGTACAAGTAGTAAAATGAGTATAGTTACAGAATATTTCTCTACAGGGCTCTATCTGTAAGGACATCGCCACTTCCTGTGTCTGTGTGTGGTGCACCTGGTGCCAGTTGCATCGCGAGTTAAAAATTCGCAAACACGGCACCCATGTCGTCAACATGCAGCCTACACCCACTGGGAAAAATTGAGAGTTTGTTATGGCTTCGTGCTGAGGTTGCTCCTCGTTGGTGTGATCTGTCCTCTAAGATCTGTTATGTTTGGTCTCACCAAACTAATTGATATTTGGTTATGATGGTCTTGCTTTTGACCTTTCTTTTCCCTCTAAGGATTTCTGCTGTGATACACTCAAGACAAGCATCGTATGTTTTATATATGCATGGTTTTCATTGCCTCTCTGAGCTAGCTCGTGACATGTAAGTTAATTATTTTAATGCTACAATAATGATGATCATGACAATTGAGAAACTGAGATCAATGACCCTCAAACACATCTACAAAAATAAAAGTGAACTCTACTAAGTTCTTAAATCTCTGTGTGAATCTGTAACTTTTTTAGACATACTAACTTTGTATATGTAAAAGTATCTCAAACTAAATCCATCTAACCCAAAAGTCCTGTTACATGAAAAACAAAACATGCTGTAAACAAGATCAGCCCACAGTCACGGGTAATGTTGTTATAATGTTATGCAAATGTGAAAAATACCTAAATGGAAATGTTCTATTTCAATACTTGTCTAAGAGATCATGAATATCAATTTGTCCGTGATGCTATGATTTTCATGATTACTTGAGATCTGTTTAATCCCACCATATGAATCTATGATGTCATGACAAGCAAGGAAGCAATGCTTGTCTTTCTGTAAAAAGTCACGGATGCACCCATGAACATGGTTGGCTTGGTGGGCTTCCAGCTGAGAGCAGATCTTCAGAGGAGAACAACGGCAATGTTGGATTAAAATGAGTCCACAATTACAGTATGATCTGCAAATATACAGACATAATGCATCATTACACATTTTGTACACAGTCTCTAGAGTGTTGTTGTATACATTGTGTGACAGTGAGTGGCCTGACCGGTTTCAAACTCAGAACAACAAACACTTACAGCAGAACAAAAATAAACTGATAACCACTAGATTACTGTGATTCAGAGTCTTGTGTCACTGTGATTACACCTAGGTACACAAATAAAACTGCCACAGCCACAAGGTAGGTAAAATGACTGGTGAATTAGCTTTACCTGCTGATAATTATTACCATTGCTAATCTACACTGATGCCCCCCATAAATGCACTATAAACACCCTATGGACGTAACCTTACACCAAGGTCAACTGGACTATTTTATGCTTGCTTATAATGGATTGGATTTATATAGCGCTTTTCAAGGCACCCAAAGCGCTTTACAATACCACTATTCATTCACTCTCACATTCACACACTGGTGGAGGCAGCTACAGTTGTAGCCACAGCTGCCCTGGGGCAGACTGACAGAAGCGAGGCTGCCATATCGCGCCATCGGCCCCTCTGGCCAACACCAGTAGGCAAGTAGGGTAAAGTGTCTTGCCCAGGGACACAACGACCAGGACAGAGAGCCCAGGGATCGAACCGGCGCCCTTCCGGTTACAGATGCGATTCCCAACCCCCTGAGCCACGGTCGCCCACCTGCAAACGTACAGAAATCGCGCATTGTTACACATTCTGTACACAATCTCTAGACTTTTGTATAACAGTGAATGGCCTGGCCTCTTTACTCCAACTTGATCTGATCATTTAGGATATACTCCCTCTTGTGGTGTAATGTAGGCATAGCCGCTCTCAATAGAAGAGAATAAACCTTTATTGTCCCGCGAATGAGAAGTTTGGGTGTTACACTGCTCTTACAGCAAGGGGAATATAAAATATAGAAGAAAGAAAAAAAGTGGTCCATATTAAACATAAGCAACTGAAGTTATACAGGTAACAATGTACAGAAATATGTATAAACATTGTACGGAGATATGTACACGAGTGTGTGTGTGTGGGGGGCAAACAAGCTGATGAGTAAGTAACCAAAAGCTGGTTGTCTGACAGCTGCTAGCGCTCCTTCCTACACTGTGGGAGTGAAAGTCTACTGCTGGACGAGCAGCTCAGTGCTCATGCAGGGGATGGGAGGTATTGTCCACGATGGATGTCAGCTTAGACAACATCCTCTCCACTCCAACCTGCTCGATGGACTTCAGCGGACAGTCCAGGACAGATCTGGTCCTCCTGACCAGTTTGTTGAGTTTCCCCATCCCTCTCTGCCATTCCACCACAGTGTCGTAAAAAGTCCTTAGAAGAGTACTTACAGTACTATATCTCATTGGAGAGCGCACATTATTTTGTGACAATAAAATAACATTTTAAAAACACAAACATTATAATTAATTGATGCAGTGGTTCCCAAACTTTTTTTGGTTTGTTATGTTTAAATATAACGGGACGTCGGGCTAGCGATATTGCGAGCCCTGTATCTGATTGAGGAATCACTCATCTTTGGAAAAGAGAGTTTATTACAGAGAAATGTCTCTTTCCAAAATAAAAGCTATACTATCCGCTTCTTCTGGGCTATATTCTCAGCAGCATATTAAACAGCTGTCTAAATGACTCGGCTAAAGTTAGTAGCATGCTTGTTGTTTTTGTCTTTGCACTAGGATGATGTCGGCGTAAATGTGCAGTCATATTCGTTGTGTTCCCACTAGTGCTTTCAGGTTAATCTTGTTGAAATGACGTTAACGCCACAACACGGCAAATCTCCGTTAACGAGCTACCGCCGATCGCCCCGTGCATGGGGCTAAGCGGCCAACACGTTAACGAGCTAACTGCGCTAACACACTAGCTCCCACCCATGTAATTGAGCATTGCATGGCACATCCAACATACTGTTTTACTTTAGTCCATGACTCGCTTACCTTCAGCGTCATACGTCACATGAAAACCAAAATAATTCCAAACGCCAGATCTGAATGAGGGTGGGGGAGGTCCATGTTGCAAGGAGAGCTTAACTTCTGTCTCGCTAGCTTGCCCTGCGCTCTTCCTTCCGACGATGCTGTGTTGAGCGCTCAGTGAATCTGCGTTCGACTACTCTGCCTAGGCTGCACTGTCGACCCTAGGCGGAGCAGTCGAACGCAGATTCACTGAGCGCTCAACACAGACAGCATCGTCAGAAGGAAAGTTGATAAAATAAATTACAAATGTTGTATTGTTCGATACATATGCGTACCGAACCGAAAGCACTGTATCGAACGGTTCAATATCGATACGAATATCGTTGCACCCCTAATATATATATATATATATATATATATATATATATATATATGTGTGTGTGTGTGTGTGTGTGTGTGTGTGTGTGTGTGTGTGTGTGTGTGTTCCTTTGTCCCAGATCAAGGAACACTAAATTTCAAAATAAATAAATTGTCACGGTCCGGGGTAGCGGCCGTGTGAAGAGTGGAAAGGAGGACTCAGATGCAGCACTTACTCAGATGTGAAGGTGATTTATTGACAATACTGAACATAAAGTGGAGATGGCAAACAGAACTAAGGATGAACTAAACTGGGAGAAACTACACAAAGGGAGTGGCAAACCTGAACATGAAGGGAGAACAGTAGGGAGAGCACGCAGGGGATTCACGGAGAAATGCAGAGTACGCAGGGTAACACAGAGGATGAACACAGACGACGCGACGAGGAGCAGAGGAAAACACACACTATAAGTACACAAAGAGACACTGGGAAATCACACACAGGTGGGAGACACAGCTGGACCTGATTAACCTGACGAGACAGGGGAACACTAACACCAGGGACCAATAGAGGGAGCACAAACCCAAAACCCAGTATCTAAAATCCCAAAACACAAACCATCCCAAAACAGCCCAAGAATAATAAAGAGAATAATAACAATAAGGAACACAAACACAAAGTCACTGAGTCATGGCCGCAGGACCATGACATAAATACATGAATGAATAAAGAAACTGTTGATTCTCTACTTGAATTACAAAGCTGACGCTGCTTTTGATATGACAGCTAAATGTCTTTATTCAAACTATCAGACCCCTAAAAAAATCTGGAAAAATTTAACGTACCTGTGTACGTTAACAGTCACATCTAAGTCACCTGAGACTAGAACATGATCATGACTATTATCAGCAGTTTCCGTTTGTTTTTTTAAGAAACACAACAACAATAAAAGGAAACTTTGTTTTAAAGTAAATTTATATGTGTATGTTTTTTGACATTTATCTTCAACAGACATATAGATGTTGCATTTGTTTGTATGTTTAAAATGAACTTGAACGCACTTAAAACACAAAGAGAAAAGTTCATTAAAAATATAGAGGAACTTCTGGGCATGATCTTTTGATTTCCTTTCTCTGTTTCTATAGTTTCAGGTTTTGCAGCATTTTTGTGTCAAGCCAATGGCAACTCTAAGCCACTCCCATTACAAGGTACATCCTTTCCTATATTCCTTATCACAGGTGCACACAGGGAGTCCAGCAAGACCAGGTAAGACCTTCCACTTTTCTACAATGAATTTTACATCATCTATCGTTTAGTGTGATTCCTTTATGGTTCACGGTGTAATACTGGATGTATAACGCTGTAGGAGATGTGATGACAGAGGGAATAAAATGTAAGTAAATTTATGTAAATTGATACATTCTTAGAAAGAGATGAGTGTTTTTTTTCCTGTTTATTATTGACTCTCTGTATTGGTAACTGTTTATCTGCAAAGGTGAATTATATGCAGGGCTGCAGACTGTAAGCTGTCTTGTGTAGAGGTCAGGTTATATTGAACTGTACTCTCAACCTCGTGACTGTTTAAAATGAACTTGGATGTTTTAGGAAAGTCAGTGTTTTACCTCGTGGTGTTTCTGGTGTTTTTCTGTCTGACGCTGTTGCGTTTTTAAAGCTCAATCTTAGTCTTTGGAATCAAGGATGTATAAATCAGATTTAACTGAAGAATTACAGACAATGCACTTTTCATTTCATTTCTCCGAGCCTATAGTTTCAGTTTGTTTGTGTTTATTCAACCATAAAAAGATGCTGCTTCTAATCGAAGGAACTATGTAATTTTCTGAGGTAGAAAGCTTTTTTTTTTTTACATGTATATATATTTGAATTGTAGCCAACATACAGTACAGTGTTCTTCTTTCTATTTTTCGTAGTTAATCTTAGCGATCGCTGGAACAAATATTTTAAGAATTTAAGGTTTCTGATGAACAAGCTTCGCTACAAGGTGCTCCAGAATCTAATCTGATCATCTACTGCCTAGATGTCCTACACAACAGACGGTTCTTTCTGCAGATGCATTTCTTTAACTTTGGTTTACCCGCTCCTCTACTTTCACAGAGCAATCCTATAGCATCTTGGCACACAATGGCAGAGAAACCCTTGACAGACTGGGACAGTGGTCTTTGTGACTGCTTTGAGGATGCACATACTTGTAAGAAGCCAGTTAAAGTTGATTGACTCATAAATTGTATTTGTGTTTTCAGGACTACAGGTTTTTTTCTCATTTGTATCGTCTTCATCTTTTGAGACTTGTTACCACTTTATTGACGTGTTTCTGTGTTTTTCAGGTTGCTATGGATTCTGGTGCGGCCCCTGCCTCGCCTGCACCGTTTCAGGAAGATTTGGAGAGAACTACTGTCTCCCTTTATGTGACATACTTGGTTCTGCTGCATTAGCAGCCTGTGGGATACCCCTCTGTGTTCCACCAGCAGTTTTGTCTGTAAGGGCTGCCATGCGAAACAGATATGGCATCAAGGTATAAAGCGCAAGACGATGACATACTCTGAACTAAAAGTGGAAAGAAAAAGCAAAGTAATGCTTGTATTCTCTTTCTGCAGGGCTCTCTCTGTAAGGACATTGCAGTTTCCTGTTTCTGTGCCTTATGCTCCTGGTGTCAGATGCATCGTGAGTTAAAGCATCGCAAGAAAACCCCGACTGTAATCACTATAAAGAACAACACTGTTTACAACATGCAGCCTGTTCCAGTTGCCCAGCTACCAGCGGTGATGGTGTCTGCACAACCACCCACAGCTGGTTTTGTTGCTTAACCCAGGAGGTGTTATGTACTCACAGTGGCACTGCTCTGAGTTAGCTTTAATGTATTTATCAGTGAAATCAGAGCCTCTAATAATTTTTAATTGAATTGTATGATCAATTATTTGTATTATTTTCCTAATAATCCTCAATATTTTTTCCTTTAACAGTTATATTTTGAGAAATGATGATGATAGTGAGAGTTGGTGATTCACTATAGTTCTGAGATTCATTTGGTAAAAAATAGTAAAATGACGAAATCAGATACAAAGATGAAACCAAAGTTTCAGGGCTCATTTTTGTAGCCAACTATGGCAAAAGTCCATCATAAAACTTTTCTTTCAGACTTTATACTGATGTTTGATGTCATGCAGTCTGTCCAAATTATTTCCATTTAAACAAAGACAAGAGCTCAGAGTTCCTGCTACAACAATAAATAAATAAATAAATACAGGTTAGCAGAACACAAAAGACTGAATCTGGAAAAAGAACGAAAAAGCATCAAACTAACCCTGCTACAAAATAGAGCACATTTCATTCATAATGTTGTAAATCCAAGCCCATTATGTATTCATGATTTGAATCCTGGGTTATGCGAAATCCCAGAAATAAACCTTAGACAAAGTGAATCTGTGAACTAAGGTGTAGGTCTATTAGGTTATGTTGTGGTGATCCTCGGGTTGAGGGATGGGTGTTCATACTGGAGTGCAAAATTAAAACCAATGGAAGATGGACAAGAAAAGTTCAAAGCCATCAGGTCCTCAGTTTAGAAAAAAGAGAAAAGAAGAGGAGGAGAAATGAGCAAAAGATGCAGGTAAGCAGGTGTGTCATTGGATAACGGCAGCTCATCCTGAAACAATCAGAATCAGAATACTTTATTAATCCCTAAGGAAATTATGAGGGTTACATTTGATCCAAGAAGAAAAATAGAACTAAAAATAGTAACAGTAACAGACCAACTCCAAACAATACATTGTCTTACAGATTTTACACGTTTAGGAAATAGCACTAATATATACAGATCACTCAATTATAAATATCAAGAATGAACAGAAGTGATTATAAATAAATATCAAGAAAATTGACAAGAACATTACAGAGTAGAAAAGAGTGTGTGTGAAATGGCTGTAACTATTGCAGTGTTTACAGTGTATTTCACTAGCAGGGACCACATCCTTGGTAACAATGGGGATGAGGAAGTGTGAATAGTGCTGCGGTTTGGGGAAGGCCTTGAAGGGGACTGGCAACGGCTCTCGGGCCGGGCAGATCCCCATGTACTAACGAGAAATAAATAGAGGAAAGAAAAGGGGGGGGGCAGGGTGGGGCATGAAAATGAAAACAGAAGGTATTGGAGAAGGGGGGGTTTATAGCCTGAGGCCGGAGGGGGCCTGAGGCCGGAGGGGGCGTGAAGTGGTCCCGCTCCTGAAATTCAGATGATATCTCCACTAGATGGAGGAGTTGTAGAGTGAGATGGCCACAGGCAGGAATGATTTCCTGTGTCGTTGCCAGAGGGGGTGTTCGCCCAGGGCACCAAACAGGCTAGGACCGCCACTGGGTAAGGGTTAGGGTTAGGCATTCATTTTTCATGGTTAGGGTTAGGGTAAGGGGGTAGGGAAAGCATTATGTCAATTATATGTCCCCACAAGATATGAATACCCAACGTGTGTGTGCGTGCGTGTTTTCGTGATGATTCTTAGTATCTATTAAATATTAAAAAGATGTTAACTGTCAGTCACCTCACCCCGGTCTGTGAATGCTGCTGGTTGAAGAGTAGCAATATTGATCCCTAGTCTGAAATTACTCTAAATTTATTTTTATCAATAAACAACCCTTTAGGAAATGTCCTGCAGGTCTATAAAACACTTGTCTGTTCTATGCTGAATATGCTATGTTGGTATGGATATGAGTGTGTCCTAACTTGTTATGGAAGTAATGCTAATTCACTGTTGATGTAAGCTATTCCGAGTTGTATTTTCACTGTGACTGTGTACAAGGGTTTGACATGGTGTGATTTCTGAGAACAGGAACAAAAAAAACAACAACAAGATATTACAATGCAAATAAGAAATATTTGTATTGCATAGGTCAGAGCAAGAGGCCCCACACATGGACTTGTTCTTATATAATGCTTTTCTACTCTGAGCACTCAAAGCACTTTACACAGCTTGCCTCATTCATCCATTCACACCAGTAATCTTTTTAAATGCTCTTTCTATGTAAATGCTTTCTATCTAACATTCACATGCATTCATATTCCAATGGACGCACCGGAGAGCAACTTGGGATTAGTATCTCGTCAAGGACACTTGGCATGCAGACTGGAGGACACGGAGATCGAACTGCTTACCTGAGCTACAGCTGCAGCTACCCCTACATTCACACTACAGTCCTGTTAAGGAAATGCATTCTCCTTATTGTGCTAAGAATGCAAAAATATATTAAAAACAGTTCTTAAATACACCACAAGATGGTGGACCAACACAAGTAATGAAACAGGCAGTTTTCAATAGTCAACATTTCAGTTACCGTCTGTGCACCAGGAATATAGTTCTTTAACACCTCTGCACACGAGAAACTCTTCAAGCTACAATAAATACTGATGTAAAGAACTAAACCCTGAACAAAACGATCAAATAATCAGTCAACTATGGGTTAAGAAAAGTTCGAGCAGGAGAACCAGAGTAGCAGAACCAAAGGAATTTGTTATCTGGAATGCTTACGCTGATGATGATCAGACCTCACTCCTGACAGAAATTGAGGCTGTCAGGCTTTTAAAGAAAATACAGAAGACATTAGCTAAGTCAGATTTACAGCTACACAAAACTGCCAGCTGATGACCTGGCAAAGGTCTTCAGACACAGACATAGGGACATATTCTTCACCTCTTCAATGTGGCCTTGGACTAAGCTGGATCCTTGAATATGAGACCTTAATCTTCCAGGCTTCTAAGCAAGAATGGTCCTTCATTTATCAGGCGCATCCTCTATAGCTGTACATCACTGTACAGTGCAAGGCTAACATCCAAGACCTTACCACTGATCCATGTGACTGCCAAAGAAAAGAAATGGAATGCACAGAAAGACTCCCTTTTAGAGGTCGAACTCCTGTACATACCCAGACCTTATGTCTCATTGCCTCTGTTCTCAATGCAGCAACAATAGCACTGTTTCTTCTCAGATGAGTTGTTGATTGAAATTACAGATTTCATCAACGCTGCCCTTGCTCTTAATGGAGACGGACAGCGCTACATTGGATTCATCATGGTAAAAACCAAGCTGGTGCCTTGATGAGGCTTGAGTTGCACGCTTTATATTACACCAATGACTCTTCACGAAGGTTTTAAATGTATGTACCCAAAAAAGTCTCAAGAATTAGTACTTCCACTACACAGACTCAGTGGCACCATGTTTCAAAGGATCACAACTTAGCTAACATTGCGACAGGGCAAATAACAGCAAGTCTGCAAGTAAATACATGAGAAGTACACCAGCAAGTACACCAAGACAAGTTTTTTCACTCATCCTTGGTTCCTGAAGTTCTAACAGCAGCTATTTACATCTGAGACATGAAGTATGTTTGATCTGGTCAAACCAGAACATGATGCAGAGATCTGCCCATTGATCAGTGTTTTCACAACTAAAACTGTTGACAGACTTCTGTTTCCTCATTGACTAGAATAGTTCTCCTTATGAAAGACCCTGATATGAGGAATGACAAAGCTCATCAGTGTGGCAAGGAAGTCTAAGGTTTCGAGGGAAAACCCTTAAAACCCCTAAATACTGCAAATTTTCAGGTGATCCTTGATGTTTAACAGTTAGCATTCAAGGATAAAGTTAAACAGCTGGAAGAGGGGAACTAGTTTTGAAAATAAGTTCTTTGTCGAGGCTGAGCCCATTCCTTGACCAGGTTGTGGGACGATTATGGTAAATGGACTGGTTCTTATATATCGTTTTTCTACTGCATCTGAGCTCTCCAAAGCGCTTTACGCAGTTTGCCTCATTCACCCATTCACACAAGCACTTTCTTTCTAAGCTCTTTCTACGTAAATGCTTTCTATCTAACGTTCATCATCATGGTTATAAAGTAGAATCATTGCTTTGAAGTCTCTCCGTGGTGGTTTTTATCTTTGCTTTGTGTTGTCGGCTTTGCGTTCATACTTAAATACTAAGAGAAAGAACATGTGTGTCCTCATTAGGACAGGGACTAGTGTTGGTGTGTGGGGCTGTAGCCACAGGTTTATAATGTTAATTGGCAACTAGAAAAATTTGCATTTCCTGCGAAAATGCTGTGTGGATTCCTTAACGCTGAAGATGTCTGCTGAAAAAAGCTGAAAAAGTTGAAAAAAAATGTTGCCCTGAGCAGGATTCAAACCTGGCCCTTCTGGTCTCAAGGTAGCTACTCATCTCACTGAGCCAAAGTCATTCTCACAAAGCGGAGGTGGAGAGACTGACAATTGTGCTGAATGATGAGCAGAAGCTGCTGAGAATTGTGCTGATAAGAGGTGAAAAGGCTGAAATTTTTTCTGAAGAGGTGAATAAGCAGAATTTGGGCAGAAAAGAGGTGAAAATTCTGAAAAGTCTGCTGAAAAGAGTTCCATCAGCAGAATTTCTGCTGAAAAGAGGTGAATGAGCAGAATTCTGCTGAAAAGAGGCTTTTGCTTGGTTCACGTTTACTAAGGCACTACCCAAAAGGCGCCACAAGAGGGCACTCCAACAATGGCGTGTCCAGCGGGGTGGCCTGGGGGGGCACAGGCCACCCCCCAAACCAGACTGGCCACCCCAGGTGCCACCCCAAAGGCAAAACAATAAAATTCAATCAAATATCAAATGTCCGATTATGTTTTCACGGTGACGCTCAGATATCCGAGTGTAAGTGAATGCAGCATCGGCTTCTGCGCTATGCGCATCACGTTAGCAAAGGTAGGAGAGCCAAGCGCGAAAGATGGCACTGCAGGAAACAATTTTTCGGTGAAAGAAAATGAGGACAGAATAAATGTCCCGGTAAGTAATATTAAGTTTGTTGAGTTTAGTAAACTTCGGTGAAATACCAAGAAAAAAAATAACACTTAAAGAATTATTGCAGCTGTGGAATATTTCAGACAGTATGCTACTGAGGGCAGCTAACATAAGAGTTATGAGTTATAAGATATAATCTAAGTCGTAACATTGCTGTATGGAGCTGCAGATTTGGTTGCAGGTTAACATAGCTGGACTGGCCATCGGGCATACCGGGCATATCCCCAGTGACTTATTTTTTATTTTTTTTTGTAATGGCATGAACAATGACAGGTGGTGGATTGGCCAGATGCAGGTCGATGTGTAGAAATAACTCCGTTGTTTGGTGGTGGCTATGACGGGGCTTCCACAGAGGCAACAGGTGGATGAGGGAAGGGGAGGCAGGAGGAGAGCCCCGAGGCAGCCGCCAGTCCGAGTGTCAGGTGAACTGAACTTCAGGTAAGAAGTTATGACCTGCAGTCTATCTGGGTCAGATATAAACCAAGTTTAGGTGGAGTTTATTTTCATGTTGCTGACTTTTTACTGTCAGTTGCAATAACTCATACTGCGTTCTAGCCAGTTTGACGGAGTTTTTATACAGCTGGGTGGGTGCTATGATGTTACTGATAGTGAACTTTATTTTATTCATAAGATTAGTTAGTAGAGTTGCCAACGGCTCCTTAAAAAAATGGAATGGTCCCTCATTCAGAGAAAATATTACACGTTTCGTATTGAGCTGAGAAGAGACGCGGTTTGTCCCGGACTTTAGCTAGAATGGAAAAAAGACACAAAGCTGGATTTATTCTGTCTTTATGCTGCACAGCTGCCTCTTCTCTCATTCTCTCCCCCTCCCTCTCCTGTTGCTACTTCAATCATGAAACTGATCAATGATCAGCTGATCAGCTTTTCTCTCTTGTTTATTTATCGCCCACTTTGCGCCAGAAAGAGGAAACCAGCAGATATTGCGCTAAACAACAGCAGCACGTTTAAGCTTGATCGGCTGTTGTTAGAATGTATTTAATATTAATTTCTAGTATCAGCTGATGTTTGCTGGAGCCACAGCTGTAAAGCTGCTGGTCATGATGTCTGTTTAGATATGTGGTGAGAGGGAAACATGAAGATGAAACCAGGAGATGTCCTTACTGAACCATCAGAGCTGAACAGGTGATGGATAAACATTACCTTTTAGGTGACATGAATGAGTTGAAGGGAAGTTATGAACTGTTTCTGAGAGACAAATAACACCAGGATCCTTTTTTATGTAGCTGACAGCTGGTAACTGTGCAGGGGCGGGTCTAGCAAAGTTTTGCCAGGGGGCCAGGTAGGGCATTAACAGGGAAAGGTGGGCACAAAGAAATACTTTTCTTTCTCATTCTCATTTAAAATACCTAGTTTTTATTAAATAATTATCTAAATCTTACAACCAAAGTTTTTATCTGACGTAAAATGTATAGAAATCATACATATACCAACAAGACTGTACATCACTGTCACAACAGGGTTTGTTTTCAGTCAAAGTCTTTATGGCTTTACTACCTGGTGGGTCGGTCTGTAGTAAAAATGCCCAATTTTTTTGTCCCAGTCCAGCCCTGCAGGTTAATACTGGCAGTGTCACCATGCCAGCTGACTGTATTTTATCATCAGCCAGTGTTGTTCTTTATCAATATTACCAAAGTTTACGATAAGGCAGCATAGAAAGTATTTACTTGCTTTCAGGTTTTATTCAAATGTTAGTCTTTTCATTTGTTTCCCCACTTTTTTCCTGTTTCAAAATCAAACACCAGTTTGTGAGAAGATTATCTTCTTTTTTAAACAGGCAGATAAAGTTTTGCATTGGCATTGGCTAATTTGTCAATTGTTTGTTACAAATGTTCGTATTTTAATATTCAAAAATGTTTTTGCCCAAAACATATGTGCACTATATGTCAGTAAAAATACTATGCAAATATTGCTGTCCTTGAATGCTGAGTAAACACTGACAAAGCACTGATTGTATCTCTTGTACTTTATCAACGCAGTATCTAAAAACTTTGCACCGTAGTGGTTAAAATCTCATTCTAATAAGAGTTAAAAGTGCATTTGGTTATTAGGTTTATAGGATTATTGAATTATGGTTAAGGGTTGGTAGAATTTTTTTTTAAACATTATCTGCCAATTAAATCTGCCACCCTTCTCCAAATCTGTGCCCCTACCTGGCCCCCCCAACAAAAATTTTCTAGACACGCCACTGCACTCCAACACAAGAGATGACCTATTTACACTGATGCACTTAGTAAACAGTCAGCCCCCTAGTGACTATGATTTGGCAGAAATACTATGACTTAGTAGTAATACTATAACATAACAGATTTCCTAAAAAAAAAAACTATGAAATTGCAGTAATTCTATGACTTGGCAGAGATACTACGTTAAAAAAAAAATGTTGCCCTGAGCAGGATTCAAACCTGGCCCTTCTGGTCTGTAGGCGGCTATTCATCTCACTGCGCCAAACTCTTTCTCACAAAGAAGTGGTGGAGAGACTGACAATTGTGCTGAAATGAGCAGAAGCGGCTGAGAATTGTGCTGATAAGAGGTGAAAAGGCTGAAAACTTTGCAGAAAAGAGGTGAATCAGCAGAATTTCTGCTGAAAAGAGGTTTTTTCTGAAAACAGCAGAAAAAACTGAAAATTTTGCTGAAAAGAGTTCAATCAGCAAAATTTCTGCTGAAAAGAGTTGAATGAGCAGAATTCTGCTGAAAAGAGTTGAATGAGCAGAATTCTGCTGAAAAGAGGTTTGTGCTGAAAACAGCTGAAAAAGCTGGTATTTGTGCTGAAAAGTAGTGAAAAAACTGAAAATTGTGCTGAAAAGGGGTGAAAAAGCTTAAATTTGTGTTGAAAAGAGTTAAAAAAAGTTTAACTGTTGACTGAAAGAAATGTTGCCATAAGCGGGATTTGAACCCAGGCCTCCCACTCCGAGAACGGATGCTCATCTCACTGAGTTAAAACACAGGTCAACCCGGCAAGGAAAATCAGTGAGGCCACTGATAATATGCAGAAATAGGCAAAAAACATTGCAAAAAAAATTCAATATCTCAAAAAGTATAGAAGTTATGAGCACCAAAAGTCTTACCACTTTTGCCTACGGCATCCACACAATTATGAGACACTGTGTTTCAAATCATTTTACATAGTAACAGGAAAGTAACAACGAGTAGTACAACATGGCTTTCTCATGGGTGTAATAAGTAACATACTGCACTACTTTTAAGAAAAGTGTTCTGTGTAATATGTGTAACAACTTTTTTACTTTTCTATTTTGGAGTTATGACCCCAACACTGATCACAACAAAGAGGGAAAACAACATTCACAAACATTTGACCACGCACCGTGTAATTAGTTTGCATGAATGTAATGTCGTTGATATGCTACTTAGAGATGGTGGTGACTCTCAAACTGGAGCAAATGAGAATTGTTAAGAGGTATACTCTAAAACACTTCTTCAGTAGAGACTCAGAGAAGAGAAACACACAGAACTTCTTGCTAGCAAGGGCGAGCCTCCAGCACTGAGACTCGTGCTGAGAAACTGCCCCGGTCTTTATTTATACTTCAGTGAGCGTTTGTTTCTTACATTGGAATGTGGAGGTGTACGAGTGTGTGTGTGTGCGTGTGTGAGACCCCATAAACGACTTCCCTTAACCTGCTGGTCTGGAAAATCCAACAGTTCATCTATATGTAAAGAAGGCACTTAGACTAAAACTGACATAGCTACGTTAATCCTACCGTAAAACAATAAAACAAGGTACGACCTCTCCCATGCTCCTAGGATGTGGGGGTGAACGCCAGAACACCCTGGAATGTTACAGACCTCCTAGAATGAGACATTCTTTCAATATGCCACCAACTATATACTTCTAAACACAAATGATTACATGTAGTATTCTACCATATGCAAACTTATATCATTAAAAGATTATACTGACTACTAAATACAATTTTCCATTGACAAGAATCAATAAGGATTTTAATCAATGAGGGATATCAATGTTGGGATAAGAATCGCTAAATTCTTATCAATTCCCTACGTGTGTAACACTGGCATGGTGTGGTCACATATGTATCAAAGTTACAGATCGGTATTTTGAGGATTCTTAAGATAAGAAGAAAAACATGATAATTATAATTATTAGTTCCTGTTCCAAAAAGCAACTGAAAAACACTTAACTGTTTATTTTTCTTTTAGCACTTAGGACTCTCTTTTATAATAAGCACCCTTTTCAGTTGTTTTTGCTTTTCCTTTAAAAACCACCTGGAATGCAGTTATTAATAATAATGGATTGCATTTATATAGCACTTTACAATTCCACTATTCATTCACTCTCACATTCATACACTGGTGGAGGCTACAGTTGTAGCCACAGCTGCCCTGGGGCAGACTGACAGAAGCGAGGCTGCCATATCGCGCCATCGGCCCCTCTGGCCAACACCAGTAGGCGGTAGGTGAAGTGTCTTGCCCAAGGACACAACGACCGAGACTGTCCGAGCCAGGGCTCAAACCGGCAACCTTCCGGTTACAAGACGAACTGCCAACTCTTTGAGCCACGATCGCCCCCGCAATTACCACATAATGGAAAGTCACTTTTAGTTTCATGTTTCCATTTCCAGAGTTTCAGGCTTGGCAGCATTGTTTGTGTTGGCCCAAATGCCACTGACACTCCTTATCCAAAGAGCCAAGGATCCTTTTATTCATTAAGTTTCAGAGGTGCGCAAAGGGTGTCCAGCAATAGCAGGTAAGATGTTCCAGTTTTCATTCAATTCATTTTACATCAACTTAGTGGTCGGAGAAACAGAGGTCATCATTACGGTGTGACTGTAAAAATCTAAGGTTTATGTAAACTGTTATGTGTGTTATTAGTATTCCCGAAGGCAAACCACATCCAAATTCTAAGCTGTCTGGTGTAGTGGACAGTTAAAGTAGATTACACTGTCTGAACTGTAAGCGTAATATACTTTCACTTCCAAACCAGTCTACATATCCTGTTCAGATGTTTACTTTTGAGATATGTCAACCACGTATTGCTGTTTGTTTTAAAGTCACTTGGATGTGTATAGAAAGCTTGTTCTTCCTTCATCCCCAAATGCTTGTTCATTATCGATGTTTGGGGGTGTCTTTCTGTAATGCTGTAGAATTTTTACCTTGATATATAAAATGTCTTGTGAATTATGGATATATTAATCAAGCTTAACTGACGACTTACAAAATGACCACAATATCCTTAACATGCACTTTGGTTTCATATCTATGTGCATGTGTCCACAACATATACTTTTTTTCTCTACTTAAACTTTCCCATTGCTACAAATATTTGAATGTCTCAGGTCTCGTGAACAAGTTTGATAGAAAGAACTTCAAAATTAACATTTTGAATTTCATTTAATTTGGCTTTTTCTGCTTCTCGACTTTCACAGAGTGATCGTTCAGTGTCTGTGGGTGAAGTTCAATATACAATGGCAGAAAAACTTTTGACAGACTGGGACAGTGGTCTTTGTGACTGCTTTGAGGATGCACGTACTTGTAAGAAGCCATTTAAATATGATTGACTCATAAATTATATTTGTATTTTCAGGACTACAAGTTGTTCTGATTTGTGTTGCCTTCATCTTTTGAGACTTGTTACAACTTTGTTGATGCGTTTCTGTGTTTTTCAGGCTGCTATGGATTCTGGTGCTGCCCCTGTCTTGCCTGCACTGTTTCAGGAAGATTTGGAGAGAACAACTGTCTCCCTTTATGTGATATATGTGGCTCTGGTGTATTAGCAGCCTTTGGGATACCTGTTTGTGTTCCTCCTGCAGTTTTGTCTGTAAGAGCTGCCATGCGAAACAGATATGGCATCAAGGTATGAACTGTGAGATGATGACACTGAACAAATTCGACCTGGGTCACTTTCGTATGCGGTACTGAATCCGATACATATCTGATGTTTTAGAAAGCGACTGCTGTTTGAACGGTCATGTCGCATTAAATCCGTCTTTTACGTCACTGACACAAGACAGACGCCAATTATCACCGCCGGAGAAGACATCGTGAACGCTGCCTGGCCATCCAGCGAAACTCTTGGGAAGACAACGTGAACATTTTATTTGTACTGTATAATCTGCAGATTCTGACAGAAATCTGCAACTATCCTTTGAAGCACCGCTCCTCTCTAAAACAGCAATAAGGATAATTATTAGGTTATTTACATTATTATGTAAATAACACAATAACTTAAAGCAAAAATTGGGAAATGTACAATCCGAAGTCTTTATATTAAGGGCCATCAGTCAAACAATATTTTTTTGCTCTGGGTCTAAACAGAGCGTGTTATGTGTGACGTCTTCTTTTGCGCATGCGGGCCGCTTTGAGCGTTCACACTGGAGCACGTTTGCTGTCACATTTTATTTGTAGTGTGAATGAGCAGACAAAAAAATCGGATTTGATCAAAAAATCTGAATTGAGCATCAAGACCTGCAGTGTGAACGTAGCCTTAGTGGGAATTACAAGTCTCACTCACTGAATCAAAAACATCCATATTTGATTTCAACTATGCCTAAATGTTTTTTTGTCAAACATTCACACACATACTCAGTATCTGCTGCAAGGATATTGTGACATGTGGACCAGAAGAGCCAGGGATTGATCTACCAAACTTCTGGTTGGTAGATGACCTGCTCCTCCACCTGAATTACACCACATCTGTAATGCTTGTACTCTCTTTCTGCAGGGCTCTCTCTGTAAGGACATTGCAATTTCCTGTTTCTGTGAGTGGTGCTCCTGGTGTCAGATGCATCGTGAGTTAAGGCATCGCAAGAAAACCCCGACTGTCATCAACATACAGAATAACACTGTTGTCAACATGCAGCCTATTCCAACTTTTCAGCCAGGAGTGATGATGCTGCCTGCACAACCAGTTGCAACTGGTTTCATGTCTCAACCAACAGTGGTCGTTCAAACAAAGTAACACTCGTAGAAATCTGATGCTGCTCAGAGTGTGTTCTCATGTATTTACTTGTAAAAGCAAGAATGTAATCATTTAGTATGTTAAATTCTTACTGTTGATTTCCTAGTTTTCAAGAAAATTAAGAGAGTTAACATAAATGATGGGAATGATGATTCGCCCATTTGAAGTTTAGTTACAAATGTAAATGTACTTTATTGTTGAAGTAATAGCGATGTTTTACAGGCTCAATAAAAACAAATCTGCACCCCATTTTTGTTGTCTTATCCTACTTTTCTGAGACTTTTCTGGTCAAATGAGTGATTCAGTTTTAAAATCTGCAAAGATCCACCATGAAGCATTTGTTTCAGATTTTACACTGATGCTTTGTGTCATGCACTGTGTGGTTGTGTCCTTGTGGTGTTTTCAATATGAAGATTCTCAGTCATCCAGGTCATCATAGTCTAAGGAGCTTGGAAAGAAAAGCGTCTGGACTTGTTTAAGTTGCTTGAAGACGTTTCACCTCTCATCCGAGAAGCTTCCTCAGTTCTAGGGTCAAATGGTGGAGAGTCCCAGATTTAAACCTAGTGGGAGTTTCCCCCCAAAGAGGGACAAAGGACCCCCCTGATGATCCTCTACCTAATCACATGAGCCGAGGCGTGAAAATGGGTGTGGGTCACAATCAGCCAGGGTTTTGGGTGAGCTCATTGTGAAACCTGGCCCCACCCTATCATGTGATTTCCTGAGGTCAGCTGGCCCAGGATGTGAGTGGGCGTTAAGGCGTCTGGGGAGGGTTCTCAAAACTGGATTATAAATGGCAGACAGTTGGTGTTGTAAACCACCGCCTCTGTTCAAAGATGGTCGCTCACAGTGGACATAGATGGCTTCTTTCACTCCTCTTTCAAACCATCTGTCCTCTCTGTCCAAAATGTGAACGTTGGCATCCTCGAAAGAGTGACCTTTGTCTTCTAGATGCAGATGAACTGCTGAGTCTTGTCCTGTGGAGGTGGCTCTTCTATGTTGTGCCATGCGCTTGTGAAGTGGCTGTTTGGTCTCTCCAATGTAGAGGTCTGGGCATTCCTCGCTGCACTGCACAGCATACACCACATTGTTAAGTTTGTGTTTTGGAGTTTTGTCTTTGGGATGAACCAGTGTCTGTCTGAGCGTGTTGCTGGGTCTGAAATGCACCAGGATGTCATGCTTGGAGAAAACTCTCCTGAGTTTCTCTGATACACCGGCTACATAGGGGATGACAATGTTGTTGCATCTGTCTTTCTTATCCTCCATCGCTGGTGTCTGGTGTCACTGAGGAGAGTAGTGATCTTTGTCTGGTAATCCGTTGTGTTTATGACCACGGTGCATCTTCCCTTATCAGCTGGTAATATAGTGATGTTGTGGTCTTTGCTCAGGGAAGCGACGGCCTTCTTTTCTTGTAATGTGAGGTTAGACGGCGGGACTTTGGCACTGGAGAGGGTGGCTGAGACTTTCATCCTGATTTGCTCTGCTTCTGTCTGTGATGATTTATTAATCCATATGGCGGTTTCTGTGGCTGTGATGAGGTCCACTATGGGCGAATTAGTGATGGGATTTCCGGCTCTTTTTAGAGATCCGGCTCTTTCGGTTCGGCTCACTAAAAAGAGCTCTTTCGGCTCCGAACCGGCTCTTCAGGTTGTTTTGTTGCTTTAATTAATTTATTATTAACAATAATATAAAATTATGCACAAAAGGAATTACTAACGTAAAAACAAGTGGTTTTATTTATATATGTTTATATATAAATATATGCGGTGGCCCCTAGAGACAAAACACGTACAAACTCCAAAACACATTTCTAGCATGAACTGAACTTCCAAAGCAGAGCTACTAGATCACTTAAATTACACAATTGAAAGCATGTGTGTATTGTTTGTGTATTTATACACAGGCACTCATATATATATTCAAATAATTTTAAAAGAAGTTCATTTACCTGTTATTACCACACACCAAATCCGGTCATTGGTACTTGCTGGCTTGTGTAGCCACAAGATAACAAAGGCTCAACACTGCGCCCAGCATCCTGGAGCACTTCTGTTGTTCTTTTGTACGTGTTTTGAGTTTTTATGTGCTTCTGAGTTTTTATATGCTTCTGAGTTTTTACGTGCTTCGGAGTTTGTACGTGTTTTTACGTGTTTTGGAGTTTTTACGTGTTTTGGAGTTTGTACGTGTTTTTACGTGTTTTGGAGTTTGTACATGCTTCAGAGTTCGTACGTGATTTGAAGTTTGTGTGTGCTTTGTCTCTAGGGGCCACCGTAAATATACTTTTATTTATTCACTCCACATAAAATGTAATAAATAAATCATCTAATACAAAAATCAACTATTCACATTTCAAGTTTTAACTATTTAAAATTTCCGGTTTTTTCTTTCACAAATTTAAAGTGAAAAGAACACAAAACACTGCAAACCACAACACAATTAAATATAAATTATAATATGAAAACTAAAAGAACATGCATATTCTCTGTCATATGGACCTGCATGAATAAACTTTCTCAATCCTTTATCATCTGCAACCGAAAATAGTTGTGGATGATTACTATACCTTTCTAATGTTGTTGTCCCTGCCTCTCTTTCTCTCTCTCTGGCTCTGTTCCTGTGCTACTGAGTGTAACTACCGCCCCTCCCCCCTCTGCCCAGCGTAAAGCACAAGGCTCGCGTGCAGAGTGAAACGGGAAAAAAGTGCGAGAGAGAGAGAGTGAGAGAAAGAAAAAAACAAAACAAAAAAAACCACGTGACGGCTCGCGATAAGGAGACAGCTCGCGATAAGGAGCCGGCTCGCGTCGTTCACGTCAAAGAGTCGGCTCTAAGAGCCATTTCGTTCGCGAACGAATGTTGCGGAGAAATGGCAAAATTGAGACCTTTAGCTAATACTTTCTTTTCAGGTTCAGTGAGATTCCGGTCTGAAAGGTTCTTCACCCATTTTATAAAGTTTATAAAGTCGTTTATAAATTCTCCATGTCCCACTGTTAGCTAGATTGCATTTTGCTTTGCAGCATTGTGCCACCGAGTCTGTGTAGTGGACTTTCTAATTAGGGCTGATATTGTCACTGATTTCTACAACTCGTTCAATTCTGATTCGCAAGGTCATGATTTGATTTGCCTCAATTTGATTTTGAAATATTATAAATATATTATTATATTATCATTGTGATCATTTATCTTGTATATGTACTGTATAATGATTCAACAATTCTTTGATTAGAAGTATAAGGTAGCATAAGATATAATAAGATGTAACAATCTCACAACCTCGAAGCGTGAGGAGACAGAGAGCAGGGCATGACAGACAGACGGACCAACATCCTCGTATACACTATATACACACACACAGACAAGGAAACAAAGAAATGGCAGTTAGGCAGGGAAAACCAGCTGACACTAATCAGATGAGACAAGACTGGGAGGAAGCAAAAGAGAGTAGTCACCGGGGAGACAGAGGCCTGAAACATGGGACAGGAAGGCACAGAGCAGACACAAAACGGAACAGGAATAGAGCTAGAAATACTTGAACAGAAACCAAAACACTAACATTGATAACCATGAAAAACAAATAATCAAGAAACAAATTAAACAGGTATAAAACACTGGGTCACCGATCCAGGACCGTGACAATTTCTCTGCAATTACACACTCAGTGTAAACTATCTAGGATTAAAAGCAAAGCTGACAGTTGTGAGACTTAATCAGAGGTTCAAGGATCACAGCAGATGCCTTCGTGTCAAAGTAACTGAGAATAAAACTGAAAAATATCAAGATTCTTTTTGGCCTGGTCTTTTACAGCATTATGACCCCCTTGAAAACGATCTGCAGGAGATCAAAAACTGAAGGAAACCATGAATCAACATTTGACGATTATCTGATGCTGCTGAAGCGAAGCAGAGCAAAGTTAGAAGTTTGTTAGAGACACAGATAAGCGTTTTGCAATTTAGCATAAGTTGTAAAAGTTGAAATTTCTTTGTTATTGAAAAGCAGAAATTAGGTTTTCCTGTTAGAGCTAATTTTGGGAAAATAAATAAAAATTTAAAAAAAACCAGCGGCCGACAGTGCTCTACACAACGGTAGACTGGTGGGTAATAACAAAGAGAATCACGCAGAAAAATAGAGATTTTTAATGGATTTTTAATGGGTTTTCTCGTGGTGGAAGCAAGACAACCAAAGTAAGATGGAATTCATGACAATGTTTTTCAAGTGTAGTTTTGATCTTCCTTTGCTGTTGGATCAGTGAATTTTGGACAGAGTGACAAAGCCTGCAGCTGTGCAGTCTGTGAGATTGCAAATCTGTCAGCTTTCAGCACCCAAAGGCGTGTCCATTGTTTCCAGACTAACCGCAATTTGTGTTCAGATATTTATGTGGAAACCATTTACCTGCTCTTCAATCGTTTGCTGTTTTAGCAGTTTAGTGGGTGTTGAAATACTTTTGTGAGCTTTTAGCTGAGATTCTGGCATTTCTGGCAAAATTCATTTATATTTAAAAATGTATTTCAGGACTTAATGAATCGATATTCTTCAAATGAAAATCGATTTGAAATGGGAAATCAAGTTTTTAAACCCACCCTATTTCTAATTCTTGAGTCATTTTTTGGATACGTACGTGTAAAACCTTTGTGAATAGTTAGTTAGTTATAATAGTTACAAACTTGCCAATGACAGCTGTAGTTTCAATAAACGACTCATCTGAGAAGAAACAATGTTTTTGGTGCTGCATTGACAACAGAGAGACATACGATTTGGGTATGTACCGGAGTTCGACCCCACCGTTTTTCTGTGCATTCCATTTCTTTTCTTTAGCAGTGGTATGGTCTCCGATGAGGGCCTTGCACGATACAGTGATGTACAGCAATGTACAGCTATAGAGGATGTGCCTGACTAAGTGAAGGATCATTCTTGCTTAGGAGCCTGGAAGATGAAGGCATCATATTCAAGGATCCAGCTTAGTCCAAGACCACGCTGAAGAGGTGAAGAGTCTGTCCCTATATCTAAGTCCTTTTCCAGGTCATCAGCTGGAATGCATCCATCACTTTGCTACTGTTTGAGGCAGTTTTGTGTACGGTAGCTGTAAATTTGACTTAGCTAATATCTTCTGTATTTTCTTTGGAAGACTGACAGCCTCAATTTCTGTCAGAAGTGAGGTCAGATAATCGTTAGCATAGACACTCAAGATAACAAATTCCTTTGGTTTTTCTGCTTCTCCTGAATTTTCTTCACCCATAGTTGCCCGATTATTTGATCATTTTCACCCTTGTTAAGGATTTAGTTGAGGTTTTTTCCTCTTTCTTTTTCCCCTGTCCTGTCCGCCAGTGTAGCAATCAGAATTTGTGTCTGAAGGACAAAAATGCATTTGCTATATTGGTCCACTTGATAGCCATATTTTAAAGAAATATTTTTAGGATTTCTTTTATATTTAATTATTACAATCACAATGTAACAGACTCGGGGCAAGAAAAGAAAGAATAAAGCTGTGGAGAAACTTAAAAGAAGGAGATGGAAGGAAAAAACACTTAGAATCTGCTTCAACACCTACTGAAAATAAATAAATAAAAAAAATCAGAGAAAACAAAGCAACAACCAACATAAGCATAAACAGCAGTAAATAATATATGTTAATGAACAGCACACAGTACTAACAATACCAGATACATTTAGAGGCAGTAGCCAACCGAGACAGCGTGAGTCTGTGAGTACCTGCTTGTACAGCTGTGTGGGTGACTGCGCTTGTATTCAAAGGTTAAAACACAATGGCCATGAAGGACATTGTTGAATGGACTTTGAGTTTCATTTTTCCGTTTCCAGAGTTTCAAGCTTTGCAGTGTTATTTGTGTTGACCCAACTGAAATAAACTCAGTCCAAAGAGCCTCCGTTCAGTCATTAAGAGGTGCGCAGAGGGGCAGGTAAGACCTTCCAGTTTTCTACAAGTCTTTTCACATAAACTTAGTGATTAGTACTTTTTGTACCTGATACTAGAGGCGGTTTGCAAAGAGAAAGCTTTGACTTTATAATTTATTGGATTACATGGGTGTACACGCAGTGTGTTTTGTTTGTTAGCCCTCTTTGGAGAAGCAGAGGCCATCATGAGGGTGTGGCTGTAAAACGTTAAGGTTTATATGAACTGAAACAAACAAAAAAAAAAGACTCAAATGTGTATAACAGTATCGAAGTTCTTAGAAAGAGAGAGGTATACTTTTTAATAGCCTGTGTTTCTAGTGTTGTTTTTTAAATTATTATTCCCAAAGGCAAACCACATACCGAACTCCAGATTCTAAGCTGTGTGTTGTAGAGGACAGTTAAAGTAGATTAGTGAGCTTGAAAAGAAAAGCGTCTGGAGTTCTTTAAGTTTCTTGAAGATGTTTCACATTTCATTTGAGAAGCTTCAGTTCTGAACTGAACTGAAGAAGCTTCTACGATGACCTGGATGACTGAGAACGGTCACAGAGACAGTTAAAGTACATTAAACTGTCTGAACTGTAAGCGTAATAGACTTTCACTTCCAAACCAGTCTACATATCCTGTTCAGGAGAGAGTTGCGTTACTGTACTCGTGTTTCAAATTACACAAGCCATCTTTCTGAGATATGTCAACCATGTATTGCTGTTTGCTTTTAAGTCACTTGGATGTTTATAGAAAGCTTGTTTTTCCAACATCCCCAAATGCTTGTTCATGGTGGATGTTTAGGTGTTTCTCTCTGTAATGCTCTAGTATATTTACCTTGTTATATAAAATGTCCTGTAAATTATGGATATATTAATAAAGCTTAATTGGAGAATTAAAAGATTACTAAAGAGATCGACGGCATATGCCTTTTGGCTGTAGTTTGAAAGAAAGTGCTCCAAAATTTTAACTTTCATTTAATTTGTACTTTTAATTTTCATTTTATTTTGTTTTTTCTGCTTCTCGACTTTCACAGAGTGATCGTTCAGTGTCTGTGGGTGAAGTTCAACATACAATGGCAGAAAAACCCTTGACAGACTGGGACAGTGGTCTCCTTGACTGCTTTGAGGATGTAAATACTTGTAAGAAGCCAGTTAAATTTGTCTCATAAATTGCATTTGTGTTTTCAGGACTACAGTTTTTTTCTCATTTGTGTTGCCTTCATCTTTTCAGACTTCTTACAACTTTGTTGATGCGTTTCTGTGTTTTTCAGGCTGCTATGGATTCTGGTGCTGCCCCTGTCTCGCCTGCACTGTTTCAGGAAGATTTGGAGAGAACAACTGTCTCCCTTTATGTGATATATGTGGCTCTGGTGTATTAGCAGTCTTTGGGATACCTGTTTGTGTTCCTCCTGCAGTTTTGTCTGTAAGAGCTGCCATGCGAAACAGATATGGCATCAAGGTATGAACCGTGAGATGATGACACTGAACTCAAAGCTGGACTTTAGTGGGAATTACAAGTCTCACTCACTGAAACAAAAACATCCATAGTTGATTTCAACTATGCCTAAATGTTTTTTGTCAAACATTCACACACATACTCAGTATCTGCTGCAAGGATATTGTGACATGTGGACCAGAAGAGCCACGGACTGATCTACCAAACCTCTGGTTGGTAGATGACCTGCTCCTCCACCTGAATTACACCACATCTGTAATGCTTGTACTCTCTTTCTGCAGGGCTCTCTCTGTAAGGACATTGCAATTTCCTGCTTCTGTGAGTGGTGCTCCTGGTGTCAGATGCATCGTGAGTTAAAGCATCGCAAGAAAGCGCCAACTGTCATCAACTTACACAATAACACGGTCATCAACATGCAGCCTATTCCAACTGTCCAGCCAGGAGTGATGATGATGCCTGCGCAACCAGTTGCAACTGCTTTCATGACTCAACCAGCAGTTGTCATTCACTAAAAGTGAAACTGAGAGATCTGATGTTACTCAGGGTATTAACTTGTGAAAGCAGAGAATGTAATCATTTAGTATGGTAAATCCTTACTAATGACTTCCTAGTTATCAAGAAAATTAAGAGAGTTAACATAAATGATGGGAATGATGATTTGCCCATTTGAAGTTTGGTTACAAATGTAAATGTACTTTATTGTTTATGCAATAACAATATTTTACTGACTAAAAACTTTCAGAGATCTAGTCTTATCCTACTTTTCTGAGAATTTTCTTCTCAAATGAGTGATTCAATTCTAAAAGCTGCAAAGACTTTTACACGAAAACTTCAGAAGGGAATGCAAATGGTACATTTGAACACCATGGATATACAGTCCAGACTGACAAACTAACAATAACAAGGAACAATAGTTGAGATGTTGAGCTCTCCGTAACCTGCCAACACATACAGTGGGGCAAAAAAGTATTTAGTCAGCCACCGATTGTGCAAGTTCCCCCACCTAAAATGATGACAGAGGTCAGTAATTTGCACCAGAGGTACACTTCAACTGTGAGAGACAGAATGTGAAAAAAAAAATCCATGAATCCACATGGTAGGATTTGTAAAGAATTTATTCGTAAATCAGGGTGGAAAATAAGTATTTGGTCAATAACAAAAATACAACTCAATACTTTGTAACATAACCTTTGTTGGCAATAACAGAGGTCAAACGTTTACTATAGGTCTTTACCAGGTTTGCACACACAGTAGCTGGTATTTTGGCCCATTCCTCCATGCAGATCTTCTCGAGAGCAGTGATGTTTTGGGGCTGTCGCCGAGCAACGCGGACTTTCAACTCCCGCCACAGATTTTCTATGGGGTTGAGGTCTGGAGACTGGCTAGGCCACTCCAGGACTTTCAAATGCTTCTTACGGAGCCACTCCTTTGTTGCCCGGGCGGTGTGTTTTGGATCATTGTCATGTTGGAAGACCCAGCCTCGTTTCATCTTCAAAGTTCTCACTGATGGAAGGTTTTGGCTCAAAATCTCACGATACATGGCCGCATTCATTCTGTCCTTAACACGGATCAGTCGTCCTGTCCCCTTGGCAGAAAAACAGCCCCATAGCATGATGTTTCCACCCCCATGCTTCACAGTAGGTATGGTGTTCTTGGGATGCAACTCAGTATTCTTCTTCCTCCAAACACGACGAGTTGAGTTTATACCAAAAAGTTCTACTTTGGTTTCATCTGACCACATGACATTCTCCCAATCCTCTGCTGTATCATCCGTGTGCTCTCTGGCAAACTTCAGACGGGCCTGGACATGCACTGGCTTCAGCAGCGGAACACGTCTGGCACTGCGGGATTTGATTCCCTGCCGTTGTAGTGTGTTACTGATGGTGACCTTTGTTACTTTGGTCCCAGCTCTCTGCAGGTCATTCACCAGGTCCCCCCGTGTGGTTCTGGGATCTTTGCTCACCGTTCTCATGATCATTTTGACCCCACGGGATGAGATCTTGCGTGGAGCCCCAGATCGAGGGAGATTATCAGTGGTCTTGTATGTCTTCCATTTTCTGATGATTGCTCCCACAGTTGATTTTTTCACACCAAGCTGCTTGCCTATTGTAGATTCACTCTTCCCAGTCTGGTGCAGGTCTACAATACTTTTCCTGGTGTCCTTCGAAAGCTCTTTGGTCTTGGCCATGGCGGAGTTTGGAGTCTGACTGTTTGAGGCTGTGGACAGGTGTCTTTTATACAGATGATGAGTTCAAACAGGTGCCATTCATACAGGTAACGAGTGGGGGACAGAAAAACTTCTTACAGAAGACGTTACAGGTCTGTGAGAGCCAGAGATTTTCCTTGTTTGAGGTGACCAAATACTTATTTTCCACCCTAATTTACGAATAAATTCTTTACAAATCCTACCATGTGAATTCATGGATTTTTTTTTTCATATTCTGTCTCTCAAAGTTGAAGTGTACCTCTGGTGCAAATTACTGACCTCTGTCATCATTTTAAGTGGGGGAACTTGCACAATCGGTGGCTGACTAAATACTTTTTTGCCCCACTGTACTAGCATTGTCTGGATATAAAACTTTAGTGGTTTGTTGTCTCCTGCTTCACAGCCAGTAGCAGGAAAGGATTTTAAAAATAAATTTCTTTGGTTAGTTTGTTTAGCTTCAAGATTATCAAATAAATGGGAGCCAGATGTATTCATATGCTTTATTTTGGAAATTAACTAACTTTACCGCTGTAGGAAACCTGTATATTTGTGAATTTCCAAACTATGAAAAGAGGCTCTTGAACAAATTGACCGGGCAAGTGCATCCTGATAATGAGTTTGATGAATCGCATTGACAAAGAGCTTAAGACAAACATAGCTTCAGGGAGTGTGTGTGTGTCAGAGTGCTCTGGAATGCACACAGAGTCTTTGCAGACTATTAAGGATCAAACATCCTATCAATATGCAATCAATTATATACCTCTAAGCATATATGGTTGTCATTTATGCTCAGAAATATATAATCCAACAATATAAACCTGACGCCCTCCTCCAAGCTTGGGTGTGATGGTAGCCCTCTAGTGGGTCACCACACTATCCTTTAGCATAGCAGCATTAAAAGAAACGTGCCTTGCAAGCTGGAAAAACTGGTTTGATTAGAAGTTCATATTACAGCACTCTGGCTTGTAGTAATCCAGTAATTAAATACTTGTTTGTCTAAACAGCACTTAGGTCACACAGCATACTTAGATTTTTGGATAGAGAAACAAGGCTATTCTTTATTGTGAATTTTAGAAAGACAAACCAAATTATATTCAATTTTTATTCTCTTCTAACTAGAGCAAGAGAGGTTTTTTTTTTTTTTCTGTCTGTTTAAAGGGAAATAAATCGAGGTGTCATCTGCATGTCAGTCTTGATTAAGGCATGTAAATCAGGAATATGGCACCATGCATAGAGCCCACAGAGGCTCATGATGACGAAGCATTGGAGGTTTTCTGTTTAACAAGTACGATCTAAAGCAGTCTAAACCGGTTTCTCTGAGGCTGAGCACTTTGCAAAGCGAGGTAATGGAAGTAGTAAGTGATTCTGACAAACACTATAAGATTAATTCAAGCAGAACAAAGACTGAACCATCTTTAGCAGTTAATAATAGATCAGTATGAAACGCTGCATTAGTCCCACTAGCATTTAATGAGCAACAGACCGAAAACGTGACATCAAGAATGTCCTGTAATTGCTGCAAATTTTACTCATCTATAAAACATATAAATCATAGTTCTCTTGTGTCAGAAGGCTTTCTTATTTCCTTGAAGGAAAATAGTGATTGAGATTTTTCACAGGCTTTCACAGATTCAGAGACACACAGTAGTTTGTGGGGTTTTTTGTAAAGCCGTGTGACATAAAAATGCTAAGTTAAGGTTACACAGAATTTAAACTTTACATTCAGCATTAGCCTCAACGGATCAGGCGGAATTGCGGAATCTCTGCTTTTTATTACATAAGCACACTTTTAAGGTCCAACTAACTTCCTCAGCATATTAAAGGCTGGTGTCAGATTTAATTTTTGATGAACTAGGACTTATTTTATACGCTTTGAGGACTTTGTCTACCTGTCACCTACAGCAAGTTTTTCCATATAACCAGATAACCTAACCTGCATGTCAGCTGAGTGTGGGAGGAAGCTGAAGTATTCAGAGGAAACCCATGGCACAGGGAGAACGGGAAACTCTACTTTCAAAGGCCCCAGTCAGGGCTTGAACCAACCTCCTTTGATCAGGGATATATAGATTCCTGACCCTGAAAATAACATGCTGAGGAAGCTGACTTAAGCTAAAGATATACTTTTAATTATCAACTAATTCTTTTTTATTTTGTGGGCTGTATAATTTAGTTTTTTGAACTTGTACTTGACAAGTGAAAGGCTGCTGGTGTGATTCTAGACGGCGACACAAATTCTATTTTTGGACTTCAGAAGAGCATCCAGCATCAGTGTTGGTCAAGTTACTTGAAAAAAGTAATCAGTAACTAATTACTGATTACTTCCCCCAAAAAGTAATCCCGTTACTTTACTGATTACTTATTTTCAAAAGTAATTAATTACTTAGTTACTTTTTAAAAACACGATTTACAACCTGAAGAGGTGATAAAGCGATAGATCTTTCAGCCCAATTCTACTTTTTCTGCATAATCCATCATACAAAATATAATCAAATGGAAAAGTCTCCTTTTAAAACTTGTTTATTAGTTTTAATCTTTTAACTTTATGCATCAAGCAAAAATTAAATTACATGCAACATTCTCTGACTGGAAGAAATTAGTTTAATATTTAAACCTATTTTCTGCACATTCCAGCACATAAAATATATATATATTTTGTGTTTACATTCAGTCTTTCAAATAGATGCAAGTAAAACACAGCAGAAAATAAATAAAGTCAAAGACTCAGCGGTCCTGTTGCTCTATTTTCACCTGTAAAGCAGGAGTGGGGTAGGCGGAGGTTTACCCTGGTGCAGGTGTGCCGCAGCGGTCAGTGGAAAAATCCGCGAGTTTCTCTGTGAGTTTCCCATTACGTCGTTGCTACTCGGTGTTTGCTTGGAAGTTTAGGGGTTTTTTCGCTGTAAAAAGAAGTTTTCTTCCCACGCACAACGGACACTAATGTTTTTGTCACTTTTTATGGAATCAAACTCAAAATAAGGTCAGTACTTCCACGCTTTTAACGCTGCACGCTCATACTCCCGCACTCGATATATGATCCACTGTTGATCTGCACACAGCTGTTGCCACAAACGTTGCACTTGCTTACGTCACTGTCATGAGACATTCTTGCAAAAAAAAAAAAATCACGGTTTTAGTAACGCAGTAACGCAGCGTTCCTACGGGAAAGTAACGGTAATCTAATTACCGTTTTTGCAATAGTAATCCCTTACTTTACTTGTTACTTGAAAAAAGCAATCGGATTACAGTAACGCGTTACAAGTAACGCGTTACTGCCCATCTCTGTCCAGCATAAACTCTGCCAAATAAAACATGCACAGCTACCTGATCTGGTGAACCCTTGGGGCAAGAGTCCACCTGAAAGTAACTACAGTACTCCCTCGAATATAGCAGAGGCTACATTCCTTGACCCTGACAGGTGAAAATCCATGAACAAGAAATCACATGTTTATCTTATTATTTTAATATGGTGATAACATAGATGTAGATGTAAATAACTGTTGTTGGAACCACTTCAGGAACCAAGGATGGGTGAACAAAGTTGTCTTGGTCTAGAAAACCTGCTGTCATTCTCCATGTCCCACTGTTAGCTAGATTGCATTCCTTTGCAGCATTGTGCCACCGAGTCTGTGTAGTGGACTTTCTAATTAGGGCTGGTATTGTCACAGATTTCTACAACTCGTTCAATTCTGATTCACAAGGTCCTGATTTGATTTGATTCAATTTGATTTTGAGGCAGTAAGAAATATTATAATTGTGATCATTTATCTTGGATATATACTGTTGAAAGAACCCTCTAAAACTTGTAAATTAAATATATTTCCAAATTAGGAACAGATTTTTAAAAAGCAGTTACAATATTGCACTTTTTATTTCTGAGGTTCCTGTTGAAAAAAAGACATGCCCAAAGTGACGTGACTATTTCTGTCAGGGCTGCAACGGCAGACGTGTGGAGTGATGAGAGAAAGGACCGAATTTACTGACAGGGAACGTTTATCTACAGTTGGTGACATACAAACAAAGATGGGAAATGACTGATGTTGAACTAACAGAACCTGCTAGCATAATGGACAGGTTTTTGACACAAACAAAAAGCAGAAGATGAAGCATCACCAAATATGCGTACAAACCCACTTCCTTCCAAAGCAAAAAGCAGAAAATATGATGAAGCATATCTTGCGCTTGGCTTCACCTGCACAGCGGTGGGTAATGAGGAGAGGCCGCAGTGTGTTGTCTGTCTTAAAGTGCTAGCTTGAGACAGTTTAAAGCCCAACAAGCTAAGACGCCACTTAGAGACAAAACATCCAGAGCACAAAGACAAATCAGTGGACTTTTTCAGACAAAAACTTCTAAATTGTTGTGGTCAACAGTGTCTCTTTACTAAAGCTGCCTCTGTTTCAGCAAATGCTCTCCTCAGCTCCTATAAAGTTGCCTACCGAGTGGCTCAGTGTAAAAAGCCGCACACGATTGCAGAGGAATTAATACTTCCCTGTGCTATGGATATGGTTTCAACTATGACTGACGACGCAGCAGCCAGCAAACAGGGTATAACGGGATATTCCTCGTCCAATAATACCATCGGCAGGCGCATTTATGATATGTCAAAGGACAGAGGATAAGGTGCGTGACAGCTGCTTTTCTCTGTAGATGGATGAAGCCACTGATATTAAAAAAGACTGCTTATTGATAACGTATGTCAGATTCCTTGATGGAGATGAGGGAGGAATTACTTTTCTGCAAACAAGTTCCTGCCAGAGCAACTGCAGAAGAACTGTTTAAAATCATGGATTCTTACTTGAAAGAGGTCGAGCTGAAATGGGAGGACTGTGTCGGGATTTGCACAGATGGGGCGCAGGCTATGGCTGGGAAACCAGGAGGGCAGCAAGCGCTCATCAAGCGCGTCTACCCCAATGTGCAGAGGACGCACTATATGATACACCGCGAAGCACTGGTGTCTAAACAGCTGAGTCCTGAGCTCAGTAAAGTAATGACTGATGTCATCGCCACAGTCAACTACATCAAAACACGACCTGTGAAAGCCCGGATTTTTTCAGCACTGTGTGAAGAAATGGGCTCCGACCACACAGCCGTTTTGTATCACAGCGAGTCCCGATAGCTGTCACGTGGGAAGGTGCTATCCAGGGTCTCTGAACTGCGAGATGAGATCCGCATCTTTTTGAGGGAAGAGGGCAGTGATCTTACCAACAAATTTAACTGCAACAACTTTCTCATGAAACTGGCATACCTCAGTGACATGTTCCTGAAACTCAATGAACTAAATTTGCAGATGCAAATGTGGAAGCAGCGAGTGAAAGATGGAAACGTGGACTAATTTGAGAATTCAAAATCATTCATTGGAGACCGCAGGCTGCGGAATACAGTGATCCCATGCATCAGAGAACACATGTCTGCCCTTCAGAAACATTTCCAGAGATATTTCCTGGTGCAAGATTCCAAAGAAGAATTGGATCTGTGACCCCTTCAGTGCAACACCCCCTGCTGACTTCAGCAAATCCGAGGAGGAACGGTTCATTGATCTTACCTCTGATTCAACTAAGAGGCTGCAGTTTAAGTCACAGACCCTGGTTGAATTTTGGATTGTAGTGGACAAAGATTACCAACTGCTGGATAAGAGAGCCCTGGCCATACTTCTTCCTTTTGCCACATCCTATTTATGTGAGGTAGGCTTTTCTGCTGTGGCTTCAATCAAGACAAAGTACAGATCAAAGATGGACTTGAAAATGAACTCAGAGTGGTGGTCTCAAAACTGCAACTCAGGTTTGAGAAGCTCTACACCAACAGGCAGGCTCACACCAGTCACTGAAAAGATGTGAGGATTAAATGTGTTTGGGGTTTTTTTGCAATAAACCTTTAAGATCTTCTTGTAAAACAAAGGGTGGGGGCAGCAAAAAAGTTTGGGAATCACTGCTGTAAAGCATTCAACTCAACCCTCATCATGGCACTAGTTCGGCTTTCACCTTCATCAAAGAGTAAGGACAGTGTTAACGACAGCTGTAGTTTCAATCAACGACTGATCTGAGAAGAAACAATGCTTTTGGTGCTGCATTGAGAACAGAGGCAATGAGACATAAGGTCTGGGTATGCCTCACTAAGTGAAGGATCCTTCTTGCTTAGAAGCCTGGAAGATGTTGGCATCATATTCAAGGATCCAGCTTAGTCCAATGCAATGTTGAAGAGGTGAAGAGTCTGTCTCTATGTCTAAGTCCTTTCCCAGGTCATCAGCTGGAATTCAGCCATCACCTTGCTTCCGATTTGAGGTTTTGTGTAGCTGTAAATTTGAATTAGCTAATATCTTCTGTATTTTCTTTAAGAGACTGACAGCCTCCATTTCTGGCAGGAGCGAGCTCAGATCTTGGTCAGCGTAACATTCCAGTTAACAAATTACTTTGACTCTTCTTCTGTGCTTCTCCTGGTTGGACTTTTCTTAACCCATAGTTGCCCAATTATTTGATTGTTTCCGCACTTGTTGAGGTTTAGTTGGGAGTTTTTTGTTGCTTCTTTTCGCCCTGTTCGTTGGCGACGCATGCAGACACAGCGGCTTGGAGCTCCCAAACATAAAAAAAACCAAAAACGCTACTGTAAGTGTATTGAGTTTACTCTATCATGCACTAACTCAACAATTATAAGCCAAACTGCTTGAAATCTGAAATCGGCATCAATATTATTCACCTGGAAACCTAAATTCCATCCCACTGGAGATCCTGCGCTCTGCGGAGCTCAGCTGAACACTCATTATACCGCCCTTGAGACACTGAAGATGGCGAAGAGACTGGAAGCAAAAGCGGGGAAAGAGAGCCGGCATACGGGCTAGGCTACAAGCAAATATCTGCTCAGTTTATCAAGACACCGCATATTTTCAAAAGCGCTCTGACGTTTTCGGAGACGTCTGTTACCCACCAGTTCGATAGCTAGCCGGGGGCTAGGCTCACTAGAGCTGGTGAGAACACCGGACTCCCGGCAAATCATTTTCAAACCCACCGCCGTCTTTCACTACTCAGGTTAAACATTATATATAAGTCACTTAGATAACTTAATAATGTTACTGTTTGGCTTTTTTCCAGTATTTTATTTGTTCCTGAGTAAATCGGTTTGGTTGAGATTAAAGTTATAGTTTTTACACAGCTGAATAAACGTCAAGCAGACAGCTGATTATCAGACAACTGACTACAGAGAGGACGTCCAACATTTAACCAAATTGTGTGGAAACAACGACTTGGTTCTGAACACTGCCAAGGAGATTGTTGTAGACTACAGAAGAGCCAAGAAATAGACGTCAAGCAGACAACTGATTATCAGAAGTGTGAGATGCTCAAGAATTTACTCCGGTGTCCTGTTATATTTTAGATAGCAAGGAGTTTATTAAACTTCACCGAAACAATCTGCAAATTTCATTAAAATTTAATAAACTATCATCTTGTCTTTATTTTTAGTTAGCACATACCTTAAACACTTAAAGCTGTAAGCTAATGATAGTTATATAAGAGCAGATGCTGCTGGTGCAATAAGCTGTACGTTTTCCGTCCAATGGATGATGATCTGATTAGTCGACTAATCGCAAAAATAATCAGTGACTAGTCGACAATCAAAATAATCGTTTGTGGCAGCCCTAGTTGGAATCAAACTCCCGAATCTCGACACGGTCTATGCTAGTCGTTTACAGAAGCAAGCTAGCCGCATAATCAAGGGCCCAACCCATCCAGGTCACAGACTTTTCCATCAGGGAAGAGATATAAGGGCAATCAGAACCCGCACAAACAGACTAAACAACAGCTTTTTCCCCAGAGCTGTAGCCTGTGTCACCCCTCCCCCAGCACACAATAGCTAACTCTCCCTCTCTCTACTTTACCCCATGTCATGTCTGCTGCTAATGTACAAAGTCATTTACTGGGCATTAATGTTTGCACTAAAATTACCACATTGTAGATACTGTTATATTATATTATATTATACTGTTTGCGCTCAAACTACCATATTCTAAATACTAGCATTTCTTTTTTGTTTTATTTACTGTGCTAAGTGCCTTCTTTTTACTTTATATTTTACTACGTTTACTTGGTTATTATGTTACTATGCTGCTTCTGGTTTTATTGCTGCTGGCCTCTGTGAGCTACCAAACAAATTTTGTTGTATAACTACAATGACAATAAAGTTCTTTATCTATCTTATCTAGAAATCAGAATATTTGTAGGAAGGCCAAAAACTGCCCAACAGATTTACTTCAGAGTGGACCATTATGGCATTTGCTATATTGGTCCAACTGGACAAGACCTGGGAGCAGAAAAGAAAATGAATAAATAGAAATTGTGGTTAAAGCTAACAGAAGAAGAGGGAAAGAAATGTAGAGCAGAAGAAAAGGGAGTGAGAGAGAAAAAACACTGAGACTCTGCTTCAAAAACTGCTGAAAAAATTTAAGAAAAAAAAAAACAGCAGAAAAATCAAATCTACAACCAACATATGAAAAGAAGCAGTAAATAATAATAATTAATACATGTTAATGAACAGCACACAGTACTAACAATACCACATACATCTAGAGGCAGTAGCTAACCGAGACAGCGTGTCACAACGGGACTGAACGGACTCACGCGCAGGCTCTAGGTCTTGAAAGCACAAGAGTCTTTATTATGATGCACCAGGTGATTATTTACAAAAGTGAGGGGAAAGCCGGGCTCCGGGGGTCCACACACGAACGGGAAAGACACGCACACTCTCCGTCCACTCCTCCTCACACTCCACTCACTCGGGTAACACAGGGGTAGGTCCAGGGAATCTGTACACAGAGACACGAATGGGTAGTTAGGTAAATCGCTATGAAACACTTCTGAAGTCATTGAGCTGGGGTTACACTGACGAGGGTCGGCAACGGTCCAGCGACGAGAAACACAGGGCTGCCGTCTTATAAAGGAGCTGGATCACTCGTGATGAGCCACAGGTGCGTGGGCCAAGGGCAGGAGCCCGCAGGTGAGCTCCGCCCAGGCAGAGGGAGGAGGGAAAGAGGGGAAAGGAGAGAGCAGGAAAAAAATAAAAAAAAGGAATACAAAACATATGTAGCCGTACTGAGCCGACCGGGTAGGCACAGGGACCCTGACACAGCGTGAGTCTGCGAGTACCTGCTTGTACAGCTGTGTGGGTGTGCGCGCTTGTATTGACAGGTTAAAACACAATGGCCATGAAGGGCATTGCTGAATGGATTTGAGTTTCATTTTTCCGTTTCCAGAGTTTCAAGCTTTGCAGTGTTATTTGTGTTGACCCAACTGAAATAAACTCCGTCCAAAGAGCCTCCGTTCAGTCATTAAGAGGTGCACAGAGGGGCAGGTAAGACCTTCCAGTTTTCTACAAGTCCTTTCACACAAACTTAGTGATTAGTACTTTGTTGTTTGTACCTGATACTAGAGGCAGTTTACAAAGAGAAAGCTTTGACGTTATAATTTATTGGATTACATGGGTGTACACGCAGTGTGTTTTGTTTGTTAACCCTCTTTGGAGAAGCAGAGGCCATCATGAGGGTGTGGCTGTAAAACGTCAAGGTTTATTTAAATGAAACAAAAAGAGACTCAAATGTATTTAACAGTGTAGAAGTACAAAACGAGGACAGACGGGAAATATGGGCCAGATCAGACATAGGAGCCAAGGGTGTCTGACAACAGAGGACTTTTACACAGTAGGTGTAGAAAACAAAATTACATTTATTAACAATTATTAAAGTTTAGCAGGTCGTGCACACTCAACAAAAGTAGAACACGCTTCTTGAAAACAAAATAAGACCCAAGCTTGTATTGTCTTTTGTGTCCTTTTTTTTAAGTCAATTTCAGTCCGTCAATGTTCAATAGTCACTCCAGTTGGGTTACAATCTACCAGTTCATCCGTCTAATTGGACTGGGGCTCGCCATCCAGTACTGGAAAAGGGATCCTCGATTCTTCTCAGGTCCTCAAAACCAATCCATTCAAAATAAGCAAAGGAAAAAAAATGACCTGGGGACAGGTCAGAACACAGTAGTTCAACATTTAAGCGATAAGGTCTATAACTTATTATTACTACTAACTGCTTTTAGTGGTTCTAAATTTCTTTCAAATTATTCTATGTTGTACAGCAAGTTTATTCTAATTTCCAAAGGAAAAAAGTGCACAGGAAACACACATTTAGAACAATACAAAATAGCTCAGCAGTGCATTAGAAATACACATTGGCTTAAGATTTATAAAGTTCCAGCTAAGCAAAGTGTGTGTGAAGGCACTTAATTTCACACTGCTAATACTTAGTGTGCAGAACCATAACTAGGACCATGAGAAAAGTGAACATGTACTAACATAACAACTTTGCAAAAAACCACACATTTTACATCAATACCATGGTAATATGAAAATGCAACAGACTCAGTGCTAATTGACCCTGTGCACGAGAAAATGCTAACTTCCTGGTTTGAGATCGGATGTGGGGTTGTATATTTCCGGTAGCTTTACTTTGCTGTCAATCGCTACTGCGAAGATATCCTCCAAAATCATGTCCAAAACTCGAAAACGGAAAGATTGCGTTAAGTTACAAAGAGCAGAAGGTGGGAACACTCACCACTGTTGTGTCATAAAAAAATCTAATGATCAATCGAGTTTAGATCAATCAGTTGTTTACATCACTCAACACAAGCAGAAGACACATCGTCCACATTCAGAAGCACATCTCTGTATAGTGACTGGTCTTATGATTTAAACAGGCAAATGTTCAGCATTCAAACTACAGGTGAAGAACAGTCAAACCAGATGTTTCCCCCGTTATGTCGATATCAGCTAGTCAAGTACACACCTACACAGCATGTTAACAAACCGTGAAAAAAGCCACACAAAAAATGAATGATTGCTGGTAACGGTTTCTATACATTAGTATTTACGAAGGGTATGTTGTGACTTACCTTCAAAATTACAGTGGTCCCTCGCTATAACGCGGTTCACCTTTCACCTCGCTGTTTCACAGATTTTTTTATTGCAAGTTTGCATGCTTTTTTTACATCACATTGTGTCCTGCGTCCTGATCGCTGCAGACGATCTCCTCCGTGACGTCTCTCCTGTACAGTACAGAATCACTGCATCGATCGCTGGCAGTGTGACTCTGAAGTAGAGCAGGGCGATATGGCCAAAAATATTTATCACGATATATATTTGAAAATTTGCGATAACGATATAACCGACGATATAATTGATGCGAGACAAAATACAACTCCACAACATTACTAGCGCAAAAAGACAATCTTCCATTTATTTTCACTTAAACAAGAAGCTGGTTTTTATGTACATTAAAGCTTTATAAAAATTTAACAGTGCAAATGCAAATTCCTTGCTGAAAGTTTAACCAAAAGGCATTTCCAGTAGAAATGGGCTGACATATCCTGAGCATAACCATATATAATATCCACTGAAGTTAAAAAGAGGTGCTTTGCAACATTAAACTGCAGTGTGCAGTGCGTATTTTTCGGACCATAAGGTGCACGGGATTATAAGGCACATTAAGCGAAACAAAGCAGTCAGATAAATCAAACTTTATTAAACTCATTCTTCTTGCTTCCTCCACTTCTGTACCATTGATTCATTAATGTTGAATTCTCTGGCAGCTGCTCTATTCCCATGTTGTTGCAGTATATTAATAACTAACCTCGTATTGTGGATGGATTATCTCAGTTTTTCTCCTGACTGAAGTTTGGTCCGTTTACAGCATCCTGCCATGCGATTGCATTTGTCTCTAACCATGAAGAACCTTCACGTTAACTTTTATAAGTGGAAAAGTGTTAGTGTTCGTCCTCCAGCTTCACTGTTTATGTTATGCTAACATAGCTGTGTCGCTAGCGATCACGTAGCACATCATTATATACCAGCTAGCCCAACTTCAGTAACCCTACAAACGTCACTGCTGTTTAGTTTCCTGTCTTCATTTATGTTGGAAGTGATAGCAGAGCTGTACGTTTGAATTTTTTCAGAAATCTCTCAGTCAGAACATGCTATATCATGCTTAGGTAACTAGCTAAACTAGCGAGCTAACTTCCGCTAGCTTCCTGCTAACTTCTAACTCCATTAAATGTAATAACTTTTGTTTTCATGGATGCCTGGAAGTTAAACTTTATAATTACACCTGGTAAAGCAGCAATGCTGATCGTTTTATTAAAGATGAAAGAATTTAGACAGTTTTTAACTCTCAGTGATGCTGCAGTGTTGTTTGACCTGAAGCATACGGAGTTTAGGACCCAGATTACTCCCAGATTTAAGAGCATCTTAGTCCGACAAATACGACAAATACGACAATAACGACGGCCGCTTGCATGTTCTGCAAAGAAATGTGCTTTGTTGTGTATCTGACGGACAAACACCAAACCAGTTCCACATCACTGAAGTTGCACCATTTTTACAAACCAATTCTGGTTCATCTGTTTCACTCAACAATCGGCCATGTGCGCATGAAAACAAAGGCCCTGCGCATGCGCGTTTTACTCCCATTCTATCGCGATATTTCATTTTCCTATCGTTGCTTAACATTATACCGGTATTACCGTGAACGGTATAATATGACCCAGCCCTACTCTGAAGTGCAGTACAGTATGTCCACCAAACGTTTTGCACCATCAAAAAATAAAATTGGCTGCTTGATTTCACCTATCGCTCGTTATTTTTAGAACATAACACCCATGATAAACGAGGGACCGCTGAGAAATATAACATTTGAATCCCTTTTCTCTTTTGCCCTGAGGCGCGGGGGAAAAATATCGACAAGTTGATGAACATCATTTACAGATATTTTGTGTAAATGCCCAAGACATCAATAGAAATGTAAATCGCCGCTTGATTCATTCATTTTCTTGACTTGTTTTGGACCGTAAACAGGGCGTGAATAGGACACCGGAAACAAAGCTCCCCACAGGAGTTTCCGCACCGGAAGTAGCATATGCTAACGTGCACATAGTCAATTTCTTTAGCCTCGGAAAGGGCACTTTCATTGCAAAATGGCTAGCGGAAATTAGCATCAGAGCTAGCGGCAAGTAGTATGCTATGCTAGCGCACATGCACTGACTGGGGCTTACCATGTGAAGTAGCAAATGCTATGCAGGGCTTCACAGTGCTCGCGTGGGCTCACGGCCTTCGGAATTCACTGTCACCGAGTGTTTTCGCCGTAAAAGCTTTTACATCCAGTTAGCTTCTCCACAACAGGAGTGACTGATCTCTCTCTGCCTGTATCTCCTTCTTAGCTGACTGGTACACAAGGAGCACACACACAGGTGTGTGAGGAGCGCACACAGGGGGAGGGTCAGACCAGTCAACTATTGGTTGCTCAGTGTATCTGACAAAGTCTTGCCTCCACAACATTTATCCACATATTAATTAAACTTATGTTTACATGCTTTTTATGAGGATTTATTATATTTAATTGCTTTTTACCAATGTTTATTCCCATTGTGAAATGCGTATTTTAATCAAAATAGTATCAATATTTATGCTTTTATTCCCGTTTTTACACTGTGTTACAGTTATTAAACTGTCTGAACTGTAAGCGTAATAGATTTTCACTTCCAAACCAGTCTTCATATCCTGTTCATGAGAGAGTTGTTTACCCATGCGTTACTGTACTCGTGTTTCAAATGACACAAGCCATCTTTTTGAGATATATCAACCATGTATTGCTGTTTGTTTTTAAGTCACTTGGATGTTTATAGAAAGCTTTTTTTTCCAACTTCCCCAAATGCTTGTTCATGGTGGATGTTTAGGTGTTTCTCTCTGTAATGCTGTAGTATATTTACCTTTTTACATAAAATGTCATGTAAATTATGGCTATATTAATAAAGCTTAGTTGGAGAATTAAAAAATGACCACAAAATCCTTAAGACAGACTTTGGTTTCTTCAGTATAGTGTTTATTTGACCGTGAAAAGAATAAATTTTTCATTAATCTGAAGGAAAATGCTCTAATAATGATAAAAGTGATCTCTTTTTTCAAACAAAAGAGATCGACGGCATATAGTTTTTTGCTGTAGTTTGATAGAAAGTGCTCCAAAATGTTAACTTTCATTTAATTTGTACTTTTAATTTTCATTTTATTTTGTTTTTTCCTGCTTCTCAACTTTCACAGAGTGATCGTTCAGTGTCTGTGGGTGAAGTTCAACATACAATGGCAGAAAAACCCTTGACAGACTGGGACAGTGGTCTCCTTGACTGCTTTGAGGATGCAAGTACTTGTAAGAAGCCAGTTAAATTTGTCTCATAAATTGCATTTGTGTTTTCAGGACTACAGTTTTTTTCTCATTTGTGTTGCCTTCATCTTTTCAGACTTCTTACAACTTTGTTGATGCGTTTCTGTGTTTTTCAGGCTGCTATGGATTCTGGTGCTGCCCCTGTCTCGCCTGCACTGTTTCAGGAAGATTTGGAGAGAACAACTGTCTCCCTTTATGTGATATATGTGGCTCTGGTGTATTAGCAGCCTTTGGGATACCTGTTTGTGTTCCTCCTGCAGTTTTGTCTGTAAGAGCTGCCATGCGAAACAGATATGGCATCAAGGTATGAACCGTGAGATGATGACACTGAACTCAAAGCTGGACTTTAGTGGGAATTACAAGTCTCACTCACTGAATCAAAAACATCCATATTTGATTTCAACTATGCCTAAATGTTTTTTGTCAAACATTCACACACATACTCAGTATCTGCTGCAAGGATATTGTGACATGTGGACCAGAAGAGCCAGGGATTGATCTACCAAACCTCTGGTTGGTAGATGACCTGCTCCTCCACCTGAATTACACCACATCTGTAATGCTTGTACTCTCTTTCTGCAGGGCTCTCTCTGTAAGGACATTGCAATTTCCTGCTTCTGTGAGTGGTGCTCCTGGTGTCAGATGCATCGTGAGTTAAAGCATCGCAAGAAAGCGCCAACTGTCATCAACTTACACAATAACACGGTCATCAACATGCAGCCTATTCCAACTGTCCAGCCAGGAGTGATGATGATGCCTGCGCAACCAGTTGCAACTGGTTTCATGACTCAACCAGGAGTTGTCATTCACTAAAAGTGAAACTGAGAGATCTTATAATGCCGAATGTCAGAGTGTGTTCTGACATATTTATCAGTGAAAGAGTGTTATATAATCATTTTGAAATTAAACTATGTTAAATTAATTTTCATGATTTCCTAGTTATCAAGAAAATTATCTGTGTTAAGAGTTAACATAAATGAAGGGAATGATGATTCACCCATGCGAATCTTAGTTGCAAGTGCAGAAATGTAAGGATTATATAAGTAATAATATAATATAGTAATAAAAATATTTAATAATATTTTACTGACTGAATAAAAACATTCAATCTACAATCTGGACCCCATTTTTATAGTCTTATCCTACTTTTTGAGAGTTTATTGAATGAGTGTTTCAACTGAAAAAATCCACCATGAAGCATTTGTTTCAGACTTTACACTGATGCTTTGTGTCATGCAGTATGTTTGTCTGGTGTTTTCAATATAAAGAGCCATTTATTATAACTATGATGCTGGGTATCCCTCCTTGACAAAGGGAGAAAAAAATGTTAGCATACAAGGAAAGACTCAGAAAATTACACAAGTGTAACAAGGCCCAGAGGCCGATGCAGGAGATGAACAAACCCCAAACTCAAACAGTGATCACAATCACGTTCTTAAGGCAAAACACAGTCAACTTAGCCATAATGACACAGGGTTTCCAAACGGGGTTCACTGAGTTGTAAGGCTGCAAAACACAGGAGAAGCTGGTTCAGTGAGAGAGAGGGGAACTGAGCGTCTGAAAGAAAGAGACTGAGTGAGGTGTGCGCTGATTTAAACCTCAGAGTGGGCAGGAGGCCGAGTGAGCGGCAGATGGGGAAGATCTAACTTCTGAAGGTGAAGCGGTGAAACAGGGTGAAGGCGGATGAGAACCCGACACAAGACTGCCAACTGTCCCAATTTCCTTTGGGGTCAACCTTCAGGATCAATAAAGTTTTATTGAATTGAATTGAATTGAAAGTTGAAACTATGCAAGCTGTAGGCTCAAGGAAACGAAGTAAGTACACAGCTGAACAACGAGAGAATCATAAGGAACTGATGACCAAGTTATCACCATGAGTAGCAACAGACTGGCAAAGGAAAAACAGTCTCCTGCTTGACAGCCAACAGCAGGAAAGGGTTTTAAAAATTATGTATTCATATAATTTGTTTTAGAAATTAACTAACTTTACCTCTGTAGGAAACCTGTGACTTCTGTCAACATCAAAGAGAACATCCAAACATGAAAAAAGCCTCTTGAACAAATGAATCTCTACGGACATGTGACGCTCAGGGTTTAAGACTTAATATGACCTGGCAAGTGCATCCTAATAATGCGTTCGATGAATCACACTGACAAAGAGACGACTGCACCTGGCTGCCATGCAAGCTGGAAAAACTGCTCTGATTAGAAGTTTATATTTTATACTATAAAGTTGGTTTAAGCAGAACAGAAACTGAACTGTCATTAGCAGTTAGTAAGAAAGTAAGAAAACCAAAAATGTGACATCAAGAATGTACATCTTGTATTTGCTTCCGTGTGACACAGAAATGTTAAGTTACGATTAAGCAGAAATGAAACTGAACATTCAGCATTAGCCTTAACAGATCAGGCAGAATTGCATAATCTCTGCTTTTTATTACATAAGCACACTTTTACTGTCAATGAACTTCCTCAGAGCATATTAAAGGCTGGAGTCAAATTTAATTTTTGATAAACTTGGACTAATTTTGTATTCTTTGAGGACTTTGTCTACCTGCCACCTACAGCAAGTTTTTCCACTTAGCCAGATAACCTGACATGCATGTCAGATGAGTGTGGGAGGAAACTGAAGTATTCAGAGGAAACCCACGCAGACACAGGGAGACCAACCAAACTCTACTTTGAAAGACTCCAGTCAGGGCTTGAACCAAGGTCCCTGATTATCCCAGAGGTTACGTTCCGACACCCCTCGTGATCGGTGAGAATCCACCAAGTAGAAACCACATGTTTATTATATTATTTTTATATATTTTAAGCCATAAAAACCCTCCCCATACTCTTATAATGTGTCGTGAGGATACGCTACATTTCGTAAATACTCTTTCTCTTCCAATTGCTACATAAATACACTTAAGGTTCAACCAACTTGATTAAAGGATGATAAACGCTCTTATCATTTCATTGACAGTTTTGCATGGCCTCATTGGCATACACTGACCTGCAGAGACACTCAATTCAGTTCAATTTTATTTATATTGTGCCAAATCACAACAGTGGTCACATCAAGGTGCTTTATATTATAAGGCAGAGATACTAATACAGAGAAAACAAAGTGATGTTTTTTAAATAGTGGTTTAATCACTCCCAGCTTGAAGGCCCTTTGTACGTACCCCATTAACAGAGATAAATGATGGTAATTTGTGTGAATCATTACCTAATGGTACGATGTCTTTAAGCATTCTTTTAGGAATGGGGTATAACGGACACACTGATGGAGCTGAGGAAACTATGTTGTTCTTTCTTTGTGATTGTTTTATGCTTAAGTCAGTTTTGGTTGGTTTGTCGGTCTGTGAGCAGATACAGTTGCTATGGTGATGGGGTTTGGGGTCACAGCAGGGGGAGAGAAGCTGCAGGGAGGTGTGTAAGACTGCAACTCTTTCCTGGTTGCAACGCTGGATAGTCATGTGATTTCTAAAACAGAGATATTGCGCAAATGCAAAAAATCAAGCCTATGGACAGGATTTCTATTTACCCTCTGCTTGTTGGTAGGTAGATGACATTTTTGTCCCAAACCAGCACACTCGTACTGCTGCATTGTCTTAAAACCATACTTGTGTGCATCTGCAAATGGATATAGTATAAGTTCAAATAAAATAATGAAAATTTGGGAATCTAAATGTAATCCTTCAAGTGTACTAGTTTACAGTGTTATCATTTTAGCTCAACAAGGAAGTGATATCTGGAGAAACAAGGAAAAAGAATCCATGCAACAGACACCTACTCATAGTTTGGCACATTTCAAACATGCAAACATTGTTTTTATGTAGACAAAGGTTCTGTTCATTTTAAATATCAGATTCACCCAAAGACTGCATGAAAGTGAAGCTCTGCCCCACAAACTACTACAGTCTCTAAATGTATTATATTGGGTGTTTGTGGGCATTCTCCACACACAACCAAAGACATTTTATTGACCGCGGTTAAAAGAGAGAAAGATGGTAAGCACACTGATGTAAACTAAACCCTAACACCTCTACTAGGAACAAGCATAACCACAGGTCAACTTTCCCATCTCTGTTTTCCCAAGAAAACTCAGCAAACTCTTCATAGCCACAGCTCTTGGCTCTCTTCCTCCATCACTTTCACTTTCCTGACTTTGTTGATCTATGACCACAAATAAGCACAAGAGTTACAAATTGCAGTAGTTTTCATGCTGAAACTCTCAATTTAAAAGTGTTTTTAACAAGCTGCTTTTAGTGATGATGACAGGCTTGATCTCGTAGCCTTCATCCTGAACCCACAGTTCTCTCGGTGGTTACAAAGTTTTACTAAAAGGCTACAATCCAGCAGTCAGTTATACGTTTATTCAGTTATTCATTCAGTCCCTTGCGCTTTTCACTCACATGTATTAGAGCATTGCTCTTTAAGTCTTATTTGTGTTAGTAGTAGCCAATATTTACATCAAACCACTGGTTTTAGTAGTTCACTCACACTTAACCTCTGTGAAGCCAATTGAATATTCAAATACATTCAGTACCAGTCATGCTCACATGTCCAATGGTTTCACTGGACTGTGTGTCATGACCTCCTTTGATAAAGAAGAACAGAGTGTGACTGAGTGCTGGAGAGGAGAGACATCAGAGTGCAGAATAAGAAGTAAGTGAAGAGTTTGTTGTGTCATCTCTTTTTTTTCTTTAGTGCTTGATGTTAATGATGCTGCCAGTTCAGTTATTTCATTTATCAGAGATTCTGATATTTCACTTGTTTAGTTTTCTTTATTATGGATGGAGGGTGAATATACAATAGAAACTTAACCCTTTCATGCATGAATAGTGACAGTGTCAATCTGGATTTCTTTTCTTAAGTATTTTTATTCATCTTTAGACATGAAAAAAAAGATTTTTGATCTTCAATTTTATCATCATCACCGTAGTATACTTGCATTTACTTGAAGTGATTTATTGAAGTATGTAAAGTGAAATTTGTTTTAATTCATTCTGCATAAGTTAAAAACTTTAGGAAAACACAATGAAATCTTGTTGTTTGAACAAATACTTTGTTAATCAAGGCAAATACTGCTAGGCTTGCGTAATGAACCAATATGAGTGTTGATGATTTCATAGAGGCAACGAACCAGTCCAGGCAAGTCAGGGCAACTAACCACTCTTACTAGATTGTATCATTTCAACAAGAACAAATTAAGTTGAATTTCATGCAAATGGTACATGATTTAAATACGTTCACCATAGAAACATGAAATTATTTAGTTCAAATTACAAGTTTGAATCTTGTACATGTAACAACGACCCAATTTCATTTTTTTGAGTGTACCATCAATAGCTGACCACTGTAGTGACACTGTGCCTGAAAGGGTTAAATAGAAATATAAAAACGTCATAAATTAGCCTTGCAATCAATCGGACTATGTCAAAGTAGCTATATATAACAATGTCCCGATTCACAAGTAATGTACCCTGAAAAAACCCTCAAAACTTGTAACATGTTCCTAACTACGTAACTAAAGCCAAATGGGACCAGACGTCACCTGGCTTAATGGGGTCCGTGTCCTGGTTCACAAACATGTCAGATTTTGGGATATTCTAGAGATATTCTTATTAATAAATACATTAAATATAAAATAGAATTCAAACATTTTTTAAAAACATCAATACAAGATAAACACGAGTAAAAGAATTTTAAATGAATGATAAATATCTCAAACTGGGTCAAACACCAAGCAGAAGACGTGGATCTTTAGACTGGATTTAAGAATTGGCGGTGAAGAGACCTCTCTAATGTGAAATGGGAACAAATTTCCAAACTTGGGACCCGCTACGGCAAAAGTCCGTCTGAGCCTCCGCTGTGTCCTCGACACATCCAGGAGCAGTCGGTTAGTTGATGTGAGTGGAAAAGCAAGTGCAGCTCAGAGAGGGAAGGTCGGGGAAGACCATTTAAGCACTTTAACTGTGCAGCCAGTTAAAAGCTGTGATCCAACATTTTGCAGCAGCTGAAGACGACACAGGGCAAAATGGTAACACCAGTATATAAAGCTTTACAGTAATACAACCAAGTTGTAAAAAGGGCACGGATTACTGTTTCTTTGGCTTTCTGTCTCAGCTGAAAGAAGACAAAGGTGAAGACAAAGCTGACTTTAATTGCAATTGTTGTATTTGGGTTTTCTCTACTTCATTCTACTTTTACAGAGTAATTATTTAGTGTCTGTGGCTGAACCTCAACACACAATGGCAGAAAAACCCTTGACAGACTGGGACAGTGGTCTCTTGGATTGCTTTGAGGATGCGAGTACTTGTAAGAAGAAGTTTAAGATCTTTTTCTTGTCATTTCTGGGGTCTTAGGCACTTCAGACATGTTACCACTTTGGTGATGTATTTCTGTTTTTCAGGCTGCTATGGTTTCTGGTGTGGCTCCTGCCTCGCCAGCACCGTTGCAGGAAGGTTTGGAGAGAATAGCTGTCTCCCTTTGTGTGATACATGTTGCTCTGGTGGATTAACAGCCTGTGGGATACCTGTTTGTGTTCCTCCTGCAGTCTTGTCTTTAAGGGTTGCCATGCGAAACAGATATGGCATCAAGGTATAAAGCAGTGACAATGAGACAATGTCATGAAGCAGAAATGGAGAAAGAAATAATGGTTGTACCGTCTCTCTGCAGGGCTCTCTCTGTAAGGATATTGCAATTTCCTATTGCTGCGCCACGTGCTCCTGGTGTCAGATGCATCGTGAGTTAAAGCATCGTAAGCAAGGCCCCACTGTGGTCAACATACAGAATAACAACATTGTGAACATGCAGCCTGTTCCAGTCATGCAGGCACCCATGATGATGCCTTCACAACCAGTGCCAGCTGCTTATATGGCTCAACCAAGATTCACTGTGGTCTCACAGTGACAGAAATCCGAGTTTGTGTTGATGTTTCTATCAGTGAAATGAGACAATGAAGTCATTTTGAATTGAGAGTATCGTTAAATATTTCTATCAGCTTCCTAATAATCATAAAAATTACATTTAGTTTAAATGCATGAGTCGCCTTTTTAGATTAGTCACTGCATAGCTTCAGTAATAATACAGAGGATTGAATTTTAGTCTATTAATTTTTCTGCTAATGAGAAAAACATACTTGCATGTAGAGAGCTAAACGTGGTGTTAGATCTGCTCTGATGTTAAAACTGATGTAAAGTGTTTTTTCATCAATAAAAATATGAAATCCAAGACATTTATGATCATTTTGCAATCCTACTTTAGATTCACCAAACTCTGCCTCAGATCAGTTTACAGTTTACTGAGATTGATGAAGACCTGATGTGCTCGGCACAGCTTTCATGACACCATAAAGATCAAACAGGAGTCCTGCAGTGGCTTTTTTTGTTTTTTTAATTTCACTCCTCATTAATTTGTCTTTCTTAAAATGTGTCTAAGTGTGTGCTGTGTGGCAGGAGGAAGGACCCAAATGCAGGACTATCAGACGGAAAAATTAAACTCAATTCAATTTTATTTATATAGCGCCAAATCACAACAAAAGTCACCTCAAGGTGCTTCATAGGTACAGAGAAAAACCCAACAATCATATGACCCCCTATGAGCAAGCACTTTGGCGACAGTGGGAAGGAAAAACTCCTTTTTAACAGGAAGAAACCTCCAGCAGAACCAGGCCCAGGGAGGGGCGGGGCCATCTGCTGCGACCGGTTGGGGTGAGAGAAGGAAGACAGGATAAAGACATGCTGTGGAAGAGAGACAGAGGTTAATAACAGATATGATTCAATGCAGAGAGGTCTATTAACACAAAGGTGAGAAAGGTGACTGGAATGGAAAAACTCAATGCATCATGGGAATCCCCCGGCAGCCTACGTCTAAGGGAGGATTCAGGGTCACCTGGTCCAGCCCTAACTATATGCTTTAGCAAAAAGGAAAGTTTTAAGCCTAATCTTAAAAGTAGAGATAGTGTCTGTCTCCTGAATCCAAACTGGAAGCTGGTTCCACAGAAGAGGGGCCTGAAAACTGAAGGCTCTCCCTCCCATTCTACTTTTAAATACTCTAGGAACAACAAGTAGGCCTGCAGAGCGAGAGCGAAGTGCTCTAATAGGGTGATATGGTACTACAAGGTCATTAAGATGAGATGGGGCCTGATTATTTAAGACCTTGTATGTGAGGAGCAGGATTTTGAATTCTGGATTTAACAGGAAGCCAATGAAGGGAAGCCAAAACAGGAGAAATCTGCTCTCTCTTTCTAGTCCCTGTCAGGACTAGAAAAGGTTCCTCGATGGGTATCGTTTAGGTTTTATCCGATACCGGTGCCAAACCGGTACTTTTGAAACTGTAACAGTGCTTAAACGGTGCTCAAACCGGTGTTTAAAGAATGGAGAACACAAAATTGGTCCAAAAACCTCTCATGTTTAGCTGTTTTTTTGTAAAAAGATAACAATGTTAGCCTTTTCTGCAGCTATGGGGCATATATGGTATCACTCTTGGCTGGAAGCAGTGCTTAAACAATGAAAAAAAAAAAAAAAAAAAAACACACACTTTGTCCAAAAACCTCTCATGTTTAGCTGTTTTCCTCTTTTTCTTTGGTCATTTTAGCCTTTTTGGCCAGGGTGAAGGGAGCATCTGCCATCAAACAAGAAGACAGCTGCATGTAACTACGACGGTGTTTGCTAGTTCACCTTACATGCATTAATGTAATAACGTGGTTAGCCTACTCAACGTAAATTACACACGAACAACATTAAGCTACTCACGCAGAGAAGAACGGCTGCTGCTGCATCATCATCCTCATCATTTCTGCTACACTGGCAGGGCTAGGGGCCAGGACTCTCCTCTTCGGGTTTTTGGGGGATGTTGCTAACTCAGGGTCCGATAACAGGCAACCCACCCGCAGTAGATGTGCTCGGTGTGAGGTCTCGCAGCAAGCTATCAAATTCAGTGCATTTCTCGGCTTTTAAAAAAACGCTATGCGTCGCCAGGTGTTTCATCGGATTCGAGGTGTTACCTCCTTTGACAGTATCACAGTATCAGCTTAAAGCACTTGTTGCAGGCTGCTGAGTTTGCCTCTTTTGCCTACTATCCTCGGAAACGTAAAATGATTGGCTAGAATCTAAAGTGTATCACAGCTCAGGAAAAAAAAGCACCGAAATAAAGCAGCGAAATGTGCGCTGCTTTTCGGTCTGGTTACTACCGTTTATGTCAGAACCGGTGCCATCATGGCACCGGATTCCGGTACCCATCCCTATTCCTCACAGTGTTACTGGAGGCCAAGGTAATGCCATCCAGAGTAAGAATCTGCTTAGATACCATATTTCTAAGATTTTCAGGGCCGAGTACAATAACCTCAGTTTGATCTGAATTAAGAAGCAGAAAGTTAGCGGCCATCCAGGTCTTTATGTCTTTAAGACATTCCTGCAGTTTAACTAATTGGTGTGTGTTATCTGGCTTCATGGACAGATAGAGCTGGGTGTCATCTGCATAGCAGTTAAAATGTATGCTATGTCTTCTAATGATGCTGCCTAAGGGAAGCATGTATAATGTAAACAGAATTGGTCCTAGCACTGAACCCTGTGGAACTCCATAATTAACCTCAGTGTGTGAAGAGGACTCTCCATTTACATGAACAAACTGGAGTCTATTAGATAGGTATGATACAAACCACTGCAGTGCAGTACCTGTAATACCTACAGCATGTTCTAATCACTCTAATAGGATATTATGGTCAACAGTATCGAACGCTGCACTGAGGTCTAGCAGGACAAGCACAGAAATGAGTTCACTGTCAGAGGCCATAAGAAGATCATTTGTAACCTTCACTAAAGCTGTTTCTGTGCTGTGATGAGCTCTGAAACCTGACTGAAACTCTTCAAATAAGCCATTCCCCTGCAGATGATCTGTTAACTCAAAGCACAGCTTTATTTGCTGAGAAAACTCACGATAACCCAAACTAGAAACTCAAAGCACAAAGCTCTAAGGGGAAAACTGGAAACAGGGAACTAAGATGTTACCATAAACACAGCACCCTGAGGGTACGACGCAGACACTAACACATCAAAATAAAACAGGAAACACAACAGGCACAGAACCAAGCACATGGAGACTAAATGAAGAGAATAAGAAAGCAGAAATAAATGTTCACTAGAGACAACACACCAGGAACACAGGGGAGGCACAGAAACAGAACATGGAGCACAGAGACAACAGTAACTAACAGTGACAGGAGGTGAACAACACACAGACTCAAACACAGGCTGAGGTGACGCGACTAAGATCACTGAGCTAAAGAAACCCAACAACATGAACAAGAATAATCAAAGAACATAATTACAAAGACTGAAATACAAATACTGGGTCTTTGTGACAAAATGTCTTTTATAAATAGCAACACAGAATCCAAGTGGAGTAAATTAAAAACTCACGTTTTATATGTACTTACAATGATGCTTGGTGTCAAAAACAAATCTGACAAGATTCAGTGATTACACAGCACAGAGGAAGGACAGTAAAGAAGGTCTATAAGGAATACCGAAACAATGATACAAATACAAACAATTTGATTCTTAAACAGCTGATAACTCTCTGGGTTTACATTAAATCTGTGGTAAGGAAGGAGGGCATATAGGAATACAGCTCACCGCAGACAAACAGCCAACAAGGTGAAACATCAGGAGTTCTTTGCTGTGACTTGCCTAACAAGTAAAACCAGGAAAAGAATTAAAAGTAAACTTCTTGGGTGACCTGACTATTTTTAGACTGGAGTCAGAAACGGATGTACTTTCTCATAAAACAAGAAGAGAGAAGAATCAGAGAAGTTTACTGCTTTGTCATTTTTTCAAAGCAGTTTTGTCACACAGTGCCTCCCTGTGGTCACAATTGGCAATTACATAACACAAACTCTAAATGTGACTTGTGTCACTGCAAAGTGGTGTACTGCGACTGGATAAATTAAAAAGTGAGTTAAAGCATTACAAGAAAAACCGTCATCAGTATAGAGTAACCCAGTTAACATGTGGCCTTTCTCAGCTGTGTAGTCAGTTGTTTTTGGTTTTATTCCTGTTCTGATAGCAAAACGAGTTTAAGAATGTTGAACTGAATCAATAAAGAGTTCAGGCCCCATTTTCAGTTTTATCTTACATCCTCTGAGAAGCTTTTGTGCTGTTGCTGTTTGTTTTGTTTTATTTAAATCACTGTTTCAGGTCGAGTCCAACAGCTCTGAAACTGAAAACTAACAAGGAACTAACCTGTTGTCACGTCATCAAATTAGGAATTGAATATCTGCGTCACTTAAATGACAAAGAAACAATGACCAGCAGCAGGTCTATGCTTAGTTAAGTCATCTGACTCTTTTAATAGCTTAAAGATTGAATAAAAGAAATCAGTTTTAAGGTTTAACTATTACCTATCATTTCCTCAGTGGTAAATCAGTTCGACCGCTTGTGAACTTCATCTATGCCAAACACAAAATCCAAAGCATGCAAAGATCCTCTTGAATGAATGAATCTCTGTCAGTTTGAACATGATGTCGTACAAAACAGAAAGCATGGGCTTAATTTGACCTGGAAACTGTGTGCAGATAAAGAGCTTATCAAATCACACTATCAATGCAAACAGCTTCAGAGATCTCACACATGGCCGACTTATCCACTGTAACACAGCAGTGTCACAGGAGGCGTGGCTTCCAAGCTGGAAAAGATTGTTTAACACCAGTTTATTATTTTAGCCATTGTGAAAAACACTGTTAAGTGAATGCTTCACATAAGTAAAACGTGTAAAGCTAAAAGAGCCTGCCTGAGGGTCTGAGGCGGCGCTGTGGCTGGTAGGGCTGCAACAATAGGGTTATACAGCTGGGAGCAAAATCTAAACTCCTTTAAATGAGTTAAATCTCAAACACGTCTTCTGAACAGTAACCCTGAGTGTTACTCAGCTGAGTGCAGGAGGAAGACGAGGTATTCAGAGGAAACCTTCACAACCACAGGGAGACCAACCAAACTCTACTATGAAGGGATCCAGCCAGGGCTTGAACCAAGATCCCTTGTTGCAACTCCTCCAACCAACGGCCGCGGCAGGCAAAACATGAGGACACAGATGTTGCGCAACAATAAACACATGAGATGCACTTCTGTACTATTTTCTCCTTTAATTCCACGTTGTACTGTCCACTATACAAAACCAGTACATGGGATCAAACAGGATACAAATGCACAGACTGCACAAACATGAACACAACTCACAAACATTACACCAATTGCTATGTCAAACTACAACATCGGCCTATGGCATCAATTAGTGCACTAAACCAAACTCAGGCTGCATACAAAAATGCATCAAAATGACTCAAGCTGTGGTCAACAGAAAGTTTCCCCTCATGTTCAGCCTACCTTTGTGTCATCAACATCATGTGTGGTGAACAGGTGAGTGCAACCACCTTTATCACCTAACACACCCATGAGTCACGCCCCACACCCGTGCACCAATACAGTGTTTGCATTTAAACCAACCCTCTTAATCCAAAAAAGGAACGACTCATATGGGTCCTACATCCCTGATCATCGTAGGGGTTACATTGCGACACCCCTCGTGATCGATGAGAATCCACCAAGTAGAAACCACGTGTTTATTATATTATTTTTATATATTTTAAGCCATAAAAAACCTTCCCCACACCCTTATAAATAATTTCTACACCCTTAGTAAGTGAACCGCGATGTGGCGTGAGGATACGCTACATTTTGTAAATACCTTGGTTTAGCAGCTCTCTTCTGAGCTGTAAGAAATCCACCTTACACTGGGTAGAATTGAACTATATGTAATAAAACTAGTGATTTCATTAAACTTTGTAGTTGCTTGTTGGTCGTCTCCTCTGACAAAGATTTTTAGAAGAAAATGAGTGACTCTTTTTCTCTTCCAATTGCTAAATAAACACACTTAAGGTGCAACCAACTTCATTAAAGGATGATAAAGGCTCTGATCATTTCATTGACAGTTTTGCATGGCCTCATTGGCATACACTGACCTGCAGAGACACTCAATTCAGTTCAATTTTATTTATATTGTGCCAAATCACAACAGTGGTCACATCAAGGTGCTTTATATTATAAGGCAGAGATACTAATACAGAGAAAACAAAGTGATGTTTTTTAAATAGTGGTTTAATCACTCCCAGCTTGAAGGCCCTTTGTACGTACCCCATTAACAGAGATAAATGATGACATTGTGGTGGACCACTAGAGGGCTCCACACACAACTGAATACAAAAGTATTCAGAATACAAAAGTATTAAGTTGTGTGGTGATGAGTAATAAAGTAATAAACCAGGTTTGTTAATCGAGAGCTCTCCTGTGTTCACCTCCACAACTTTTTATATTGAATCATTTAACCAATGGTAGAACGTCTTTAAGGATCCTTTTAGGAATGGGGTATAACAGACACACTGATGGAGCTGAGGAAACTATGTTGTTCTTTCTTTGTGATTGTTTTATGCTTAAGTCAGTTTTGGTTGGTTTGTCGGTCTGTGAGCAGATACAGTTGCTATGGTGATGGGGTTTGGGGTCACAGCAGGGGGAGAGAAGCTGCAGGGAGGTGTGTAAGACTGCAACTCTTTCCTGGTTGCAACGCTGGACAGTCATGTGATTTCTAAAACAGAGATATTGCACAAATGCAAAAAATCAAGCCTATGGACAGGATTTCTACTTACCCTCTGCTTGTTGGTAGGTAGATGACATTTTTGTCCCAAACCAGCACACTCGTACTGCTGCATTTGTCTTAAAACCATACTTGTGTGCATCTGCAAATGGATATAGTATAAGTTCAAATAAAATAATGAAACTTTGAGAATCTAAATGTAATCCTTCAAATGTACTAGTTTACAGTGTTATCATTTTAGCTCAACAAGGAAGTGATATCTGGAGAAACAAGGAAAAAGAATCCATGCAACAGACACCTACTCATAGTTTGGCACATTTCAAACATGCAAACATCGTTGCTATGTAGACAAAGGCTCTGTTCATTTTAAATATCAGATTCACCCAAAGACTGCATGAAAGTGAAGCTCTGCCCCACAAAATACTACAGTCTCTAAATGTATTATATTGGGTGTTTGTGGGCATTCTCCACACACAACAAAAAACACTTTGACCGCGGTTAAAAGAGAGAAAGATGGTAAGCACACTGATGTAAACTAAACCCTAACACCTCTACTAGGAACAAGCATAACCACAGGTCAACTTTCCCATCTCTGTTTTTCCAAGAAAACTCAGCAAACTCTCCATAGCCACAGCTCTTGGCTCTCTTCCTCCATCACTTTCACTTTCCTGACTTTGTTGATCTATGACCACAAATAAGCACAAGAGTTACAAATTGCAGTAGTTTTCATGCTGAAACTCTCAATTTAAAAGTGTTTTTAACAAGCTGCTTTTAGTGATGATGACAGGCTTGATCTCGTAGCCTTCATCCTGAACCCAGAGTTCTCTCAGTGGTTACAAAGTTTTACTAAAAGGCTACAATCCAGCAGTCAGTTATACGTTTATTCAGTTATTCATTCAGTCCCTTGCTCTTTTCACTCACATGTATTAGAGCGTTGCTCTTTAAGTCTTATTTGTGTTAGTAGTAGCCAATATTTACATCAAACCACTGGTTTTAGTAGTTCACTCTTAGTCACTTCACCTCTGTGCAGCCAATTTAAAATACTTGTTTGAATATTCAAATACATTCAGTACCAGTCATGCTCACATGTCCAATGGTTTCACTGGACTGTGTGTCATGACCTCCTTTGATAAAGAAGAACAGAGTGTGACTGAGTGCTGGAGAGGAGAGACATCAGAGTGCAGAATAAGAAGTAAGTGAAGAGTTTGTTGTGTCATCTTTTTTTTTTTTCTTTAGTGCTTGATGTTAATGATGCTGCCAGTTCAGTTATTTCATTTATCAGAGATTCTGATATTTCACTTGTTTAGTTTTCTTTATTATGGATGGAGGGTGAATATACAATAGAAACTTAACCCTTTCATGCATGAATAGTGACAGTGTCAATCTGGATTTCTTTTCTTAAGTATTTTTATTCATCTTTAGACATGAAAAAAAAGATTTTTGATCTTCGCTTTTTTAAAACATGTACTTTTCAGAAGAGTTTAACATCTCCACTTAGGTGGACAACTGGTTGACCAGTGTGCGGCAGGGTACGGGGTTACACATCAGTGTCCAATGTAGTTTATGTTGAAGTGTACCATCAATAGCTGACCACTGTAGTGACACTGTGCCTTAAAGGGTTAAATAGAAATATAAAAACGTCATAAATTAGCCTTGCAATCAATCGGACTATGTTAAAGTAGCATATAACATGTCCCGATTCACAAGTGATGTACCCTAAAAAAAAAACCTCAAAACTTGTAACGTGTAACTATTTATTTGCAAGAGTATTCATGGAAAACTCAAAACCTCCACATTTCATGTTTTCATGTGCTCTCTTTTTATATCGTTTGCAAGTTGTTTGCATGTTTCCCTCCATCCTATATGTTACTCCATTTCCTGGAAACAGATTCAATTCTGTAATCTTGATAAAGTAATATTGTAATATTGTAATATTGATTATTTTTGGCACTAGACAAATGAAAAATGTATCTAAAATAAGGGTTAATGGAATTGAAATTGAAAGAGTGTACGAAAATAAATTTCTTGGAGTGATAATTGATGATAAGCTGAGTTGGAAGTCTCATATAAACTATGTGAAAACAAAAATGTCAAAAACCATTGCTATTCTCTATAAAACAAAGCATGTCCTGAACAAAAAATCATTATACACACTTTATTGTACTCTGTTGCTTCCATATATGACTTACTGTCTGGAGATATGGGGTAATGCATATAAAACGAACACTCTTCATATTTTCAAGTTACAAAAAAGAGCTATAAGAATTATAAACCAATCAAACTATATAGAACCAACTAACATTTGTTTATTAATCTGAATACCCTGAAATTTTATGATTTAGTTGAATATAAAATGGCACAGATAATGTATAAAGCACAAAATAACTTGCTTTGCCCCAGTACTCAGAAGCTGTTCAAAGTCAGAGAGAGTCAATATGACTTAAGGGGAACAGATTTCTTTAAAAAAAAAAAACAAGATGAGGACAAATATAAAGCAGAGATGTGTTTCTGTTAGAGGAGTTAACCTGTGGAATAGTTATGACAGTGATTTAAAAAGGTGTAGTTCATTTTCCTTGTTTAAAAATATGTTTAAAAATAGAGTATTAGAAAAATATATAAATCAAGAATGAAAAGAGCAAAAAAAAAACAAAAAAAAAAAACAAACCTCTTGATTCTTTTGCTTTGATGTAGTTACTTATCTAAGGTGGAAAGTTTTTTTTGTTTGTTTGTTTGTTTGGTTGGTTTTTGCTTTGTTTTATTATTTGCTTCGAGCCCTGTGTACAGGAGCTGCATGCAAAAAGATATTTTGTGAAAAGGGTTGGCGTAATAAGCAAATGCTTCAGCCAGTACCTTTTGATTAGCCTTGTCTCGTGCTTTCTTGCTTTGTGGTAGATCTATGTTCTGTTTTCACTGAGATATTTGAATGCTAATCAATAAAAATCAAAATTAAATTTTTTTTTTTTTTAAAACAGTATACTTATAATCGTGACCAAACATTTAACAGTACAATGTTAAAAACATCAACAAAGTCAAATGCAAGGAATCCATGTACGTAGATCTGCACTGATACCCAAGCCTGCAATGGAGCATGAAGGAGAGACGCGTAACTAAAGCCAAATGGGACCAGACGTCACCTGGCTTAATGGGGTCCGTGTCCTGGTTCACAAACATGTCAGATTTTGGGATATTCTAGAGATATTCTTATTAATAAATACATTAAATATAAAATAGAATTCAAACATTTTTTAAAAACATCAATGTCGTGTTTTCAATAAAACATCCGTAGTAGTTAGCAAGCTTCTTTATTTTAACGTGGCTCACATCCATGTACGTAAACATAACCTGCCGCTGCTTCTACGACACAGTATATATCACAATTTGGTTAGACAGCCCCCTAGTGGTGAAGCTGAACTACCCACATAACTCCTATCAACACATCCCCTTTTCTTTAGATGTTATCTGCTGAACAACACTATGGAAACATACCTAACATTGCATAGCTTGAATAACATCACAAACACTTGTGACAGTGTAAACTACGGAACACACAATAATGCAGAAAGTTCCTTTTTGATATATGCATATATATCTAGCTATATATGTATACACCAACATATACATATATATATATGCTTAAAGGTTTAGTCTATCAGGTGGCTTGATAGAGCGTGCTGATCTTCTGACAATGGGTGACTGGTCTCTTTGCTCCACACTGTCCTTCACGGGTGTTGTTGGTTCAGGTAGTGTGTTGTTGTCATCACACTGTCCTTCCAATGGTCCCATTGTCTTTTGAGTGTACAGTAAACTCCTCCGATTTCTCCTTAATATCAGTCCATCTTCAGTTTTCACATTGTACGATCTTGGGTTTACCTCCTCCAGTACAGTTGCTCTCTTTTCCCAGATGTTTGCATCTTCCACTCTGACTGCTTCATTGGGTGCGAGTGGTTTTAGACTTTTTGAGGACTTGTCAAAGTTGACCTTTTGTCTCTTCTGCAACTGTTTCATTTTGTCTCTCACTTGTTTATGTTTCCTGGTTGTTGTGTAAGGAAGAGTGGTCCGTAGTTTTCTTCCCATTAATATTTCTGCTGGTGACTTGCCATGCTCCAGTGGTGATGCTCTGTAGCTCAGTAGTGCCAAATAAGGATCTGCCTTACCATCTTGTGCTTTCTTTAGTAACTGTTTCACAATGTGCACACCTTTCTCTGCTTTCCCATTGGACTGTGGATGCAGGGGGCTTGAGGTCACATGTTTAAAGTCATATTCCTGAGCAAATAGTTGGAATTCTCTACAACTATAGCAAGGTCCATTGTCACTATGAACAATCTGTGGTATCCCATGTCTAGCAAATATTGATTTCATGTGCATTATGACACAAGTAGCTGACATGTTGGACAATAATGCCATCTCTGGATAGTTTGACAAGTAATCAATAACCAGCAGGTAGTTTTTTCCTCCTAGGTGGAAAATGTCTGTTCCGACTTTCTGCCATGGTTCCTCCGGTATGTCTGTTATGGTCAGAGGCTCTTTTGGTTGTTTGGCCTGGTGTTTGATACACGTATCACAAGTGGAAACCATTTGCTCAATGTCTGCATTTATACCTGGCCAATAGACTGCTGTTCTGGCTCTCCGTTTGCATTTCTCTATGCCTAGATGTCCCTCATGCAGTCTTTTCAGGATGTCTCCTCTCAGTGAGTGTGGAATTACTACTCTGTTTTGTCTTAGCAGAAGTCCATTCACAACACTTAGTTCTGCTCTTATGTTGTAGTATGTTTTGCATTCACCTCTTGGCCATTTCCCATTCAACAGTGTTATAACTCTTTGCAGACTAGAGTCCTTTTGTGTTTCAGCCTTGATCTGATGTGATTTTCTGTCTGACACAGGAAGTGACTCTGCTACCAGGTTTACATGTATATTTACATCCATCTCTGTGGAGCTTTGCTCTTTGTTTGGGGTTGTGGCCCTAGAGAGTGCATCTGCTAACACAATGTGTTTACCTGGTGTGTAGATCAAGTTGAAATCATAGCGCTGTAGTTTCATCATCAATCTTTGAATGCGTGGAGACATTTCACTTAAGTTTTTCTTGATTATGGCTATCAATGGCTTGTGGTCAGTCTCTGCCACAAATGTTGGCAAACCATAGACATAGGTGTGGAACTTTTCAAATCCAAAAACAAGCCCCAATGTCTCTTTTTCTATTTGGGCGTAGCGAGATTCTGTCTCTGTCATTGCTCTTGAGGCATATGCCACTGGCCTCCAGTGGTCTCCATAAGCCTGCAACAACACTGCGCCGATCCCGGCCTTCGATGCATCTGTTGACACTTTTGTTTTTCTTTTTGGATCAAAATACGCCAAAACTGGCTCTGTTGTAAGTGTCTTTTTCAGTTGTTGCCACTCGTTTTCCAGTTCTTCATTCCATCTGAACTCGCAGCTATTGTGTAGAAGCTGTCTCAGGTGCACTGTTTTGGCCGCCAGGCTTGGGATGAATTTTCCAATAAAGTTAACCATTCCCAGGATTCTCAACACACCTTTTTTATCTTCAGGACGTGGCATTTCCAGTATAGCTCGTAGCTTTTCCTTGTCCGGCTCGATGCCTTCAGCTGTCAGCTTGTCACCGAGAAAGGTAATGTCACCCACGCCAAACTGACATTTTACTCTGGTACAGTTTAAGTCCATAACGTTTCACCCTTTCCAAAACCTTTACTAGTCTCTCATTGTGCTGCTGTAGTGTGGATCCCCACAAAATGATGTCGTCCATATAAACTCTGACTCCCTCGATTCCTTCGATCATATGCTCCATGGTCCTGTGGAATATCTCAGGAGCTGAAGAAATTCCAAAAGGCATTCTCAAGAAGCAGTAACGCCCAAATGGCGTGTTGAACGTGCAGTATTTTGTACTGTCCTCATGAAGCTTGAGTTGCCAAAATCCTTGGGACGCATCTAGTTTGCTAAAAAATTTTGCACCAGCCATTTCACTTGTTATTTCTTCTCTTGTAGGTATCTGGTAATGCTCTCTTTGTATGTTAGCATTTAAGTCTTTCGGATCCATGCAGACTCTAAGAGCGCCGGTTGGTTTTTTAATGCACACCATGGAGTTAACCCATTCAGTAGGTTCTTCAACTTTTCTTATGACTTCCAGTGCCTCCATCCGCTCTAGTTCCTCTTTAAGCTTGTCTTTAAGAGCAGCTGGAACACGTCGAGGTGCATGAACCACAGGCTGAGCTCCTTCTTTCAGCTTTATCTTGTAGGTGAAGGGTAAGACTCCAAACCCCTTGAATATGTCTGGGTACAGATCCACGATTTCTTTCACACTTTTGGGCTCAGAGCTGTTTATACTGTATACCCGTCTGACTAGGCCGAGTCTCTCACATGCTTTATCTCCCAACAGAGATTCATGTCCCTCTGGCACAATGATAAACATCAGACTGTGATATTTTCCTTTTACTTGTACCCGGAGCCTGCATTTACCTTTGGTTTTGATTGGTTCTCCATTATATGCTTGGAGTAAACTGTTATTTTGGAATATGTGTGGTTTCGTTTTCATCGTTTTCACATCCAGCTCATTCACCAGATTAGCCTTGGCTCCTGTGTCCAGTTTGAAAGTTACCAGGGCTCCGTTCACTGGTAACATCTCTGTCCATTTGTCCTGCTTCACTGTACTGACTGCAGGTTGGTCCATGGGTGTATCTTGCTGCATTACCATTCCCACAAAAAACGTGTCACTGAGAGCAGTTTCTTCTACTGTGTGTACTCTTTCTTTTTGTTTATTCTTTGAAAAACATTGCTTGGCAAAATGGTTTTGTCCATTGCATTTTTTGCATATTTTACCATAAGCTGGGCATTGTTTCCTTCCATGTTTTGTGCCACATCTTTTGCACAAGAAAGTGTCTTTTGATTCTTTCTGTTCTTTTTTGTACGTGCGCCCTGCCTGCCGTGTATTAACTGCAGCTACAGCTGTGCTTTCCGTGTCTGTTTCCCTCGGCGACCTGCTGAAGGTTTTTGCATGTTGTATGGCGAGCTCGCTGGCATGACATACTTTCACAGCACTTGCTAAAGTCAGATCCGCCTCTCTCTGAAGCCTCTCTCTTATCTTTATATCTTTTATCATAGATTCTTGCAGCTGTCCAAAATTGCATGTTCTTGCCTTTAACTTGAGGTCAGTCAGAAACGTATCAAAACTCTCTGAAGGTTGTTGTATACGTGACCGAAAGACGTACCTCTCAAATGTTTCATTCTTTTTGGGCGAACAGTGTTCATCAAACTTTCTCACTACTTCGCCAAACTTTTCTTTGTCTTCTGCAGTTGCGAACACAAACGTGTTATATACTTCCACCGCTTGTGGACCTGCTACGGTAAGAAGCAGTGCAATCTTCCGTGTATCAGGCTTACTATCTAGGCCGACAGCTTGCAGGTATAGCATAAACCGCTGTTTAAAAGTTCCCCACTCACAGTCCACATTTCCGTTCCAGTTGACGGCATCTGGTGGCTTAACACTGTCCATGATGACCTGCTTTACTGGTTCACTCCTGGTACCATGTCGTGTTTTCAATAAAACATCCGTAGTAGTTAGCAAGCTTCTTTATTTTAACGTGGCTCACATCCATGTACGTAAACATAACCTGCCGCTGCTTCTACGACACAGTATATATCACAATTTGGTTAGACAGCCCCCTAGTGGTGAAGCTGAACTACCCACATAACTTCTATCAACACAATCAATACAAGATAAACATGAGTAAAAGAATTTTAAATGAATGATAAATATCTCAAACTGGGTCAAACACCAAGCAGAAGACGTGGATCTTTAGACTGGGTTTAAGAATTGGCAGTGAAGAGACCTCTCTAATGTGAAATGGGAACAAATTTCAAAACTTGGGACCCGCTACGGCAAAAGTCCGTCTGAGCCTCCGCTGTGTCCTCGACACATCCAGGAGCAGTCGGTTAGTTGATGTGAGCGGAAAAGCAAGTGCAGCTCAGAGAGGGAAGGTCGGGGAAGACCATTTAAACACTTTACTGTTTCTTTGGCTTTCTGTCTCAGCTGAAAGAAGACAAAGGTGTATAAAGCTGACTTTAATTGCAATTGTTGTATTTGGGTTTTCTCTACTTCATTCTGCTTTTACAGAGTAATTATTTAGTGTCTGTGGCTGAACTTCAACACACAATGGCAGAAAAACCCTTGATAGACTGGGACAGTGGTCTCTTGGATTGCTTTGAGGATGCGAGTACTTGTAAGATGAACTCTAAGATCTTTTTCTTGTCATTTCTGGGGTCTTAGGCACTTCAGACATGTTAACACTTTGGTGATGTATTTCTGTTTTTCAGGCTGCTATGGTTTCTGGTGTGGCCCCTGCCTCGCCTGCACCGTTGCTGGAAGGTTTGGAGAGAACAACTGTCTCCCTTTGTGTGATATATGCTGTTGTGTTGTGTCGAGAGTCTTTGGCCTTCCAATTTTTCCACCTCCTGCAGTCTTGTCTTTAAGGGCTGCCATGCGAAACAGATATGGCATCAAGGTATGAAGCAGTGACAGTGAGACAATGTCATGAAGCAGAAAAGGAGAAAGAAAGAAATAATGGTTTTACCGTCTCTCTGCAGGGCTCTCTCTGTAAGGATATTGCAATTTCCTGTTGCTGCTGCACGTGCTCCTGGTGTCAGATGCATCGTGAGTTAAAGCATCGTAAGCAAGCCCCCACTGTGGTCAACATACAGAATAACAACATTGTGAACATGCAGCCTGTTCCAGTCATGCAGGCACCCATGATGATGCCTGTACAATCAGTGCCAGCTGCTCAACCAGCAGTCACTGTGGTCACACAGTGACGCAATCCGAGTTTGTGTTGATGTTTCTATCAGTGAAATGAGGCAATGAAGTCATTTTGAATTGAGAGTATGGTTAAATATTTCTATCAGCTTAGATGCATGAGTCGCCTTTTTAGATTAGTCACTGCATAGCTTCAGTAATAATACAGAGGATTGAATTTTAGTCTTAATTTTTCTGCTAATGAGAAAAACATAGTTGCATGTAGAGAGCTAAACGTGGTGTTAGATCTGCTCTGATGTTAAAACTGATGTAAAGTGTTTTTTCATCAATAAAAATATGAAATCCAAGACATTTATGATCATTTTGCAATCCTACTTTAGATTCACCAAACTCTGCCTCAGATCAGTTTACAGTTTACTGAGATTGATGAAGACCTGATGTGCTCTTCACAGCTTTCATGACACAAAGATCAAACAGGAGTCCTGCAGTGGCTTTTTTCATTTTTTATTTCACTCCTCATTAATTTGTCTTTCTTAAAATGTGTCATTGTGTGTGCTGTGTGGCAGGAGGAAGGACCCAAATGCAGGACTATCAGTAGGAAAAATTAAACTCAAAGCACGAAGCTCTAACTGGAAAACCGGTAACAGAGAACTAAGATGTTACCACAAGCACAGAGGCGAAAACACAACACGGTGAGGGTACGATACAACAACTAACAGAGAGAAACACTTAAATACTCAAGCAGGACAGCGAGAGAATGGGGAACAGGTGGTGACACAGCCGGGACAAATAATGAGATGACGAGGAAGCAAAATCAGACACACTGCACACAGGACATGGACTATCAAAATAAAACAGGAAGCACATGACAGGCACAGAAACAGAACATGGAGCACAGAGACAACAGTAACTAACAGTGACAGGACAACAACACAGAGACTCAAACACAGGCTGAGGTGACGCGACTAAGATCACTGAGCTAAAGAAACCCAACAACATGAACAAGAATAATCAAAGAACATAATTACAAAGACTGAAACACAAATACTGGGTCTTTGTGACAAAATGTCTTTTATAAATAGCAACACAGAATCCAAATGGAGTAAATTAAAAACTCACGTTTTATATGTACTTACAATGATGCTTGGTGTCAAAAACAAATCTGACAAGATTCAGTGATTACACAGCACAGAGGAAGGACAGTAAAGAAGGTCTATAAGGAATACCGAAACAATGATACAAATACAAACAATTTGATTCTTAAACAGCTGATAACTCTCTGGGTTTACATTAAATCTGTGGTAAGGAAGGAGGGCATATAGGAATACAGCTCACCGCAGACAAACAGCCAACAAGGTGAAACATCAGGAGTTCTTTGCTGTGACTTGCCTAACAAGTAAGATCAGGAAAAGAATTAAAAGTAGACTTCTTGGGTGACCTGACTATTTTTAGACTGGAGTCAGAAACAGATCTGCTTTCTCATAAAACAAGAAGAGAGAAGAATCAGAGAAGTTTACTGCTTTGTCATTTTTTCAAAGCAGTTTTGTCACACAGTGCCTCCCTGTGGTCACAATTGGCAATTACATAACACAAACTCTAAATGTGACTAGTGTCACTGCAAAGCGGAGTGCTGCTCCTGGATTCAGATGTATTAAAACTGGAGTTAAAGCATTACAAGAAAAACAGTCTTCAGTATCGAGAGTAAATCACAGTTTAAATCACTGTTTCAAGTCGAGTCCAACAGCTCTAAAAACTGAAAACTAACAACAAGGAACAATAACCTGTTGTCACGTCATCAAATTAGGAATTGAATATTTGCGTCACTTAAATGACAAAGAAACAATGACCAACAGCAGGTCTATGCTTAGTTAAGTTGTCTGACTTTTAAAGATTAAAGATTAAATAATGTGGGTGGTAGGGCTGTAACAATAGGGTTATACAGCTGGGTGCAAAATCTAAACTCCTTTAAATGAGTTAAATCTCAAAAACGTCTTCTGAACAGTAACCCTGGGTGTTACGCAGCTGAGTGCGGGAGGAAGACGAGGTATTCAGAGGAAACCCACACAACCACAGGGAGACCAACCAAACTCTACTATGAAGGGATCCAGCCAGGGCTTGAACCAAGATCCCTTGTTGCGTCTCCTCCAACCAACGGTCGCGGCAGGCAAAACATGAGGACACAGATGTTGCGCAACAATAAACACTTGAGATCCACTTCTGTACTATTTGCTCATTTAAATCCACGTTGTAATGTCCACTATACAAAACCAGCACATGGGATCAAACAGGATACAAATGCACAGACTGCACAAACATGAACACAACTCACAAACATTACACCAATTGCTATGTCAAACTACAACATCGGCCTATGGCATCAATTAGTGCACTAAACCAAACTCAGGCTGCATACAAAAATGCATCAAAATGACTCAAGCTGTGGTCAACAGAAAGTTTCCCCTCATGCTCAGCCTACCTTTGTGTCATCAACATCATGTGTGGTGAACAGGTGAGTGCAACCACCTTTATCACCTAACACACCAATGAGTCACGCCCCACACCCGTGCACCAATACAGTGTTTGCATTTAAACCAACCCTCTTAATCCAAAAAAGGAACGACTCAACTCATATGGCTCCTAAATACCGGCCCCTAAATATTTCAGATCAATAATTACGTCATACTTACCATGTAGGAGACATTGATAGACATAATCAATGCTTTATCAAACATTTAAGGATAAAAGTTTATTCAAAAATAAACACATCCACATTCATTCAAGTAGCCATTTGATAAAGTCACATAATCCTCATGACTCTTCTGCTTCCTCTAAAAGAGACACTTTAATGATCGGCCCGTCCAAACAACCAGTCTTTGTTTTAATACGAAGCTGACATACAGTCCTTTACCATCAGAAATTGCTTCCACAACGCTTCCAGGCACCCAAGAGTTACGAGGCGCAGAATCATCGACAACGATAACCACATCCCCGAAATGACCATCCATCCATCTTCTTCCGCTTTATCCAGGGCCGGGTCGCGGGGGCAGCAGCCTAAGCAGAGAAGCCCAGACCTCCCTCTCCCCAGCCACCTCCTCTAGCTTTTCCGGGGGAACACCAAGGCCAGCCGAGAGAAATAATCTCTCGAGCGTGTCCTGGGTTTGCCCCGGGGCCTCCTCTCGGTGGGACATGCCCGGTACGCCTCGCTCCGGAGGCATCCTTGTCAGATACCCGAACCACCTCATCTGACTCCTTTCGATGTGGAGGAGCAGCGCCTCTACTCTGAGCCCCTCCCGGATGCCTGAACCTCTCACCCTGAGAAGTTCAGGAATGACGTTCCGTCCAATTCTCTGCCTTTTCTGACGCTCTTGAACCTGGGGCAGGGACTCTTTAACCCAGCGCTTCCAGAACAGGTCAGACATGTACTGTACTTGTCTCCATCGACGTTGTCCATATAAATCCTCCTAAAACACTCCTGGTGGCATCAATGGCTTGGTCTTAAGCAGCAACAGATGGTTAGGAGTCAAATCAGCAGGATTACATGATGTATTAACATATCTCCACTGAGAAGGTTCGGACACTAAGTATCTCTGTCACCCGGTTTGCTACAAATACTTTAAACCTTGAAATTTCATTTCTAATATATTGCAAAAAGCAAAAAGTAACTGACTGTGCCATAACCCTCCTCGCTTGCATCTGCAAAGTGATGTAACTGAGCAGAAGCAACATCTCCAAAGTTAGGTTTAAAAAAAAAGGTCAACATTAAAATCTGCAAGAAGGCAAAGATCATTCAGCCAAACTGTCCATTCTTGTCCAACAGTAACTGGCAACACATCATCCCAGCCACAACGATTTCTGCACAGTTTCTGAAAGATTAACTCAGCAGGCAACACAACAGGTGCCAAAAACCCCAAAGGGTCATAGATCGAGCTCACAAGGGACAATATCCCTCTCCTTGTGAGAGGTTTGTTTTTAAGTGTTCCTGCTGAGGTATGCCAGCGAGTACTGCTCTTCTGTTGCTAATCCATTTGGTGAGCTTAAAGCCTCCTTTAGCACAAACAGCAACAAGTTCTTGATGGAGCAACACTGCCTCTGCTTCAGACCCAACAGAGGTAAGGCAATCATCCACATAAAAATTATGTAGAACATTATTGACAACTTCAAGTCTGAACTGATCTCTGTTATCCTCTGCACATTTCCTCAAGGCAAAACTCGCACAACTTTGAGGTGAGGTGGCTCCTCAGGTGTACTTTCATTCTGTATTTCACCAGATCCTGACTATGATCTCCGTCTGGCCTCCACAGAAACCTTAACAGATCTGCGTCTTCTCTTTGTACTCTGACCTGATAAAACATAGATTCAATATCTGCCATTAGCACAACAGGCTCTTTACGGAACGCACTTATTACCCCAACTAGCAATCTAGTAAGAACTGGGCCTTACAGAAGCTGTCCATTCAGATACACTCCATGAAATGAAGCACCATAATCAAAGACAACCCGCAACTACTTCTTCTGTGGGTGATGCACCTCATGATGTGGAATATACCACAACCCTCCATCACCGCGATCCAATTCTTCAGTAGGCACCTTCTCTGCATACCCTTTGGAAATAATACCAGTCATAACAGTGGTGTAACTGACATGAAATAAGCCATCCGTGATAAACTTCAGTTTAAGGCTCATAGCTCGCTGTTCTACAGCCTTCTTATTATTTGGCATTTTTACCTGATTGCACCTGAAAGGTAAACCAATGGTATAATGACCATCAACCAACTTAACAGTGTCGATCACTGACTTCATAAACTGCTGATCTCTAGACAAAGCAAACTGCTCATTCTGAATGCATTCTGGAAAATCAGCCTTCATTTGACGTTCCCACAGCTCATCCAAATGTGGCCATCGGGCAATATTGCATTGATGAACATTCATGCTTTTCTGTGTAAATAATTCAAGCAAGTCACAGTAGTGATCTAAATCCAAGCCCACTACTTCCATATCTGAAACAAGATAACTACTGACCATCTTCTCCTGACCCATTGTACGTAAAAGAATGCCAGTTTTCCTTCCTGAAAGTTTCAGCCAATTCATGAACCCTTCAGTACAAAATGAAGCTGAACTCCCAGGATCTAGAAAAGCGTAGGTTATCAGTGACTGATTATCCTTTCTTGGACTTCACTGTAACTGGTATTATGGACAGAGCACTATTTTGCCCACCGGCCGCAGTCACTTGCAATCTTCACTTGCCTTTTGACAAACTCAACAACATCACTAAAAACCACTTTAGAGTGAACCCTCTTCAACAGATCGGACGCAACATTTCCTGATTATCCCTGATTTTATAAAGCAAGCTTTTCATAACTGCTTGCATGTTAGCAGAGACATTAAACTCATGCAAGGACTCAACATCTCCCATTGCATTACAACATTGCCTTAATAAAAACCCATATTCCGGCAAAGCCTTCACATCCTCAGATTTTAAAGGAGGTCATTTACTGACCCTTTCATAGGCAGCAGCAATTTTCATCGAATTGCCAAAGTTTTCCAGGAGCAAAGATTTAGCTTTAGCATATCCATACTCAGCAGGCATATACTGACAGCTTCTCACCATTTCTCTTGGATGGCCTCTGGTGTATTGCTTGAGAAAATATAAACAATACTTAGCACTGTGAGCTTGACTCTCCACCATGTCTTCAAAAGCTCTCATAAAGGTTTGGTATTGCAACGAATCACCATCAAAAAACTGAATGTCACGCCTTGGTAGCAAAAACAGAGAATGTTGCTCAGCCAATAAAGCTGCGTTTCGGCTTGTGACCTTCATCAGGGTCACCCAGGATGACCCTGATGAAGGCCACAAGCCGAAACACGTTGGTCAGGCAATAAATCTTGGACACACAATTAACAGGAGCAATATCCCCCACTAATCTGCCTATTAAAACTAACTCACTCAGCCTAGTCTTCTGTGCATACTAGCAGTGGATATTTATGTACCATACTGTCAGCTGTGAGGAAGGCAAACTGTCTTAAACAAACTGCGGCGGTACTCCCGAGCCAATGGCTTCAGCCGCCTGATGCACAATAACTAGAAAGCAAATCAGTACAATGCCTAATGCAGCTGTACCGCTGAAACCTAACAAGGGAATAAAACTGAAGGAAATCTGTTGTGTGAAGCCACAGGCTTACTCTAAAGGCTGCGTGGACAACAGCAACAGCAAACCATAAAACTCCCACCAATAAAACTCATCTATATATAAAAAATCCAATAAAACCTAAAAAGTCTTCTGTTGACAAGATGTTGCAACTCCTCCAACCAACAGCCGCGGCAGGCGAAACATGAGGACACAGATGACATGCAACAATAAACACATGAGATGCACTTCTGTACTATTTGCTCCTTTAATTCCACATTGTACAGGGGGGGGCATTTATATGAATACACCGTAATAACATGGGAATGGTTGGTGACATTAAAGTCCTGTTGTGGCACATTAGTATATGTGAGGGGGCAAACTCCTCAAGATGGGTGGTGACCATGGTGGCCATTTAGAAGTCGGCCATCTTGGATACAACTTTTGTTTATTCAATAGGAAGAGGGCCATGTGACACATCAAACTTACTGGTAATGTCACAAGAAAAACAATGGTGTGCTTGGTTTCAACGTAACTTTATTCTTTCATGAGTTATTTACAAGTTTCTGACCACTTATAAAATGTGTTCAATGTGCTGCCCATTGTGTTGGATTGTCAATGCAACCCTCTTCTCCCACTCTTCACACACTGATAGCAACACCGCAGGAGAAATGCCAGCACAGGCATCCAGTATCCGTAGTTTCAGGTGCTGCACATCTCGTATCTTCACACCATAGACAATTGCCGTCAGATGACCCCAAAGATAAAAGTCTAAGGGGGTCAGATCGGGAGACCTTGGGGGCCATTCAACTGGCCCACGACGACCAATCCACTTTCCAGGAAACTGTTCATCTAGGAATGCTCGGACCTGGCACCCATAATGTGGTGGTGCACCATCCTGCTGGAAAAACTCAGGGAACGTGCCAGCTTCAGTGCATAAAGAGGGAAACACATCATCATGTAGCAATTTCAAATATCCAGTGGCCTTGAGGTTTCCATTGATGAAGAATGGACCCACTATCGTTGTACCCCATATACCACACCAAACCATCACTTTTGTTGGTCCAACAGTCTTGGAGGGATCCATCCAATGTGGGTTAGTGTCAGACCAATAGCGGTGGTTTTGTTTGTTAACTTCACCATTCACATAAAAGTTTGCCTCATCACTGAACAAAACCTTCTGCGTGAACTGAGGGTCCTGTTCCAATTTTTGTTTTGCCCATTCTGCAAATTCTGTGCACCGATCTGGGTCATCCTCGTTGAGATGCTGCAGTAGCTGGAGTTTGTAAGGGTGCCATTTGTGAGTAGCTAATATCCGCCGAAGGGATGTTCGACTAATGCCAGTCTCCAGTGACATGCGGCGAGTGCTACGCTGTGGGCTCTTGCTGAATGAAGCTAGGACAGCCACTGATGTTTCTTCATTAGTGACAGTTTTCTTGCGTCCACATTTTGGCAAATCCAACACTGAACCAGTTTCACGAAACTTAGCAAGCAGTTTGCTAACTGTAGCATGGGAGACGGGTGGTCTCGTAGGGTGTCTTGCATTGAAATCTGCTGCAATGAAACGGTTACTGCGTTCACCAGATATCAACATAATTTTGATCCTCTCCTCACATGTTAACCTCTTCGACATGTCAATGGCTGTGAACAAAGAGAAACTTGTAAATAACTCATGAAAGAATAAAGTTACGTTGAAACCAAGCACACCATTGTTTTTCTTGTGACATTACCAATAAGTTTGATGTGTCACATGGCCCTCTTCCTAATGAAAAAACAAAAGTTGTATCCAAGATGGCCGACTTCTGAATGGCCACCATGGTCACCACCCATCTTGAGGAGTTTGCCCCCTCACATATACTAATGTGCCACAAACAGGACTTTAATATCACCAACCATTCCCATGTTATTACGGTGTATTCATATAAATGGCCCACCCTGTACTCTCCACTATATAAAATCAGTACGAGGTGTGTAAGACTGCAACTCTTTCCTGGTTGCAATGCTGGACAGTCATGTGATTTCTAAAACAGAGATATTGAGCAAATGCAAAAAATCAAGCCTATGGACAGGATTTCTATTTACCCTCTGCTTGTTGGTAGGTAGATGACATTTTTGTCCCAAACCAGCACACTCATACTGCTGCATTTGTCTTAAAACCATACTTGTGTGCATATCTCAGAATGGATATAGTATAACTTCAAATAAAATAATGAAGCTTTGGGAATCTAAATGTAATCCTTCAAATGTACTAGTTTACAGTGTTATCATTTTAGCTCAACAAGGAATTGATATCTGGAGAAACAAGGAAAAAGAATCCATGCAACAGACACCTACTCATAGTTTGGCACACCTTCTTTCAAACATGCAAACATCGTTGCTATGTAGACAAAGGCTCTGTTCATTTTAAATATCAGATTCACCCAAACACTGCATGAAAGTGAAGCTCTGCCCCACAAACTACTACAGTCTCTAAATGTATTATATTGGGTGTTTGTGGGCATTCTCCACACACAACAAAAGACACTTTATTGACCGCGGTTAAAAGAGAGAAAGATGGTAAGCACACTGATGTAAACTAAACCCTAACACCTCTACTAGGAACAAGCATAACCACAGGTCAACTTTCCCATCTCTGTTTTTCCAAGAATACTCAGCAAACTCTTCATAGCCACAGCTCTTGGCTCTCTTCCTCCATCACTTTCACTTTCCTGACTTTGTTGATCTATGACCACAAATAAGCACAAGAGTTACAAATTGCAGTAGTTTTCATGCTGAAACTCTCAATTTAAAAGTGTTTTTAACAAGCTGCTTTTAGTGATGATGACAGGCTTGACCTCGTAGCCTTCATCCTGAACCCAGAGTTCTCTCGGTGGTTACAAAGTTTTACTAAAAGGCTACAATCCAGCAGTCAGTTATACGTTTATTCAGTTATTCGTTCAGTCTTTATTTATATGTATTAGAGCATTGCTCTGCTCTGTTTACATCAAACCACTGGTTTCAGTAGTTCACTCTCAGTCACTTAACTTCTGTGCAGCCAATTTAAAATACTTGTTTGAATATTCAAATACATTCAGTACCAGTCATGCTCACATGTCCAATGGTTTCACTGGGACTGTGTGTCATGACCTCCTTTGATAAAGAAGAACAGAGTGTGACTGAGTGCTGGAGAGGAGAGACATCAGAGTGCAGAATAAGAAGTAAGTGAAGAGTTTGTTGTGTCATCTTTTTTTTTTTTCTTTAGTGCTTGATGTTAATGATGCTGTCAGTTCAGTTATTTCATTTATCAGAGATTCTGATATTTCACTTGTTCAGTTTTCTTTATTATGGATGGAGGGTGAATATACAATAGAAACTTAACCCTTTCATGCATGAATAGTGACAGTGTCAATCTGGATTTCTTTTCTTAAGTATTTTTATTCATCTTTAGACATGAAAAAAAAGATTTTTGATCTTCGCTTTTTTAAAACATGTACTTTTCAGAAGAGTTTAACATCTCCACTTAGGTGGACAACTGGTTGACCAGTGTGCGGCAGGGTACGGAGTTACACATCAGTGTCCAATGTAGTTTATGTTGAAGTGTACCATCAATAGCTGACCACTGTAGTGACACTGTGCCTGAAAGGGTTAAATAGAAATATAAAAACGTCATAAATTAGCCTTGCAATCAATCGGACTATGTCAAAGTAGCTATATATAACAATGTCCCGATTCACAAGTGATGTACCCTAAACAACAACATGTGTAACATGTTCCTATTTTTTTACAACAGTATTCATGGAAAACTAGCAACTTCTTTGTCCACATTTCATGTTTTCATGTGCTCTCTTTTTATATCATTTGCAAGTTGTTTGCATGTTTCCCTCCATCCTATATGTTACTCCATTTCCTGGAAACAGATTCAATTCTGTAATCTTGATAAAACAGTATACTTATAATCGTGACCAAACATTTAACAGTACAATGTTAAAAACATCAACAAAGTCAAATGCAAGGAATCTTTCTTTAGCTTTCCGTCTCAGCTAAAAGAAGACAAAGATGTATAAAGCTGACTTTCATTGCAATTGTTGTATTTGGGTTTTCTCTACTTCATTCTACTTTTACAGAGTAATTATTTAATATCTGTGGCTGAACTTCAACACACAATGGCAGAAAAACCCTTGACAGACTGGGACAGTGGTCTCTTGGATTGCTTTGAGGATGCGAGTACTTGTAAGAAGAAGTCTAAGATCTTTCTCTTGTCATTTCTGGGGTCGTAGGCACTTCAGACATGTTACCACTTTGGTGATGTATTTCTGTTTTTCAGGCTGCTATGGTTTTTGGTGCGGCCCCTGCCTCACCCAAACTGTCGCAGGAAGGTTTGGAGAGAACAATCTTCTCCCTTTATGTGATTTAATGTTTGCTCCTTCATTCTATGGGATCCCTACTTGTCCACCTCCTGCAGTTTTATCTGTAAGGGTTGCCATGCGAAACAGATATGGCATCAAGGTATGAAGCAGTGACAGTGAGACAATATCATGAAGCAGAAAAGGAGAAAGAAAGAAATAATGGTTTTACCGTCTCTCTGCAGGGCTCTCTCCTTAACGATATTGTAATTTCCAGTTGCTGCGCCACGTGCTCCTGGTGTCAGATGCATCGTGAGTTAAAGCATCGTAAGCAAGCCCCCACTGTCATCAACATACAGAATAACAACATTGTGAACATGCAGCCTTTTCCAGTCATGCAGGCACCCATGATGATGCCTGTACAACCAATGCCAGCTGCTTATATGGCTCAACCAGCAGTCACTGTGATCACACAGTGACGAAATCAGAGTTTGTGTTGATGTTTCTATCAGTGATACGAGACAATGAAGTCATTTTGAATTGAGATTATCGTTAAATATTTCTATCAGCTTCCTAATAATCATAAAAATTACATTTAGTTTAAATGTATGAGTCGCCTTTTTAGATTAGTCACTGCATAGCTTCAGTAATAATACAGAGGATTGAATTTTAGTCTATTAATTTTTCTGCTAATGAGAAAAACATACTTGCATGTAGAGAGCTAAACGTGGTGTTAGATCTGCTCTGATGCTAAAACTGATGTAAAGTGTTTTTTCATCAATAAAAATATGAAATCCAAGACATTTATGATCTCATTTATGAATGAATGAATGAATGAATGAATGAATGAATGAATGAATGAATGAATCTCTGTCAGCTTGAACGTGATGTCCTACAAAACAGAAAGCATGGGCTTAATTTGACCTGGAAACTGTGTGCAGATAAAGAGCTTATCAAATCACACTAACAATGCAAACAGCTTCAGAGATCTCACACATGGCCGACTTATCCACTGTAACACAGCAGTGTCACAGGAGGCGTGGCTTCCAAGCTGGAAAAAATTGTTTAACACCAGTTTATTATTTTAGCCATTGTGAAAAACACTTAAGTGAATGCTTCACATAAGTAAAACATGTAAAGCTAAAAGAGCCTGCCTGAGGGTCTGAGGCGGCGCTGTGGCGGGTAGGGCTGCAACAATAGGGTTATACAGCTGGGAGCAAAATCTAAACTATAAACTATTATTACTAAACTATATTATTATTATTATCATTATTATTAATCTAAACCTTTTTCACAAATGTCAAAAAATGAAAACTCAAAGACACCAAGAAGTTGAATTCTTTGATCAAAATCTTACTGATTTTGGAAGGAGTGCTGCAAAAATGTTGGCCTGATGTAGAAGAAAGAAAACATTCAGACTCAAAAATGAAATCTGAAGGATTTGAAACGAAAATCAGGAAAAGCAAACTGCTGCAGTGAGAGTGCTGACAGGGAGCAGAGAGATCATATTATATATCATATAAGATGTGTCCTACTGTGCAAATGTCTAGTGAGAGGGGGGGGGGGGCATGGCTACGTGCAGGCGGGAAAGGGGCAGTAAAAGAGTTTTGGAGGGTCAGTTTTTTTCTGTGGTTGTACGAAAGAAGGCGACCATTAAAGTTGGAGTTACTATGCCAGTTGTGTGACTATTGGACTAACAGCAGTGATTACTCAAAGGGGATCTTCTGATTGTTTTCTCTCTAATACTATGAAGGGTCTTACCTTAGAATATATAGATGAGATGACTGTTGCGCAATAATTCACACACTTCAACACTCACCCGTTTTTCACAGAAAGAAATAAAGAGTGTAAACAGTTCATGTTACAAAACCTCATGTTTTATTTTCAGTGACGTTTGATGAGTCAGTTATTGAGAATGTCAGAGGTTTTCATGTGCGTGAATTGAAGCTCTGCCTTTCCTTACAGTCCGTGTATTTTCCTTCCTGATAAAAACTGCTTGCAGTATGAAGAGCCTTTTACTAAAACGATGAAGCTGGGCGTGCCCGCCTTCACAAAATACCTGTTGGCAAAACAGAAGAGATTCAATCAGGAAACCAGCATGAAGGAAAGTTACAACAAGCAACGCTGGAAAACAATGGTACAAGTAAATTCTCTAACAGTTAATAACCCCTCAGGTATACATTTAAATCTGACATAAGGAAGGAAGTCATCTATAACAAGGAACTCACAGCAGCACCTAATAAAAGGAGCATTATAAAGAGAACTTGTCTTGAGGAGTGCTCTTAGTGACCATCGTGTAAATGAAACTGAAACCACTCATCAGCAGAATAAATTATTAAATCTACCTTTTGTGTTGCAGTATTTTCAAAAGTGACATCTCTGGGTCGACTCGGTAAAGTGTCTCCTTCTCCTCGTCCTCAAAGTAAAGCTGTGAAAGACAACATCAGTTATTTGTGGGAAAAGTTTGATGACTGAAGCCAAACACATTTCCCCATTTTCAATCTGAAACAGCCAACCAGTCTTCACTCGGCTCCACCTGGAGCCACTAAAAGGCTTTATACAAGTTTGATCATTACTTTAATTGATCTCTGTTCTCATAAAATAACACCCCCACCTCCCCACCTGTAAGCCCAGCATACAGACCTGCAGATTTTGTGGGAGGTATTTTCTGTCCGCGTCCCAGGGTGGAAGTTCTTCAAACATGACTCCCAGGTGGTCTGTGAAGCTGAGAGATGCAAGAGTGACTATTCTCCACACTTTACTGCTTCAATTTACTGTCCTACATAAAAGAGTCATTCTTTAAAAACCTTTTAAAAACATTTTGTGTCCCTTTTGCTCAACAGTGACTCCCAGTGGTCACAGTTGGCATTTACATTACACAAACTGGCTATTGTCGTTTATGCTGCTCTAATAAAAGTTACATCTCGTGTCTTACTTTAGTCAAACGATATCTGAAACAGGTCACAGATCAAAGAGTGGAGGAATGTATAATCAAAACGATCATCAGTGATATTTGTATATAAATTTAGCACAATCTTGGTCACTGAGGGCAGGAGTCGTTTACCAGCTGTTTTCACAGAAAGCCGAGATGAAGTCACTCTGCTGATGTTCGGGGTAGAGAAAGAGAACGGGCCACTGCAGAGAGCCCTGCTCATCTACGAAGACCTGAGCCCCGGTGACCTCCTGAGAGCTGAGGCCATCCAGGCTGAGCTCCGCTATCACCGCAGGAGAGCGTTCGTCCTCATCTTCACTGTCGGAACCGCTCCGCTGAGCCCTCGCAGGCTGCACGAGTTTGATGCCTCGATCCTGTGTATAGACGCCAAAATCATAACTGATATAATTTCGTTCTCTGCGTTCATTTTTCACTTAGATAGTGAAGGCAGTTTAAGATGCATCTTCTAATATGTAGGGTCAGCCTCTTGACTTAAGCTCCTTGTAGAATCGGATGGTTTGTGGCGGTTGCCCTGGCCCAGGGTGAAGACGAGACCTGCGCTGGTAACGCATCATCCAGTGATGGGCCCATTAACTACGAGCCTGTGGCTGGGCTTGGACTTGATAGCTAGGCGCCTCCAGCAGGGCTGTGGCAGCATCTGGACTTCTGGTTTCTAACTATAAATCTGCAGCAGCAGCCGGGGCAGGTAGCTGCCAATTAGTGTCAAATACAAATATGTGTGTGACGTGTGAGCGACGTTAGATGCTCCATCTCTAATGCTTACCTTTATGGCATTCAGAAGAGCTTCTTTCTCACCATGCAACTTCTTTTCTTTAGCCTTGGCCTTCCTGGCATCTCTCTCTGCTGCTCTCTTCGATACCAAAAACAAATCAAGGTTTATTTCAGCGCTTTAAAGATTTCACCACTTCTAAAAATAATATATAAAAAAACAAGGATCATCTGAAGTGTAGTTACTTTGTGCTTATCTGCCGCTGCTCTCAGCTCCCGCAGCTTTTTGTCAGTAGGATGAACCTTGAGCCCGTCCTCACACCACTGGATGGCCTCTGAAAAGTGGCGCAGCTCTATACAACACTGAGCGCCTGCAGAAGCACAAACATGGGATTCATTTGCTTTCTAAGAGCTATAACCGACAGAAATCTGGAGCATCTAAACTGAAACCAGCACTAGATTTCCATGCCTAGTAACACAATGTCATCATATCATAGCAGTACATGTTAAAAACAGTACCCACCTCTGATCAAGGCTTTCAGGTGGTCTGGCTTGAGCTTCTTTGCAGCTGCAGCATCATTCAAAGCAGAGCGCATATTTCCTGAGTCACGGAAAAAAGAAAAACCCAGACATATCTTTTTTAAACAATGTCATCTTTTGTGAGAGCAAAAGGACATTTGGATGCTTTTTTTTTTTTTACCAAGGTAAAAGTGTGATGCTGCACGGTTGGTGAGGAGGACAGCATTGAGGTCCTGGTCTGCACATTTCTTCTTCAAACCCGCTGTGTAGGCCACCACCGCCTTTTGGTAGTTCTTCTCTTTGAAATAGGCATTGCCTTCATCTTTCAGGCTTTTTGCTTGTTCTGGAAAAGAACACGTTTCTCACATTTGTTCAGCTGTTTTCACGAATACATTCAAAGCCTTGGAGGAGAGAAAGCTGTGGTTCGCACACCTTCAGGAGGCCGGTCTTCGTCGTGGATAATGGACTGGAGGCAGGCTAGTTCTGGGTATTTCTGTGGGTCGATCTCTTCGGGGGCGTTTTTCATGAACATGGGTATTTTATTAAACTCCTGCGTGAGACAGCAGTACATTTTGGTATTACCTGATACAAGTAAAGCCAAGGCCGGTAATGCCGATACCAATATGGACACTTTAATACTTTTAACCTCTGAGGGCAGCATACAGAGTCGGAGATTAACCATTATTAATTTGTAAGCTCTGAACACGTTTTAATAATCACTGTGATTTTTACCTTTCAGCTTCATGTATTTTGAAACTGATTTTTTTCTTTTCGGGGGGGGGGGGCTGGAATCTAAATGTGTCTGTGGGCTATAAATAAAATAGATGTGACAGTCAACACAGAAAGGTTCAGACACAATTCATTGGGCTACAAACTGAAGGTGGAAAACAGAAGCAAAGTATCGATTCTATCGCGCTAGTATCGATCCGATACCAGCACTGGTACTGATGCTATTTTTCGATATCTTCACGAGATACTGAGCATGTTAGCATCTTGTTGCTAACCACCAACATAAGAACAAAGACGTGCTAACACATTTTATTCAGGTTCAAGTGGCTTTCTATCTAGTGCACATAGTCTCCGCAAGCCAACCTTACCTCCTCCCAGTCGTTTTCACTGAAGGCATTTTTATACCGCTGGGTCTTGAATTTGTCCATGAACGCGTCCATGCCATCGTCGCTGTCACTGTGTACTGTGGACGCCATTTTGGATCAAAATGTACTCTAAAGAGCTTGTTCTTGTTTTTAAATCTTATATTAATGCTGACAGCAGTCTGTCCAGCTAACCGTTCCTCAAGTTGCCTTGTTTACACATGTGTAACAGCGGTGCCACATGCGAAAGAATCCGTGTGGAAATTCACTTCCGGCAGAGCGTTCCACTCCTCGCGGTACGAAGCTCCGACGGCAGAAGTAAGGCTCTCAAAGCACTGCCACGTATTATTAAAATAGGTGGCAGTTTCTTTTCTAATTATCCCGTTAATTATTTCAGCCTTACTTGTGTGCACCATGGAAAGCAACCCTAACACAGTGGGGGCACTGTAGCCTAACTCTTGGCTTTTTGTCCACATTTTGAGGTCCTTGCTTTACAACATGCACTGGGATAACTATTTTTGTGCTAAAAAAAATAAACTTGCATTTATTTTAATTTTTCAAGGACTCACTCCCAATCTGGTGTGAGATCAGTGTTATATTACATTCATGTTGTGACAAATTCTCATGTACTTCATGCTGTATACTGGCCTACTTACAAAGGATATCTGCATTGTAGGATACCACTATAAATACTACTAAACAGTGGGAATATTTCTACCAACTTTGCTTTTCTTTGCTGTCTCACTTTTTTGCGACATTCATAATTTGGTTGTAACCAGCACTGATTTGTCCAGGTACAGATTAAGTTTTTATTAGGATTATTACACGACTTACTGTAAAAAACAAAGCTGTGGACTCCATTACATTGTAGTGTACAATGCAGGTCAGGTACATCACAGAGCTATTGTTTAAAAAACGTTTATTGAATGTGTAAATTACAGGCTTTGGAAAACATGGAATAATCTATGCCCACCACCTCACACAAACTGAAACATTTATTCTAACATTCATACTTGTTACTTATATAGTTTCCACTCTTCCCAGTAGATCTAACAGTCCATCTCTACTGAGGAAGACAGTCTCACCTGTCTGCTGACAGATCACCTCAAACCTGGGTGTTTCCTCCAGAGCTCCCTGTCCTACTACAATAACATATGGATAACCCAGTTTGCTGGCATCCTTCAGCCTCTTTCCGATTGTCATCTGTGTGCGGTCATCCAAAACAACTTCACCTCTCAGGTGAGGCAGAATTTCTCCCAAAGCTTGGACCAGTTCCTCAGCTAGGAGTGTTGCCTCATCCACCTTACTGCCCTTCTTAGGGGGTAAAACGCAAACCTGATAAGGAGCAATAAGCCCCGGCCAGCGGATCCCCTCTTCTGTTGACATCACCTCGACTGCTGCCGCCAGAATTCGCGTAACCCCGAGGCCGTAGCAGCCCATGTCAGCGACAGCCGGCTTGTTCTGGGCATTGCTGAAGGTGGCTTTGAATATGTGAGAGTACTTCTTACCCAAGTAAAACGTGTGGCCTACTTCTATACCCTTTGACTCTACCAGTTTCCCAGTTTCACACTGTGGACAGTTGGACTGGTCTGATGACATGGTCTCCACATTGGCGGAGAAGGAGCAGCTCCCACAGACCAGAAGCCGATCCTCGCCGATGTCCGCCGGCAGCTGGAACTCATGGGACAGTTTACCGCCGATGTTTCCAGTGTCCGCCTGCACCTGAACGCAACGCAGACCCAACCTGGCGAAGAGCCGAGTATACGCTTGGCACACAGACTCGTACGTCTGATGAGCGGCTTCTTCGCTCACGTCAAAGGAGTACATGTCCTTCATGTAAAACTCCCTCCCTCGGAGAAGGCCAAACTTCGGCTTTGGCTCGTCTCTGAATTTGCGAGTGATCTGTTTTTTGGGGGTTTTTCAAAATAAATCATGTCAGAAAAAACAAACAAACTGCAGCTTGTTACAGGAAAAACAGTGGCAGTAAGAACAGGCTGAATGCTTACTTGGTAAAGAAGCAGTGGGAGCTGTCTGTAGGAGAGAGTCGCCTGGTGAGCGACGAGAGTCGTCACTGCCTCCTCGTGAGTGGGACCCAGGCAGTAGTCAGCGCCGTGCCGGTCTTTCAGGCGGAACAGCTCCTTTCCCATCAAATCCCAGCGCTCACTGGTTTTCCAGAGGTCGGCCGAGCACAAACTGGGCATGTCCAGCTTCTGCCCACCAATCCCCTGCATCTCCTGGTCGATCACTCTCACCTGTTGATCAAAGACAGCAGTGCAAATCAGGAGGTTGGACGATAAACATCAGCAGTCACGCAAAAATTTATAGGAAACTAGAAAAAAAGGCATTTCTGTACTCTTTTCCCTTTAGTCAAGAGCTACTGTTTAACTTTATCATTTTAGCCCAATAAACATCTAATCTAATATATTCGATTACATAATCACATAATCTATGTGATTAGATTAATTAGGTTTTATAATCGTATAATCCACAATAATCTAAGAGGGAAAAGAGACTGTCTGGACAACGTTCACAGCCTAAACATATTTAGAGCCTGTGGCAAATATACTACTGCTTTGATAGATGTCATGTAAGAGGATGTCTGTCATTCTGAAGCTGTCGTAGAGCAAAATATTGAGCGTGTTATTATGTTATATATATATATATATATATATATATATATATATATATATATATATATATATATATATATATATATATATATATATATATATAATAAGACCTAAAGGAACATTTGCACACCTCAGGATAAATGAACAAAATAAAAATGTATACATGGTATAAAAAAAATCTAAACAAAGAAAATAGTATCAGTTCTGTTAGTTGGCAGGACAAAACCAACCATGAATATTACTTTATTATTATTATCACTCCTATAAGAAGATAAGGCCTCATCTCACCAGCTTCTCCATGGAGCGGACGGTGGCAGGAAGGTAGTAGTAGCACCCTGGGCTGGATGGATGAATAAGCCCAGCCTGCTGCATGAGCCTCTGGCTCTTGCAGCTCATCTCCCCTGGCAGCCGGCTGTCCAGCGCCACATCACGTAAGTTCGAAGGCTGGTAGAGACGAGACACCAGGAGTACGGGCTTGCTACCATAGGAGGGCGCAGAAGCAGGGACGGCTGCCTGCTCAGCACAGCCTGAGTCGAACCTCTTCGGAAGGATCAGGGTCCTGTGCAGGCGGCGAAAGGCTCTCTGCCAAACCTGAAGCATTACAGGCTCCATGGTGCATACAGATGTGCTGCTATTCAAACAGAAATGATAGCACAATCAGTTGAAGCTGGATAAGTTACCTCACCTCGCTATTTAGCACACAGACAGCTAAGTTTGGAGTTTTTGACTGCTAGTTAAACAAAACGAGCACTGAAGAAACATCCTCATCACAGAGTACTCGTTCTTCTTTACTGGCCACTGTAGGAAAAATCTGTGTGTTTACATGGAGATATTTTTAATACATTTCCCAGTTTTTTCAATTATATGATACTTTTCACAGAAAAGAAAGTATGTTCACGCAACACTGTAGTTTTTACTCTTTGATATTTTCTGTGGTAACACTTCAGCACATTTACACGCACTTATAATGCGCTTCCTCCATGCTATGCTGCTTATTAAACCTGAGTGAAGGGGGTGAACCATCAGCACAGATGCTTTTTAGGTAGCAGGTTGTTTCATATCCGAGAACAAGTTGTTTAACCTCAGTAATTATATACAGGTTGTAGGGTTTATCCAGCCGGAACAGCCACGGGTTATTACACAAATACAGAGGACTGATAGCTGTTTCACAGTGCTGATGTCCCTGACAGATACATGGATGCTAGCAGGTTAGCTTGGGAGCTAATGTGAAAATGACCTTCTTCAGTTTGCACGCGATATCACGTATGCAGCAAGAAAGACTCACCTTGAGACCGATAACGAGTGTCTGACTGTCCTGTGTAAATTATATAACTAAATGAAAGAAGAGCGACATTTTTTACTAAGTTCGTAAAAACACTGAAGGTCCTGCTGCACTACTACATGCTGCCTTTCTTCCTCAGCTACATGTCGACAGGCTAGTCTTCTGAAAATGCCCCCTACAGGCCCGGAGGGGCTCTGCAGCAGCAGGGGCAGTTTTAGCTCTGGCTGTACCGTACCGGGTTTATACTCTGACTCAGAGAGATTATGGATGAGATTTGTCTCAAAGCTGGCCTTTTAAAAACGATCGCCGTGAATGAAATCCAAACAACATAACAATGTTACTTGATTAAATGAGTAGAGGTGGGCGGGTCTATCCAAATATCAATAGTATCGAGACGAGTGATAATATCGATACTCTGTTTCTGTCATGTAGGTTCAGTATGTAGCACACTGACATGTGTTTAATATTTTTCAAGCATGGATATGTAGATAATAATTATTCAATAATTGCATAATACTTCTAAAAAGACGGGCTGTAAATATTTTTTCATGTGGACCTAATATGTCACATATTCTGTGGATATTTTCGATTTTTTTAATCTTTTAGTGTAAATATTATCCGTGCATAGAAAAAAAGGAACAGAAAATAGTAATTAATGTATGTCGACATATTTCTGCCTTATGGCTGTACTCACAAGGACTGAATCAATTTTATATAGTTAAAATTCACCAAATTTTTCCAAGTATAATTCTCACCTCCACGGGACAAGACTCAGCAGTCCATCTGTATCTAAAGGTCAAAGGTCACTCTTTCGAGGATGCCAATGTTCACATTTTGGACAGAGAGGACAGATGGTTTGAAAGAGGAATAAAAGAGGCCATCTTTGAACAGAGGCGGGGCTTACGACACCAACGGTCTGCCATCTATAATCCAGTTTTGAGTTCCCTTCCCAGACGCCTTAACGCCCACTCACATCCTGGGCCATCTAACCTCAGGAAATCACATGATAGGATGGAGCTAGGTTTCACAATGAGCTCACCCGAAACCTTGGCTGACTGTGACCCACACCCGTGTTCACACCTTGGCTCATGTGGTTAGGTAGATGATCATTAGGGGGTCCATGTCCCTCTTGGGGGGAGACACCCCCACAGGGTTTAAATGTGGGACTCTCCACCATTTGACCCTAGAAGCTTCTCGGATGAGAGGTGAAATGTCTTCAAGCAACTTAAAGAAGACGCTTTTCTTTCCAAGCTCCTTAGACCTTCTGTCAGTTTAAAACCATCCTAACTACCTATGAGGCTCTGGGGACAAAATGTTTGTGATCGTCACAGTATCTTATCACTTTCATCTTCTTATGAATTTCAATAAAGGGAACACAGACACAAGAATAAATCTGACGTAGCAGACAAACGGAGAATACTTTGAAGAGTATTAAAATAAAACTGAACAATATAGTTTCACGGTTCAAAGTTCTTTATTGTCACTCATAATGAAGAAACATGACAGAGAATTACTCAGGTCTGAGTTCTCATAGGTTAGAATGTTAGAAATAAGTAATGACCTAATTCAAATAATAGTAACAATTATAATAACTATAATAATAATAATGGCTTAATCAATAAGTCCATTAAAAGTGCATAACGCTAATTGTGAGTATTGAGAGCTATTCTTCAGCCTGCTGGACCAGATACTGCACAGCCTCCGGCCCGAGGGGAGGGCCGTGTATAAGGTGGGTGGAGTCTGTCATGATGCAGGTTGTTCTTTCCTTACATCTGCTGGTGTAAACGTCTGAGAGGTGAGGCTGTCATCTATCCTTAGAACTGCACCAACCCTCTACATGTTATTCTTCACTACAGTCGTGAACTTCCTCTGAGGTCCTCTCCAGACTCCCTTCCACCTGCCTTCAGTCTCACTGCAGATCACAATGCTGTGCGGAAACATCACAGTCCACAGAGACTCCTGCCTGATTTCATCTGATTTCATCTGTCCATCACCACAGAAAACAAGAAAGACTCAGATCTTCTCCCTGATGTAATCCCGCCCCCACCTTAAACCCAACTACTGCACACCTCACCACTGTCTCACAGTCCTCATACGTGTCCTGCAGCACCCTCGCAGACACAGTTCCTCTCTTGGCACCTTATCATTTGCTTTCTCAAGCTCCACAAACTTACAGTGCAGCTCCTTCTGACCTCTCAAAGCAAACATCCCGTCTGTAAGTGCTCTTTCTCAGCATGAAGCTGCTCTGCTGCTCACTGAACATCACATCTCTCCTTAGCTTCTAGTTTCAGCAACTCACGATGACTCATCAGCTTTACCTTTCTGTAGTTACTAAAACTCTGCACGTCACCCTTGTTCTTGAAAATCAGTCTTATGATTATAACTGCTCACCTTTGTCCAGCTTTTACACATACAACACATGTTTAATTTTTATCCTCATAACTGAAATTCTGTATGAAGCACACATTAATGAGGGTAAAATAACAGAGCCATTATTAATGCAAAGAAAATTAACTAATCCGTATACAACATCATCAAAATATACAATTCTGTGACTATTTGTGATTAAAAACTAATAAATAATAAACTAATATATAAATAATAATAATACCTTTGTTCCTTTTTGCTAATGCATTTTGTCATGAACAGAGAAAGGAAGATGGCGCCTGTGTGTTTGGCATGCCGTCTGTCGCTCTCTTCTATTTGTTTTATTTTACTGTTTTTAGTCAATTTTGTGCAACATGTCAGCCCTGCATTGTTTTATGATCGCCAGACATTATTGGAAATAGGCTTATCTACCCAAGCTTAGTTTTTAAGTCTTTATTAAAAACCTATTTTTATTCTCTGGCTTTTAACTCTGTGGGTAACAGATTTTTTTTTTATTGCTATGTCTGGTTTTATGTGCATATTAGTATTGTACAGCACTTGTACAGGTGTGTTTTTAAAGTGCTATATAAATAAATAAATGATGATGATGATAATAGTTGTATTTAACTTGTTGTTTTTACTTTTTTGTTCTTTGTTTGTTTCGTATGTTCCCTTTGGCAGCTGTCTACAGGAAGGACAATTCACTATTTTTTATGTAAAAATGTATTTATTTCTGTTATTATCAGATTTCTGGCAGAAATAAGTCAGACTGAGTCAGAAGGTTTGGTAGATGTTCTCTGTTCGTTCATAAAACCTGGAAAAACAGAAGAAACTCCAAGAACAAATGAACCGATATGAGCTGGCTTTGGCTGCAGGGTTCCTCCACATCCCTCACGTAGAGACAAACAGGAAGAAGTACATATGAGAGATTTTATTCATGTGCAAATGCCATTTTTAAGAAGAATGCTACAAGACATTTAAAGCAAAAATAAGTTTGAAAGAAAATATGTCAACTTAAAGCAAGTGTGTTCTCACCTCGCAGTAGACAAAAGCTAAAGTATATTTGATTTATTCCCACTGAGCCCAAATCACAGGTTTGTGGTGATTTTACATAAAATCTAAAATCCATTTTGAGCTTTTTCTGTGTCCAAATCAAATTTTTCTATTTGAGAAAGACAAGACACGTTGGGTCATGAGAGCATCCAGGTGTTTATTGCAGACCTCACCCTAAACTAAAAGTCATCCATTCCTTTTTTTAAAAACTAAAATCAACAGAAACAGCTGAAACAGTCAATAGTCCTACATACACTCTGCTGCTAAATTCTGCATTACATTCAGACATTTTTACCTCAAATCAGAAAATGTTGTGTAAGTTCTGAGTTTAGACTTTACTGAGCTGAAAACAGGAAATCTTTCCTGTAAAATGAAAAGGCCGAGGCACCAGAGTGGAAACGAGTGAAGGTTCAATGGCCGGAAATAACATTTTTAATGAGCCATTTCATATTGACATTACTTCTCTTCCTCACTGAGTCATGCTATATATTTACACACCTGTTACATAAAATTTTACCAATAAAAACATATTACAAACAAAAAAACAATGAGAAAACACACTTTTCCAGTCTAGTTTTAAAGCTTCAGTACAGGACAGCCAAGAGGAGCCTGTATGAGAGAGAAGACTGTAACGGTGCTTCTCCACAGAAGCACAGTGACTTTCATCTTTTCTTCTTCTCTTCCTCCAAATCAGCAGGTTTTTGGTTGTAGAAGTAAAACTGCAGTTTTTTTATATGACGTTGATAATTTGTATGACATGTAGACATATAATAAACCACGTGGGCCTTTTCATATCAGTGATAACTGAAGGCAGCACTCGCTGAAGCGCTCCAGTCTGCTCCAGAAAAGCGCAAATGTACACTTTGTTTAAAAAAATTGTGTAAAAAAACCACGAGAACATGAATCTGAAGTTAAAAGTTAATGTTTAATTTGTTTCTAAAAAAAAGGAAATGTAAAAAATGAAAGTTGTGAGACTCAGTCCTCTGGGCACAGGTTCAAACATGGACAGATGATGGTTCAGCTCAGAGAGGAGGGAGGTTTTCCAGGATCCTTCTGTGATAATTTAACAGAAAACTGGAAAACATTATGAGTGCAGAAATACAACAAGTATTTGTTTGTGCTTGCCCTTATTATTAATCTTTATGTGTTTTTATCTATATTTCTTTTCAGGAACAAGCATTGAAAACAAAGTTTTTAAACTAACAGCTCTCTCAGCCTCCCGGGGTGTATGTTAATGCACTTGTGCTGGTCTTATAAAAAAGTTCAGCAGTTTTAAACCTTTGTAGTCAGACACAGGCGACTGATGGTTGGCTAACATTGCAAATACACTAGAATTCACCCTCCGGGCGCTTTACCTTCAGCAGGACGCTGCTGAGGTCAGCTTTTTGTCTGACAGGTTCATATAGACCAAAGATGCAGTCTCCCTGAGCCAATTAGGTTTATGTCTGTTTCATCCGCTTATCTTGTGGCTCCCTTTGTAAAATGTAGTTCCCAGAGAAAAGGGCGACTGAATGTCTCCGTGAGATATGAACAATCCCATTAAAACAGATGTAATCTGAAAACATCACATTTTCCTTTCGGGCATTAAAGTAAACATAGAAGTCATGTTTTTATTGTCACAAAGATTCTGCGCAACGTTTCTGAGAACAAGTAAAAAAACACAAATGTCCAAAAACGTCAGACGAAATGCTGCGTTAGAAACAATTTAATGATCAATTAGTAAAGTAAAAGTTCAAAAAAGTTAAAATAGTATAAAATAAAATGTTGCACAGCAGAAAAGTTTCGGATGATCATGTGTTACTGGGGATGTAACTTCTGATTGGTTGGATGGAGAGAAAGGCACGGACGTTCAAAGCTGTCCTTCACATGTGTGCAGTGATACCAAGGTAATGTTAGTTGCACACCTACAACTACGGCTGTGAGTTAAATGTAGAGGCAGATATATTAGCCTTCAAAATACATTGCATATAGCAATAGTTGTTATTTCATTCTATTAATTAAAAATGTAGATTTTAAAATTTTATGACATATATATGTTTTAATATCTCCAATGATGACAGAGATTTGATCTCAATCGTCACAGTTTCACTTATATCAGCAGCTGATGTTGGATGTTACAGGCACGAGTATCTCTCGAGGCTCAACAGGAAATGACTTCTCCAAAACTGCTGCCACAAACTCAGAACTGTGTAAAATATTATCATATATTGTGATATAAAACAGCCCAGTCTTAAAGTTTAGCTAGGCTGTGTCCACGAAGTTTTGAGCACGTAGAGTTGGTTTTTCTTTTAAGCCTTTATTCAACCAGAAAAATGTGACTCTATCCCTTTTATAAGACAGACAGTAGTGCAGTTATCGATGATAACATATTCTAGGTAAAACGGAGAAGATAAATAAATAGCCTCATAAATAAGAAAGCAAAGCAAGCTGCCTGACCCCGAACGTGCAACATACACTGGTGACCAGTGTTGGTCAAGTTACTTGAAAAAAGTAATCAGTAACTAATTACTGATTACTTCCCCCAAAAAGTAATCCCGTTACTTTACTGATTACTTATTTTCAAAAGTAATTAATTACTTAGTTACTTTTTAAAAATACGATTTACAACCTGAAGAGGTGATAAAGCGATAGATCTTTCAGCCCAATTCTACTTTTTCTGCATAATCCATCATACAAAATGTAATCAGATGGAAAAGTCTCTTTTTAAAACTTGTTTTATTAGTTTTTAAATCTTTTAACTTTATGCATCAAGCAAACATTTAATTATCTGCAACATTCTCTGACTGGAAGAAATTTGTTTAATATTTAAACCTATTTTCTGCACATTCCAGCACATAAAATATATATATATATTGTGTTTACATTCAGTCTTTCAAATAGATGCAAGTAAAACACAGCAGAAAATAAATAAAGTCAAAGACTCAGCGGTCCTGTTGCTCTATTTTCACCTGTAAAGCAGGAGTGGGGTAGGCGGAGGTTTACCCTGGTGCAGGTGTGCCGCGGTCAGTGGAAGAATCTGCAAGTTTCTCTGTGTGTTTCCCATTACGTCGTAGCTACTTGGTGCTTGTTGGAAGTTTAGGGGTTTTTTCGCTGTAAAAAGAAGTTTTCTTCCCACGCACGATGGACGCTAATGTTTTTGTCACTTTGTATGGAATCAAACTCAAAGTAAGGTCAGTACTTCCACGCTTTAAACGCTGCACGCTCATACTCTCTCTGCACTCGACATATGATCCACTGTTGATCTGCACACAGCTGTTGTCACAAATGTCGCACTCGCTTACGTCACTGTCATGAGACATTCTCGCAAAAAAATCACTGTTTTAGTAACGCAGTAACGCAGCGTTCCTACGGGAAAGTAACGGTAATCTAATTACCGTTTTTGCAATAGTAATCCCTTACTTTACTCGTTACCTGAAAAAAGTAATCGGATTACGCGTTACTGCCCATCTCTGCTGGTGACCTTTAAGATTTGCAGTTAATCTCAGCGCTGCGTGACAGACAGAATCCAGCTTGTGTAATCAGTGTGACGATGCGTGCACGCAAATGACGTTGCCATTTGTTTCTTAATAATATCCCGATTTACATGTCAGGGACAGTAAACCTCCAGTTTCAGAATTTTTGTACAACCATAATTACAAAATGTGTAAAATGTGAAAATCAACAGAATGCAGCGATGTGCAAATCTAAAACATATCAAGACGCATCAATTTGTTGGTGCCATACAAATAAAACGGGAATGAATTGAATCCTGCTGCTGTTGCAGTATCTGAAGAATGCATCGACTTGCTGAAATATTCAAGGCCTCCCCTGAAGGATGGCAGCACATGTTGCTCTAAAACCTGTACATAGCTTTTAGCACTGATGTTGCTTTTCCAGATGTTCAGGTTGACTGTTTCATGCGCACCTTTGACTTTGAACTGAGTGCTGATGAAAAGTCAGAGGGTCCCTCCCCTCTTTGGCGCAGAGGACGTGTCGTCCATGTTTTCTAAAAAGAATTTCAAATTTCAATTGACCTGACCACAGAACAGTTTTTCACTTTACCACAGTCTATTTGTCTCACCCAGCAAAGGTGGCGAGGTTTATGCATCATCTTCACACATGGCTTCATCTCCCATGACAGAATCAGGTTCAGATTCTCTCATTTTTTTTTAAATTATCTTTTGTACTGTAGACAGATGAGGTGTTCAATGTTTTCACAGTTTTAAGTGTTCGGCAATTTGTAGACACACATTGTTGCAGATTGGTGAAACGCTGCCTCTCTAAGATGCTACCAGCCTAATGAGTTGGAAAATGAAAGGTTATTATTTCTTGAACAAGGTCAAAACACCGACTTCATGTATAAACTGTTATAGTTACTGTATCTCCGTGTGTCCTGCAAAAGAATAAAGGGTAGAGTTTGCTAGTATGGAATTGCTCATCAGACAGAACCATTGGTTTGGTTTGGATGAAAGATTAAGAGTTAGAAAATACTGCTTGATTCTACTATTTGAAAAATATTTTTATGTGTCTGTATATTTTTTGTTGTTTTCTGCTGCTATAACTACGCATCATGCCCATCTAACATAATTTCATATCCTCCGCTGTTAATGACCGAGCTGAAATGTCACATCGCACCATCAGCAGCGCCGTAATGACCGCATGATGGACTGTCAACATTGACTTGTTTCCTCTTGTATGACCCAAACTGCTGTAAAGTCAAAGACAGACGGGCCATCAGAGCGTCGTAAACAGAAGAAACATCTGTTTGATTCGAGGGGGAATCACTTTGCATCCCTTAATTAGCCTTGCAGAGTAGTGAAGGTCAGTGCAATCATGGGTAATGGGGGGGGGGTGCTAAGGGGGGGCTGCACCATTGCTAATGTGATTGCCGGCCGAGTTGTAAAAGGCTCATGCTCGTAACTCTTATTTAGATGGCTGAAAATGGTGATGGTGGAGATAACCGCAAGCACAACAAGTTTTGTGTGTGTGTGTGTGTGTGTGTGACTGGGATGGGCTAAGGGCTGGTTAGAGGGAGGTGGAAAGACACTCTGCATCAATGAAGTCAAAGGTGGATTGAATCTAATATAAGGAGGATGCGAGCGGCGGATCAATAACCGAGAGAGCGGCAGGATAACAGACAGAATCAGAGAACAGCTGTGGTGGGCTTGGAAGAGCAACAGTCAGATATCCAGCATGCGTGCTCTGGTGGTTTTGCCTCTGCTCTTGTGCGCAGTGGTGTGTGTGGATCAGGTGAGAGCGCAAGTGACGGCAATGAAGCTGTGCGGTAAGCAGTTAATCAACGCCATCTCCTACACCTGTGGAGCGTCCCGCTGGAGGAGGTTCTTCAGCGAGCCAGACGTGGATGGTGAGAAAACTCTGCTTTTACTCATTTCGCACAACAGCAGGGACGCGCTGTTAGTAGCTGAGTTTCTTTCTATAGTTTCATTTGCTACAAGTTTAGTGGTTCAGACTTCAAGAAAGAACGATGCAGAAAAAGTCAGTAACAAACTGTGTATTTACCCTTTAATTTATATTATTTAAATTGCAGTGAGGGTGTAACCGCGTTCAAGAAAAAAATAGAAATATCATTTATATCACTTTTAAAAAATGGCATGTTTTCGAGTTACCATCTCAGTGCAGTTTGCCCACACAGTACTTCTTCTGTATCTGATTCTGTGGCTTAAATGAAACCCAACACAAGCTAAAGTTTGTGCTTTCTAACCAGGCTGCCAGTTTTTGCTACACCTCATGTGTTATGTTATTAATTCACCGGCTGACGCGCAGGGCTTCTCCAAACAGGTGTTTCCCAGCACAGCGACGCACAGTCTGCCAGAGGAGTCAGCAGCTCAATGATTAAATGCTGTAGCTGGCGGCTCCCCGGGCGTCTTCTCTAATACACCACACAAATAAACCCAGTTAGCGTGTCAGCCGTGCTGATCGGAAAGCGTAAAGTGACACTGAAGAAGACAAATAAGACCGAGCTCATCCGTGCAGTCATTTAGCGCTTCCTTATTTAAAGGGAACATGGACGAATTACACAGGATGCGTCTGAAAGCAGTGCTTCATCAGCTGCACTTGTTGAGAAACACTGTCGGCTAAAATGAACTGCTATAGAAAGCATTTACTGGAAGTCATGTTTAAAGTAAGGTGAACAGAGTTTCCCGCACAGTTACATTCAGATTGTAAGGTTAAAGTTACACTATTAATGCGCTTGCAGAGGACCAAGTTAAAGGCTTAGATTCTAAAACCTCCACTCAGTGTTCATTGATGTTTTGTTCTGCCTACAGGGGAGCAGAGCAGCTTGGAGAAGTTCAGCAGTTTGGCCTCAGAGATGACCAAACGGGATAATAACATCTTCCTGGCCAACATGTGCTGTCAGGTGGGCTGCAGGAAGACCGACCTCGCCCACTTCTGCTGAGGACAATCCTCTCACTTTTGTTGTTGTTGTTGTTGTTGTTGTTGTTAAAGTGACTATAATGACTGTGTACCTTGCTAAGAACCAAATCTGACTCACGTGGCGAACTGTTATGATCTCTGTGCAACTGTTAAACTTTGTGGAAGTGAATCTGGATGAGCATCTCTGAACATGTTCCTGAACCCGAGCTGTACATGTGCGACCATAAATAAATGTTTTAAAATCAGTTGTCTTTCTTGCAACTTTCACCTGTGTTTGGTCATTTTTTTGCTGCTTTTGTCAAATAAATATTCTATTATAACACCGGGATTCAATTCTGCAAAGGTTTGTTTGTTTTTTACTCCAAATACTGGACAACGTGTGAACGTATCAAACTGGATCACTAAGACCCCCCCACGCAAAAGTAAGCAAGTATGTACACAAGTACATGAATAAGTAACTAAACCAGCTGGCAGACCAGGGCCCTATTTCAGGAAGCCGGTTTAGAAAACTCAGAGTGAAAAACGACACTCAGGGTTGAGTAACCCCGAACTGTCCAACTCGGAATATTCGGTTTCAGAAAGGCTGATAACAATTAGTTCAGTCAACGCGGAGTTGCTTTAACCCCAAGTTAAGCGCGCGCACGAGGATACATAAAGCCCTGATTAGTGGAGCACAGATTAAGCGAGTCACCATGGAGACGGAGGGAAAGAAGGCGCGGTCAATGTATTTTACAGCGCTTGAGGCCGAAATTCTGATGGCAGCATATGCCGATAACATGCAAATTTTGCGGAAAAAAAGTAACACAGCCTCAGCTGCAAAAGAAAGGGAGCATGCATGGCAAAACATAGCCGACAGAGTCAATGCGTGAGTGTTAATTTAAACATTGATCTAGGGATTTCCACCCATTTAACACGTTATTTTATTATATTTTATTTGTTATTTTATACATTTTATTTTGTGATGTGATGTGAGCGCAGGTGCAACCCAACAGGCCCCAAACGTTCCTGGCAGCAAGTAAAAATGAAATATAAAAATATAGTCCAAACAGGTGAGGTGTAATTGTATTATGAGCCATAGTGCTTGGTCTGTTTGTCCCATGTAAATCAATTGCAGTTAGAGGCTACATTAATTTTCTTTCTGTAAGCACTTATTGAAATTATCTGAGCACATTACAAGTACATATTTGCTTACTCAAATGTGACCCGTTATAGCCAACAGAAAAAAAGCGGAGGCCTGAAAAACAGGTGGGGGTCCTCCACCACCACCACTCACAGAGGCTGAGCAGTTGGCCCTCAGCCAAAACAGTGGGCGCCCTGTGGCCGAAGGCATCTCTGCGGGGACATCCTCTGAGTCAATAACCCCGCAAGACACAAGTGCCTACATAGGGGGTAAATTCAAAATAATACATGATGTGCATACATCCTTTCTTCACAGTCACCTTCGCAGTGCTGCTCATTCATTTGATAAACTCTTTACCATAATGGATTATTTTGTAGTGAAGTTATTTTCCTACTGATTTTGCCTTCCCTCAGCCTTGGTTGTCTTTGAGAGCATAATGACAATGAAGTGTAAGGTGATTGGTATGTTTGTTAATTGCCATTTGGTCCCTTGTAAGTTATAAGTGACCTGTATAAACCTCATATTCTATCAGTTGATGGTGGTGGTGTACTGCATCTGGTGCAGCCTCCTGTTGAGCCAGACCAACATGCAGTTGTGAGTAATACTCCACAGATTATATGAGGTTACAGTAGAACAGCAATGTTGTTAACTTCTTTACTACAGGAAAATAATGAAGAAACATTGACAGCTGTTACAGAGGAGGAAGCAACAGAGACACTTTATGAGGTTTACATCTTTTAATACTTTGTGTACAGGAAACACAGGCGACCAATAAAGCCAGTTGAACAAAAAATCTGTTTATTCTTCTTTCAACATGTTGAGGTGATGGGTCAAAAGAAATGATTGTGACATATGGTGTCTCTGACTGCGCTTCCATCTTGTATGTCCGTGGGAGGGTCAGGATGTTCATGGTTTGGATCACTGCTGATGTTTGGTTCAGAAGGACAGTGTTCTCCTCTAATTGTGGCAATGTTGTGAAGAATCACACATGCCACAATAATGTCACATGCCCTTTCTGGGGTGACCCTGAGTCTTTGCAGGCACTGGAACCGGGCCTTAAGCATTCCGATAGTCATTTCAATTCTGGCTCTTGTCCTGCAATTAGCCAGATTATATCGCTGCTGTGGGCCCGGTTCAGGGTCAGGGTAAGGGGTGAGCAAATAGGGTAAACATGGATACCCCCTATCACCAAGCAAGTAGCCAGTGAACTCTCCTAAGACAGAAGGATACACTTCAGTTCAAATGTCCCTGAAGCAATTGGTCTTTATATATTTTAAAGTATTCTCAACTCACCATGTCCAAATTTTGTGCTCAGTGTACATTCACGGAATATTTGTGAGTCATGGACAGAGCCTGGCCACTTGGCTTCCACATTTGTGATAATGTTGGCAGCATCACATATGATCTTCACAGTGCAGAGAACACGAATTAGCATCCATTACTATAATGAAATAATTTGTTAGTTTGAAATGCTACAGGGAACTATGTACCTGTACATTAATGCTGTGGAAAGACTTCCTGTTCACATAGTCTCCTTCATTTACTGAAGGAGCAATGATTGGAATGTGAGTGCCATCTATACAGCCAATCACGCCTGGGAACCGTGAGAATAAATGTAAAATTTAAGTAGTAGTTCAAGTATCACCACATCATACATTACGTTTTGGTCACCCTGATACCTGCAATTTTGTGGCATCCCTCTTTGATGAATCTTGTGGGTCTGTGACCGGGGAACACCACAGACGAGTACAGGAGACGTTTCAGTGCAACTGTAACATTCCTGACTGCCCGACAGACGGTAGCCTTGGAAACGTGCTCAGCGTCACCAATATTATACAGAAAGCTGCCGTTTGCAAAAAACCGAAGTGCAATACAAATAATATGTACAGAACTGAGAGGATGTCCGCGATGTGTCACATGAGCAATATATGGCCTGAGGATGTTATTCAAATAAATTATAGATTGTGCTGAAAAACTGTAACGTTCGCACAGAAAATCATCAGGAAATGATAAAATGTCCAAACGCGCTCTGATCACTCTCTCCCGGCGGAGAGCTCTGCGGAGAATTTGGGCTTCACGATCTACTGGCTCTTCAAGGAAGGAGCACGCCATGTCTGACACTTCCTACTGTCAGGTTTCCGACAAAGGGGCGGAGACAGTCAGGGTTAGTTGTAGTAAACCTGCTAGGGGGCAGGTTAGCTTCACGGCGTGTGTCGTCATAGTGACTCACTCAGGCTTCAGCTGAACTCGCTTTGTGAAACCGAAAACCCAGAGTTTTCGTTAACTCAGGGTATACTTACTCAGTTTTTCCACTAAACCGGCTTCCTGAAACAGGGCCCAGGTGTGCACAAACGCCCACACACCACTTACACATGACCCTTAGGCAACAACCCGGCCCCGCCTACAAGGGGCGGTACTTAGAGCAGGTTTCACCTCTCACGTAAGCACGCAACAAGAAAATAAACTACACTCTTAACCAGCTACAAATCCACCAACTCCTCTATGCTCTTATTCCAAATCCAGCTTCAGTCAATTAGCATTTTATGAAGTAAAGGAAAGCGCAATAGCATCAATAACCTGTGGTTTATTTTCCCTGGGTGAATTTTATTAATTCAAGTTGATTCCACTATATCATTTTCTATTATTTTCTATGAAACAATAGCATCTTTGGCCTGGCTAGCTCCTGTCAGGCTTTGGGCTCAAAATGACCATAGAATCCATATTTACAGTGTTAGCTGTCCTAGCGTACGTGGCACACAAACTAGCTTAGACTGACGGGAAGAATGAAACTGATTTTACACGTGGAAATCATTAAAGCTTTAAAATTCAGCTAATTTAATGAGATGGTGGCAGAGCAGACAGGATTAAGGGAACATCAAAGCTACTGTGGTTCATCCTCAGAGGTGTATGTGTGTTTGGACCAAATTGGATGGGAATCCATCCTGTAGCTGTCAGGATTCCCCCGACAGGAAAATTCAGAAGATTGTAATCCTGCTGCCATCATGTGCAAATCACACTAACCAGCCACTTGTACAAATGCAAACATAATCAAATTATGGCCTTCAGTTCTAGCCATGACCAGCAGTTTACCACTGGATACAGGTTTACATACCTTGGTTTTAACCACTTGTTACAATGAAGGAACACAGAAGAGCATCTGTGAACCATGATGTAGTAGCAGAATAACACAGTAGTTGCCAGCTGTTTAGTGCCACAATGTCACAAAGCTCAAATCATCTCAAACTGATGTCTTGAACATGTCGTAACCTCACTGTACTCAAATGGGCTGCAGAGCCTCCAGATCTCAAGCCAGCACACTTTGGTTTGGTGGACCAGAAGATTTACATCATGGACGTGCAGCCGACAAATATGACCGTGTGATGCTATCACGTCAACACAGATCCAAATCTGAGGAATATTTTCAGCAACCTGTTGAAGCTGTGCAGTGAAGAATGGCGGCAGTTCTAAGGGCAAAATTAATTAAACAAAATCCGTCCCATATTTTTTGGGGGATATTTCAGCCAAGGTCAAAAGTTTGGACTAACATCGCTAAAGCAACCTGCTGAATGGGAACAAATAAAACCTCACAATATTACTTCATAGAAGGAAAACAGCAAACACAAACATCCAGTTATAACTTTTATTGGTTTTGGAAAGAAGCAAACTAAATTTCTCAGATCATCTTAGCGTTGTTATGTACTGTACAAACAGCTTTCACATGTGTTTGAGGTTAATGGTAAAGAACCAAAAAGCATTCTTGCTTATAGCACACAAACACACTCGTTGCTCTCGTCTCAACATTAACACAAGGTAACTGACACTCAGCACAACACGTCATTTCAGCACTATTGTCACAAAGCCCCACCGTTTGACCGCATGCTTTGCATCCAATAATACTGCAGGATGAATTCGCCATGAAGATGAAGCTTTTGTGTTTTGATGCACTGAAAATTTTAAACGCTGTTTCCAGAAATACAGTGAAAAAGGTTTGTGATCAAACAGACGTGTAACCATAAGTGTAGGAGTAATTCTACACTGATGCACCGTGGGTGGCATGTGTGGTGGGCTTCTGTAGATAATGCTGTAGTGACTGTTGCACTGTTTAGCTTAAAGAAGGTAGCAGCATTGTCTCGGGCATGTGGTCTTCCATTTAGCTCGATGAAAGACTGACATGACTGAAAAAATGCGTCACCAAACAAAAGTATTATCAAGAACTAAACGGCACCAATCATCCATCGTTCCTCACACCAACAAAATGCAACTTTGCCGTTCTCTCAGCCTGGGTCTGCACAAGATCAAAGTACAAATGAACAGACTCATTTGAACTGCAGGGCCCAAAAACTATCCAATCAGATGTACTGCATCGCTGAATTGGTGTACTGACATCAGGATACCGTCCTAAATCCGCTCGAAATGCTTGAGAGCTCTTAGACGACCGTGATTGGTTACATTTAGTTGATTGCCAACACAGAGTACAGTACAGAGGTTTTTCGATTACACTTCACGCACACTTTTTGTTCTTCACGTTGAGTGTCGGAGCATTCAGGAAGTTCAGCATCATCAGCACAGTGTTTTTCACATTAAACAACACATTTTTTTTTTATCCATTTAAAAAATATTCAGCTTATTCTCCTTAGCAAGGGACTGACTGTCTGGGGTACACACACATAAAATACGAAAAAACAAAACGTAAAACAAAAAAAGAAAAAGAAAGCATTTTGGTCGACTTAACCTCGCTCCACAACCTCATTTAAATCATGTCATCTCACAGAGACCGTTACAATTATGCAAAATAAAGCCATGGATTCAAGCACTGGCTGGATGACTGGGATTTGCTCACGATATGAGGGTATGATATGAGGGAGTTTAGGTACCAGTGAGGTAAATGGAAACAGGAAGGAAGGTTTTCTTGTGATCCGCCGTCAAACTGAAGGTAGAGGAAAGAACTGAGAACACTAGATGATCAGGGTTTCCTTATTGTTTTATTACAGCTAAGTTTGAAGTAAGGAAATGAGCTGGTCCCAGTAAACAGTTCCTGTTCCAATACTAGTACCATGGTCACTAAACTTCATCTCTGCAGCCGTTTTTATTGTTTTTGTCTTCCTTGAAGGATGAGTTTGACATTTTGGGGGGAAAAACTAACCTTGGCCAGGAGCCATATTGGTTAGCTTAGCAGAAAAACTGAAACGGGAGGGAAACGGCTAAGCTAGCGTTGCTAAAATATAAGAGGCTAAAACATCTACAGAGTTTGATGCTTGCTTCTCTTGAGAGTGCGCACTGCAGCACAGCAATGTGATTTACTGGCATGCTAATGGGATGCGTGCACGTTCACTGCAGTATCCCTGGTGATTTAGCATATTAGCATGCTAAAATTAGCTCACCAGAACGAGCATAAATAAGGCTAGGGGAATATTTATTTAATAAACCAAAGTCATGAACTAATGAAAAGTCTGACCTGGTGATGGCGCAAGAGAAAATGACAGGGTGTTACTAAAATGCTGCCTTTTATCCTGACAGAGACATTAACGTCTAGCGTGGATGAACGCCATTAGCATTTTCGGACCCATGCAGTACTCTCAAGCTAAATAAACTTGTTAATGACGAATACAACAGGGTGTTTTTACACCCTTGTATTAAAGAAGAAACATGACACTGTGTATTAATCAGCTTTCTAGGTGCTGACAGACACAGACTGGCAAGCCTTTCCCGGCCTTTTTAGCATGCTAGCAGTTTCCTGGCGGATGTCACACGCATCATCCAAAAATGTCAAACTTATTCCTCAAAGCGTGAATCTTGGCCATGTAATAGCTAACTCTACATTAACACTGCTTTCACAAAGCATTACACAGAATCCAGAAAGATATTTATCTTTTGTCTTTAAATTACCCCTCCCCCACCCATATATAGGTCAATTCTTCTGTTGCACTTGAGTTAAAAAATTATATCTGAAATAAATTCAAAAAATTAGACCTTATACTGTACACAGGTTACCCAACTACACAGATAACAAAAAATGAGAAGGAATTTAAATATTTATACCTTTAAGGGTTCGAGTCATGTGATACCATTCAAACTCTATTCATATACAGAATCACGTTTTATACAACGAGTCATTGTCATCAATAAATAAAAATAGAATGCTGTCATGTACTCTGCAGTCTAACACTGCTGTCCTGTGAACAACAGGAAGGCTATCTGACGATACGAGGAAAACACCAAACGCCCTTTAAGATATACATTTTCGACTTAAATGACACTTTGTACACTTCTTTTGTTCTGACACGAAAACATAGTTCCTTATTTTACCAGTGAAACTGACTAGTCATTGCAGCTGCCTAACATCCTTACAACCTGCATGCGAGTGTATATAACAGAGAAATAGAATAGTGGCTTGACTGGCTAACTGGTGTCTTTAGCAGGATGTGTCATGTAATACCAGCAGGCGATGCTTGGAAATCTAGTTTCATACAGGTCGTACACAAGCACCAAGAAGAAGGACCCACTTTTACCTGTGACAGCTGATGGTGTGTCATGTGAAGCAGCTACATGGATCAGTGCAAAACAGTGAGTACACCTCTCGTATTCTTATCCCAGAGGTTGAGGACCGGGCTGTTTACTAACTTCATCCCATCCAACTCTGGATGTGTTCAGATTTGATGCACGTCTGACCACAACGAGGATTTTTTTTTTTAAATGGCCCAAATTTTCACATTAACAAGAATTAAAAATCTGTTCCTTCCTTGTTTGGTCAGGCAGCTGCAGTGAAAAACTTTAAAAACACCACCACACGTTGACCAGAGGAGGACGGAGACAGAGGCACAGACTACAGAGGAGGAAAGAACCCATTTGTGTCTAAGTGCAGCAATACAGATGTTATGAAATGAATACAAATACAATAATTACATGACCTATAACAGTTCCACAATGTTATATGCAAGTTATACAATACTGCTGGGCGGGCTGCAGACCTGTTGTGTGGGTTCAGAAAAGGATCACAGAGTCTGTCTGGTGTCCGTCTGTCCTCTGTCCTCGGCGTCGACCTCAGTCCACTGCATTCACTTTGTTCAGCGATGGGTCAGTTATCAGCCAGGTATTTTCCTGAAAGACGTCAATTAGAAACTAAGTGCTTATCTGTATAAATGAGATGTGATATTTCATTAGTTTTATGTTTTATTAAGTAGCTGCAATGAAAGGATTCAAACTTATTCTACTCAGGTAAGCTTTACCAAGTTACTAAAATAATCCTAAAACTGACTTTTATTACTGTGTGGATTCATCTAAGTCTTTTCAAGTCCTACTATATGCACATTATCTTAACCTAAACATACATAAAGGAAAATGTTTACAGTGTAACTGGTGGGAGTTGTATTTCCAGGAACTACAATCAGTATTTAAAAAAGTTTAAAGAGATAAAACATGGATTTTATATGTTCAATAACCAGTTTATAAACTTGTTAACATTCGGGAATTGGCTGGCTAAGCTTTCGTGTAGCAGTAATGAATATTTTATTTTGAAAACCCCATCTGACAGACCTGCAGCAAACCTCTTCTTGATGAGCGAGAAGCGGTACCCTGGCCCAGCCAGCTCGATGTCACAGCCTGACAGGGTGCTGCCTTCGCTGGTAAACTGCACCGCCAGTGGAGCCGGTTTACTCGGACCTTCTGTTAGCTGAAAGCGTGCTAACAACGAGCCCACACCTGAGGGATCAGAATGAGAGGATGAGACCAAGCCCCAAAATGTTTAATATTTAGAAACCACAAAAGCAAATATGTAACAACATGAAAAATGGGCAACATCTCTACAACTGCAGATCTCATCTTAAAGAGAATTCATAATCTAGTTTCGTGTCTTCATCCTGGAGGTCAGGTCACTGATGGGTGTCCTTGCCATGTAAATGACAGTGTGGGTCTAATGATGGCAGGTTGCGATCTGGAGCACAAATCAAACTCAACTTGGTCAGAAGAAACTGTGTAAATACTCCACAGCTGCTACCGTGGGCACTCGTTTACTTTATCCCATTAAAAAATAAAAGCTCATTGTAAACATCAGCTTTGATGAAGTAACTGTATCACTGCTGTCCAACAGGGGGCAGTGTTTACTGTGGGCATGATGCACCAGACTTCCTCTCCATCTTGTCGTCCTCATCTGCGGTTGTTCCATTTTCAGCATTTGTACACCAGCCACACACACGCACCACGTGTCCTCCCAACATTTATGTTATTTAAAGAAACAGGTTAAATCATCATTCAAAAGAAATACCTCCATTTTCAGATTTGTGGGAGATATCGGGGATCTTCCACAGGATTCGTTGCTGGTCTGCATTCCTACCAGGATTAGGAATAAGAGAAAACCATTAAAGGATACAACATAAACAGGTGAACAGGTCATTGAAGGTTAACCTCAAAACCTGACAGCAAATAAATGCACGGCACTCCCAGATATGGCACAGGATTTTATCTCTTGTCTAAATAACATTTGGAGCAATAAATGCATCAAACTGCCTCCTTTACCCCCTTAATCTGTTCAGCTGTGTAGCTTAATACTGTGTAACAACAAGTCTAGAAAGACCGTACCATGCAGCAGGAGGTAGGACAGCCTGTAGCTTTGAAACGCCTCCATCAACGGGGACGAGGAACTGAACGTTGTTGAGGGCCATCGGCGTCGACATGGCCTCCCCGTTGTATTTGTAGTCTATCCTCAAGTCAGTGCTGGTGGGCTCACACCTCCAGCTCACTGCCAGGTTCAGAGGAGTCGACTGGAGGCCCTGTGTTGACACCTGGCAAACACGTGGTTTGATAAAAGCCTGTTCACACTGAAACACCCTAAACAGCTGAACATGCTTCGACTGAAGGAGTTGAGTGTTTGGGATTTAAGCTACTCTCAAAATCCCAAATCCAAGGTTACCTGATACTTGAGCATGTCCACGTTGTAGTACGTCGCTTGTGGTTTCTGCTCTGCCACCTTCTTTAAATGCGATATCAGGTTTGGCATATTCACCCAGAAGTCCTTGCTGTCAGCCTTGGCTTGCGTGGTGGTGTCGCTGGTGGAGGAATCGCAGTAAAGAGCCCGATCACAATTCAGACGTTTCACAGGACTGTGGTGATTTTCTATTGAAGTGACTAAACACAGCCATTAGACTTCAGCGGTGTGCTGGTACGAAACGACTGTTCAACCACAAAAAACAAGTTTTTTGGGAGGAAAATGTGACTTTTTCCTCACAGAGTCAGTGTGACCCAACGATGATCCAGATGTGGTTGGTGGTCGTTAGATCACACAGACTTTACAGGTGCTGAGAATAAAGTAAAAACTATTTTTAAGTTGCTTTTCTAAAAACAAGAAACGCGCAGGAGGCTGGAAAACATCAACATTTGACAGCTGTAATAAACAAATGAATCATAATTAAAAACAATGTTTATTCTACTGTGAGGTCACATGACTTCATGCTATAATGATGTGTGATATTTTGCATAATTTAATATTTAATTTTAAAGATCACATCAGGCGGTTTATCAGGCGTTTCACAACAAGTGCAACACGGTTATCTGCCTGCACACTCAGACGACCTCATGATGACTCCACACTTACTCAGCGCTCATTTTGGAAACAAGCTCACAAAATTTACTCATCTGAAGTGGTCAAAAGACCCCGAATAAACCACAGGGGGTTGTAGATGTTTGATGAGTCAGTTCACTAGCACATGTCAGCGCTGCAAACATGGAAACATTCACGCCATCACCTCGACCTCCCCAAAACCCCTTTACTCCTTTTTGTTGGTCACATGTTGCTCTCCTGATGTTTTACAGTCTGTGTGACATCAAACTTGCTGTGTCACCATAGATAATAAGGTGACTTGCATAACAAAAGTCATTAAAATTTAATGTCAAGTGTGGCATGCTTATTAAAAATAAGTATCGCACATGCTCTGTAAGTGAAATTAAAATGATGCATAATTTGCAACAGGTACATTGATTTGGTTTTAATCACGTTTGGTTACACGGGACCACATATAACATGTTAGGTATTACTGGGTGACGCTAAAGTTAGACAATAATGTATTTAGATTTAGTTATGTATTCCCAGAAAGGTTGGCTCGATCTTTTCACATCTTCCAGCAAAAGCTGAGTTTTTATTTTTATTTTTTTAACTGAAATGTTGAGTTTACGGTGGTGTCATTACCAGCAGAGGAGCTGGGGGTTAGGCAGCACATGCTCCAGTCGACTGTAGTTGGTTATGCTGAAGGTTAGCACGGCGGGGGACGGGTTATTGGCAAAGTGCCGCGTGATTCCCGCCGGAAACGACAAAACCATCTCACCTATGATCTTCACAACACACCTGAGAAAGAGAAGAGAGAGTAACACTGCATGAAAGACTGCAGAGAGACACACAAATGCTCAAATCACACATGACTTCATTTCCTTTTGATAATAAAACTAAACACACAGTCTTAATGCGTTTCTGCTATTGACTGAATCACTACATTAAAAGCTCTGCCAATCACAGCTCACACACTATTACAGCAGTAAAGCCCCGATCAGAAGCAAAATCAATAACACATTAGTTCATCCTAATCCACAACTCAGAGCAACAAAAGCAAACTTTACCTGTTTACATGACTCTGCAGGAGGAAATTCAAGTACAAAACATACAAAACTGGATTCATTGTAACAAAATCCACCAACACTGTTCTTATGTGTTTATAGTCTATAGTTCAACCAAGTGTTTGTTAGTGGACCTGTATACTTCCTCACATATTCACTATAAACACTGTGTGACAGGATTGTGGATGTTTGACCATATTAACTACAAACACATAATGCTGTAAACACATGTGTGTGTCCAGAGCTCATCAGATGCTTCATAAATCAAACTGTCATTTCTGACAAATCACTCCTCCTTGAATCGCTACCTTATCGTGGTGGAGGGGTTTGTGTGTCACAGGGATCCCAGGGGCTATGTTGTCTGGGGGCTTTTGCCCCCTGGTAGGGTCTCCCATGGCAAATTGGCCCTGGGTGAGGGACCAGACAAAGAGCGATTCATAAGACCCTTATGAAAAGGAAACCGAGGGAACAGTTTACCCTGCCCGGGATAGGGTTACCGGGGCCTCGCCCTGGAGCCAGGCCCGGGGAGGGTGCCCGAGGGCGAGCGTCTGGTGGCCGGGCCTTAGTCCATGGGGCCCGGCCGGGCACAGCCCGAAGAGGAGACATGGGCCCATCCTCCCGCAGGCCCACCACCCGCAGGAGGTGCCATAGGGGTCGGGTGCATTGTGTGCCGGGTGGCGGCCAGGAGCGGAGGCCCTGGCGGACTGACCCCCGGCTGCCAAGACTGGCAATAGGGACATGGAATGTCACCTCTCTGGTGGGGAAGGAGCCTGAGTTAGTGCGTGAGGTTGAGAGGTACCGGCTAGATATAGTCGGGCTCACCTCTACACATGGCTTGGGCTCTGGAACCAGTCTCCTGGAGAGGGGCTGGACTCTGTCTCAGTCTGGAGTTGCCCTTGGTGAGAGGCGGCGGGCTGGGGTGGGTATCCTAATATCCCCTCGGCTTGCTGCCGGTACGTTGGGGTTTTTCCCGGTGGACGAGAGGGTTTGTTCCCTGCGCCTTAGGGTCGGGGAACGGGTCCTGACTGTCATCTGCGCTTATGCGCCGAGTGGCAGTTCAGAGTACCCAGCCTTCTTAGAGTCCCTGGGGGGGGGGGTGCTGGAGGGTGCTCCACCTGGAGACTCTGTTGTCCTGCTGGGAGACTTCAATGCTCACGTGGGTAACGACAGCGAGACCTGGAGGGGCGTGATTGGGAGGAACGGCCTCCCTGATCTGAACCCGAGCGGTGCTCTGTTATTGGACTTCTGTGCTAATCACAGTTTGGCCATAACGAACACCCTGTTCGAACATAAGAGTGTCCATAAGTGCACGTGGCACCAGGACGCTCTAGGCCGTAGGTCGATGATCGATTTTGTAATCGTATCAGCAGACCTGCGACCATATGTTCTGGACACTCGGGTAAAGAGAGGGGCTGAGCTGTCAACTGATCACCACCTGGTGGTGAGTTGGATCAGGTGGCGGGGGAAGACGCTGGACAGACCTGGTGCACCTAAACGCGTAGTGAGGGTGTGCTGGGAACGTCTAGCAGAGGCCCCAGTCCGCGAGATCTTCAACGCACACCTCCGGCAGAGCTTCAACAGCATTCCGAGGGAGACTGGGGACATTGAGTCCGAATGGACCATGTTCAGCGTCTCCATTGCCGAAGCTGCTGCATTGAGCTGCGGCCGCAAGGTGGTTGGTGCCTGCCGTGGTGGTAATCCCCGAACCAAATGGTGGACACCAGAGGTGAAGGGAGCCACTAGGCTGAAGAAGGAGTCCTATCGGGCTTGGTTAGCCTGTGGGACTCCGGAGGCAGCCGACAGGTATCGACAGGCTAAGTGGAATGCGGCTCGGGCAGTGGCTGAAGCAAAAACTCGGGTGTGGGAGGAGTTCGGAGAGGCCATGGAAAAAGACTTTCGGACTGCCTCGAAGAGATTCTGGCAAACCGTCAGACGTCTCAGGAGGGGAAAGCGGTGCTCTACCTGCACTGTGTATAGTGCTGGCGGAGCGCTGCTGATGTCGACTGAGAAAATTGTCAGGCGGTGGAAGGAATACTTCGAGGACCTCCTTAATCCCACTGACACGTCTTCCGAGGAGGAAGCAGAGTCTGGGGATGAGGGGAATGACCCGCCAATTTCCAGGGGCGAGGTCACTGAGGCAGTTAAACAACTCCTTGGTGGCAGAGCCCCTGGTGTTGATGAGATCCGCCCCGAGTTCCTGAAGGCTCTGGACGTTGTAGGGCTGTCCTGGTTGACACGCCTCTGCAATGTTGCGTGGAGATCAGGGGCAGTACCTGTGGACTGGCAGACCGGGGTGGTGGTCCCCATCTTTAAGAAAGGGGACCGGAGGGCGTGTTCCAACTACAGGGGGATCACACTCCTCAGCCTCCCTGGGAAAGTCTATGCCAGGGTGCTGGAAAGGAGAGTTCGTCCGTTAGTCGAACCTCGGATACAGGAGGAACAATGCGGTTTTCGTCCTGGTCGCGGAACACTGGACCAGCTCTTTATCCTCTCCAGGATACTTGAGGGTGCATGGGAGTTTGCCCAACCAGTCTACATGTGTTTTGTGGACTTGGAGAAGGCATTCGACCGTGTCCCTCGGGGTGTCCTGTGGGAGGTGTTGCGGGAATATGGGGTGTCTGGCCCATTGCTACGGGCCATTCGATCCCTATACAACCGTTGCAAGAGCTTGGTTCGCATTGCCGGCAATAAGTCGGACTCGTTCCCGGTGGGTGATGGGCTCCGCCAGGGCTGCCCTTTGTCTCCGGTTCTGTTCATAATTTTTATGGACAGGATTTCTAGGCGCAGCCAAGTGGCGGAGGGCTTTCGGTTTGGTGGCCTCAGAATCTCATCTCTGATTTTTGCAGATGATGTGGTTCTGTTGGCTTCATCGGGTGAGGGCCTCCAGCTCGCACTGGAACGGTTCACAGCCGAGTGTGAAGCAGCGGGAATGAGGATCAGCACCTCCAAATCTGAGGCCATGGTTCTCAGCCGGAAAAGGGTGGAGTGCCCACTCCGGGTCGGGGATGAGTTCCTGCCCCAAGTGGAGGAGTTCAAGTATCTCGGGGTCTTGTTTGCGAGTGATGGGAGAAGGGAGCCGGAGATCGACAGACGGATTGGGGCTGCAGCTGCAGTAATGCGGACGCTGCACCGGTCCGTCGTGGTGAAGAGGGAGCTGAGTGTAAAAGCGAGGCTCTCAATTTACCGGTCGATCTACGTCCCTATCCTCACCTATGGCCACGAGCTGTGGGTAGTGACCGAAAGAACGAGATCGCGGATACAAGCGGCAGAAATGAGCTTCCTCCGAAGGGTGGCTGGCCTCTCCCTTAGAGATAGGGTGAGAAGTTCGGCCATCCGGGAGGGGCTCAGAGTAGAGCAGCTGCTGCTCCACATCGAAAGGAGCCAGCTGAGGTGGTTCGGGCATCTGACAAGGATGCCCCCTGGGCGCCTCCTGGGTGAGGTGTTCCAGGCATGGCCCACCGGGAGGAGGCCCCGGGGCAGACCCAGGACACGCTGGAGAGATTATATCTCTCGGCTGGCCTGGGAACGCCTTGGTATTCCCCCGGATAAGCTGGAGGAGGTGGCTGGGGAGAGGGAGGTCTGGGCCTCTTTGCTTAGGCTGCTGCCCCCGCGACCTGGCCCCGGACAAAGCGGATGAGGATGGATGGATGGATGGACAAAAGCATCAAACAAACATTACAGCCGCTTTAGATGGTAAACTGGGACAAACTTAATAAACCCCGTCGACCATTATCCCTTAAATATTGTGGTAAAACGTAGTCAAACAAACTTTTTTTACTCATCATCCACACAAAAATAAATAAATATTGAAATAGCCTAGTCAGGGTTTTCTACTGTGACAGGTAAAGAAGACCTACTTGTTGGGATCGGCTCCTTTAAAGAAGGTGTTGACTGTTTCCGTGAACGCAGCCGCCACAGGAAGCGTGTCCTGAGCTCCCATGGTGAGAGGACTGGGCCCTCGAGAGCAGCCTACGAGTAACCAACCCACACGTACACATTTGTAATTAAAATAAATGCTGTGCTCCACTGTTGCTGTTTGATTTGTTGAGGTTGCTGTCAGAGACAGAATTACATTCAAATTATAACCATTTTTTAATTCTTAAGCCTAAATTTGATATTAATATATCCAAACTTCAGCCCTGAATACAAACACTTCAGCAGAAATTACTACATGAAAAATAGATGCTCCAAATCTTAAACTACGCTCTCTGTGTCAAACTGTGTGTGGAGAAAATAAGGAACGAAACATGAACAAATTAAGAGTGATGAAATGAAATGAAACAAATACTGGTGTTAGTAAAGAGGCACGAAAACAGCACATTATATGTACGGATGATACCCATTTCTCTCTGCTCTTTGACTGTGAACTGCTTCCAATGTCTCCCTCAGATTAATGCATTTCTACACAGTGGGTTATACATGTCTGTTTTTAACTGAATAAGCACAGCTGGATGTTTTTAAAAAGAGACAGAGGCAGACATAGAGCAAGGCAGATGTGCATGCGTACTCCAGACATGCTGACAATTTTTGTATTTTTTGGACAAGATCAAAGATCATCAGAGAGCCCAAGATCAAACACCCAACAGGTAAAATGATGACAGTACAGAGAAAAGTGATTAGTAAAGTAGACAAAGACTGATGAGTCTTTAGGGAATGAATCAGTGCAGACATGATGAAAATGAACATCATCATCAGAAGAAGTTAGAGGGAGATATTGCACCGCATATCTGGCTCTAGGTGAGGGGGCTCAGTCAGGGCGATAGCATGGCCAGGGTTAGGGTAATGAAGGGATGATGATGATGGAGGAGCCAAGAGGGGAAGGAGGAAAGGGGGAGGAGAGAAGAAGGCCAAAGCTTGCACGAATGAGCCTCGTAATAACGTGTGTGCGCGCTACCCTGTTGCAGAGAAAACTTACCTTCGAAGGTTAAATAAAACTTCCCTCTGTCAAACCATACAAGGGATGGCTGGTCATTCTCTGTGAGGGTTCGAGGGTAGAGGGAGGGAGGGGGTCGGGAAAGGAGGACGAGGAGGAGGGAGGAGGTACAGGGATGAAAGGCGGGGAAGTGGGTGAAGAGGGGTGAGAGGGGCAAGGAGAGAAGGACAGTAGCGTGAGTCTCACATGGCAGGTCTATTACACGTCACAGTGAGGTGAAACGTGGAGGTGGAGGCTGGGGGCGAAAGAGGACAAAGGGTCGAGGAGCATGTGACAAGATGGGTGATACACAGTGGTCTTTTTTTGTTTGTGTTGGGGGAGCCAACGTTTTCTCCAAAGCAAAGCATTAGAAACAAGCTGACTTTCCAATTCAGTGACCCTAACTTTCATCAACAGATACCCGAGTGTTAAAACTGTGATCAGGTCTCACAACAGGCCTTCAGTTATGAAACACATTGACGCTGGCCGCTATGCATGAGGATGGTGTGCAGAGGGAAGCCATGAGACTGAGATCAGACGATAGCAGGGAGGCGGCGAGACTGTGGTTCGCTGCACCCCACGTTTCAGGTGCCATATGCTTTTACAAAGACACCTGAACCGCCCTCACGGACACCAGGGAAAAAAAAGAGGACGACTCAGAAAGTCCCAATTAGTAAGCAACAGAAAAAAAACTAGATAAACAGCTTAAACCAAATTAAACCATATTTCAGCTCATTTTCTGACTTTTTTAAATAATATAATAATAACATGGTAATGAACCTGAACACTGGTGGATCCTGTTTCCCCCAAATGCATTTAAAAGAATAAGAAACGTTAAACTGGAGCAGTAGCATTTTTCTAATGATCTGCACTCCAGCTCTAATGTGACTCCAACAGGTCTGACGGATGAAAAATTGTGTACTTTTTTGTCACGCTGACACTGTAAACTTTGCAAATGCTCCACAAAAACAGGGGAGGCCTGTTCCTCTCCATGCTATGGCCGTAGGCTCCTGTGGCTAAAGGTCTGGGAGGACTAAGAGTGTCGGGTGATGGAACGATGAGAGCGGCAGACTGCTTCAGAGAAAGAACAAAAGGGCGGGTGTTCAGATGGGGAAGGCGGGGGTCCGGTAATATGTCGGGCTCTATGTTGAAGAGAGCGTGGGCGACAGGTGTGAAAGGTGAGCGTCAGAGGTCAAGCGTGGGAGCAGACCGATGCTTTACAGCCTGGTTGAGAGATTGGTTGAACTCGAGGCCGTGTCGTGCACTCCTGTTGTAGACTGAGGATGGCATGAATACCAAGCAGCTGCTGCCTGTCTAATTCAGCCTAAATCTCACGCCAGGCTTCAAATGACTCTAAGCAGAAGCACTGATCTGACGGTACAAGTGAGCTGGTGAGTTTGAGTGCACGTGAGAGGGAAAAGACAGACAATGTGGATCTCGAGGTCCGACAAGATAAAGAGCTCCTCAGACATGCTAACAGCACACAAACACTCAAACACACTCTTGTGCTGCAAACTGAGAGCAGAGGTATCTGGGAGCAACCGCACTGCACGCACAATGTGTGTCGCCGAGAGACGAGACAGGAGGTTGCCATGGGAACATGGCGAGACAGTCACTGGTGCACAGTCATAAAACAGAGAGAAAAGTCTTAGAAGCGGGCAGATGGGCCGGGGGGTGGGGGGCACTTTTTTTGGAGTACTATGCAGTAGATTCAGCTTTTTGTGTCACCACAGCTTTCATTTGTTTCCTGGCAGATTTCACTGTGACATCCAAGAGAATGAGCGAGAAAGACAAGGAAGAAATGACAAAGATATGCAGATAAAAAGAGACTGTTATATGCATTCGATGGCTGAGAAATGCGTGGGAAGGTATGAGGAGTAAAACAATGTAGAAGATTGGTGGTTTCACTGAAAAATGATGCCATATTCAAAAGGAAAAGAAATAATGTCTGGTGCGTCCTTACATCTGTGCACGAATCAAAGCAGATGAGTGAAAAAAGGAGGAGTAAGAAAAATGATTTGGTATGCACTGTGCTTCTAAAGCCTGACATGAGGCTACAAAACCTGTTGACCTCCATCTAAAAAAGGCACAAAACACTCACTGATGGCCTTTACCCTTCTTTGTGCACTGCGCTCCGGGTAAAGAGCATCCAAATCCAAAAACTCTCAAAACAAGCACTCACCAAACCCTTACCTAACCCGCCCCCCGTCCCCATGTGGAGGAGGAGGGGGGGTGCTTTACCCTACCTGCAAACGAATCAAAGTGTCTCTCAAAGGTGGGAAGTTTGTCTACATATACATCATCCTCTGACGAGCCAAAGAGACAAACAGCAAAAAAACAAGCAAAAAGAAATCAAACCATGAAAGACAACGAAAAATGATCAGAACTGTGATGCACATTAAATTCAAATGGGAGAAAAACAAATATATTCAATTATAATAAATATGCTGATGAAAATACAAAATTTTAAAAAGTGGTGAAACTTTAAAGGAGCAATTTAGAATATTTCATAATAAGCAGTTTCTGAGACTGTTTTCATGCACAAAGAATACAGATTAAATTAAGCGGCTGTAACAGAGACCTCAGTAAAAATGTCATTTATTCAGTCGGTCCCTGCAATTTGTTTAAAAGAGGAAGAAAGCACCCTCCAATCAGGGACTAGATTCTGCTTTTACATAACTGCTGCCTCCAGAATGTGTATTTATTATTTTTTTTAGTATTATGACTCAGCTATGTTACAGTCTACTGAGATTTGCCATTATCCACTAAAAGCTGCACTGCAGGCTCCTTTAAAACCGACTCTACAGTTATCAAGGAGTAGAAATTGTTGTGTCACTAATTCATTAAAGGATGGTTTGCACTTTAAAATTTTCATATTCTCACCTCCTACTCACACCCTGCAGAATTTCCCTGTGTTTGCGTGTTAACGTGAATCAGATACTAATATATATGTTGAGAGATATCTATAGATATATCTATCTATAGATATATCTATAGATAGATATATCTATAGATATATCTATCTATATCTATAGATATATCTATCTATATATATATCTATCGATATATATATATATATCTATCGATATATATAGATATATCTATCGATATATAGATATATCTATCGATATATAGATATATCTATAGATATATAGATATATATATAGATATATGTGTGTGTGTGTGTGTGTGTGTGTGTGTGTGTGTGTGTGTGTGTGTGTGTGTGTGTGTGTGTAGTTCAGGACTCTTATCTTTAGGTGTAATTAATTCTTTATCAATAAATAGAAATGTAAACAGAAAACGATCATTTGCATGTTTGTAGAAGGTTTCGCTCTGTGATACTTAGATGCTGTAAAACAACATCAAAGGTGAAACTGCTGCCATTTCCAGAAAAAAAAGAACCAAAACAAATAAAATGAGTAAATGCACAGGTGCATGACTCATGCGCACAAACGCTACATGCAAAGTTCGTAAAATGCATGTAAAACTTTTAATATAATGACAGAAGATGCCCCTGCTAGCCTCTGTGACCTCCACATCCATCAGGAGACGTGCTGCAGTGTTGAGCGGATGGTCCACACACCTGTTACAGACACAGAGAGCTCCTTGCCCACGGTAGGAGTGGTGGCGGCACTCATCGAGTTGGTGGAGGAGATGGAGGAGGTGCTCTCAGCCCTCGCCAACGGAGCAATGGGAGGAGGGCTGGCCGAGTGAATCGGTGGGCTGAATGGGCGATTCTGAACAGAGAAAGGAGACGAGACGAGAGACGGGAAGGAAACAAGAAGCGGTTTAGCATGCGGCATTTTAAATACTATGTACACAGCCGCTATAAACTCTTTGGGATTATCAAGTTAAACCCTGATTAAGATAGTCGACTTAATGATTATTCTTTTGCCAGTTCTTCCTAGACTCAAAGGCCATGTAAATAATGCCTAAATCCCCGAATCAGAGCCAAAGAACTGAAAGATATAAGAGTGACAAAATGAAAACAACAACAACAACAAAAAAAGGTCTTACCGCATCGCCTACACTAGGTTTCCCTGGAGGAAGTTTGGGTCGTGAAGGGGGACGAGGTGGAGGGGGAGGTGGGGTGGGGTTGACTGACGACGGTGTGGCAGGTCGTACGGGTGAAGAGGAACCTGAAGAGGCGCGCAAAAAACACAAAAGGGATTAATTTAATTATTCAGTTTGGAAAACGACTAAACAAAAGGACAGAGTACCATCAGCACTCAGTAAGAAGTGTTGTTTCATTTTTCACTTCACAGGATCGCTGTCGTGATCTACTACACACCTCATATCCTCCATACAGCATTAAGAGCACACATCCCTCTACGTGCTTTACCATTGACGAAACTGGAAAAATGATTCCGCTCAGATGTTCAAACATTTCATTTTGAAAACTCGAGAGGAAATTTGATCAGTTTTATTCCTCGTTCGAAGAGCTCCTTTTTCGCCACATCGTTACATCCACTTCTTTTGGACACTGGCTCAGTACAATTAACCTAACAAAACAAACCCGCCCACACTGCTGTCTTTGTCCACGTTTCCCACATATTGGGCAGCTCAAGGACGGGTCAAAAAGCAAAAAGCTAAAAAACAAACAAAGAAAAAAAGGCACTAAAAATGCAACAAAAAGCATAGAAATTCTAAGCAAGTCAAGTTTTTAATAAAACGTGAAAGAAAAAGGCCCTGGTAACATAATACGCTCTGAGGCAAAATGCTATTGTACATAAATCTGGGCCAAAACATGACCTCTTTTCCAGGAAGAACATGCAGGATAACTGTTCCTGTGATGCAAGTTCCAACAAAAGTGGTGCAATCAGCTGAAAGAAAATCTGAGCAGGGTGCACTGCTGACATGATGCCTCAGCTCACAACACTGTCACTGTCTGTTTGCAATGACACCATTAAAATTAGCAGTTAAGTGATCAGGTGACGTGTGGGTTTTTTCTTTTCATTGTAGTGAGAATATTTCTTGTAAACCATCCTCTAAATTAAGTTTTAACCCAACAAATATATTTAAGTGAGGATCTTGAAGCGCTCACCGCTATTCGTGCCGCCGGCCCCAGATGTGGGACCTGGTGATGAAACCACTGCGCGGTACGTTGGAGGAGGTGGTGGCGGAGGTGTACTTCTACTGCCTTGGATTGCATCTTTGGGCGAAGTGACAGTTTCACCTCCATCCTCTTTGGGATGGGTGGTGCTTGTATTGTTGGGCTTCTCTTCTTGACAGAGGACAAGAGGCGGCGGGACGGAGCGAGCCGCAGGCTCCTCGGAAGGAGGCGTCAGTGCTGGAGTGCTTATTTTGGGGGTGGGTGCAGGTGGGACACTTGGAGGTGAACTAAGAGGAGGAGGGGAGGAAACAGGAGGAGATGAAAGCTCCTTTGTTGCAGGAGACGGAGAGGTGGCGAGCGTGGGAGGGTTTTGGTCTTTGGGAGTGGGAGGACCCGAACGGACTGAAGGTACGACTTGTTCCTCTGAGGGAGGTGGGGAAGTTGGTAGAGGGGGAACAAAATCATCTTCTGGGGGAGGTGAAGTAGGCAGAGGTGGTGCAAAGTCTTCTGAAGGAGGTGGTGATGTAGGTAAGGGTGGGGCATGAAGCACAGGTGGAGGAGAGGAGGCTGGTAATGGAGGTGCTGGTTCTTCTGGAGGAGGTGGGGAGGAGGGGAGGGGAGGTGCAGGGTCCTTTGGTGGAGGCGGCTGGTCAGGAGCTTCTTCGCTGAAGCAGACCCACGAGTCACCCGTATCCTCGCAGGCAGAGGCAGCCTGCTCCGGTCCAAAAATGTTGTCCAAGTCGGCTATTGAAGGCTTCCTGGCTGAGCTGTCTGCTCCTGCAGACACTTCTGAAACAGAGATAAGGAAGGAGCAATTTAAAAAAGAAAAGGGGGGGGGGGTGTTTGCAGATGTGCTCAGCAAGGAGATAAAACATCACAGGGAGACAAACAGACTGACAAAGTTAGCACCGGAACATCAAGATAAACAGACGACTGAGGTCAAATTTAAAAGCTTGTTTCAGTTTGAGGCGATTTAACGGGAGGCAGAAACAGATGAGCAGATTCTTACCAGCATCATCTGCAGGCGGAGGGCTAGTATTTGGTGGAGAAGCTGGGACATTCTTGGGTGGAAGTGGAGGTGGAGCTGCAAGTATATCACAAGTTTAACAATGAATGCAATAATTACCTGTTTCACATCACTGCACCTGGTGATGGGCTGCATACAGTCTGACTCAAGGCGCAAACGACAACAAAGGAAAAAAATGAATGAAGAAAATAAGCCAACACAAGATGAACGTTTGGATCTATCAACGACAGGCACCATTGTATTCCAGATACAACACGAGGGGGGATCGTCCCAAATTACCCACCATGCAACACAGAACATTCAGCCCCCATCAGCCCAAATGCATGCAGGCAAGGGTTGGTGCCCAATGACGGAAACTTATTGAACGTCTCTGGTGTTACAACCGACGCTGAATCACGTGCTCGTGAAATGACTGATGAAATGAAACGATGGCTGTTTAGAACGGGGAAGGGAGCATTATTGGCACACAGCTGTTTGATCAGGTCAGTTTGCAGATTTCTCAGGATGATGAGCTGAGCTGATCCATCTGTGTGTTAATTTCACAGGGACGGGGAAGTGCGGCGTAATGTGGAGGGAATGGCGCAACTTACTTCCTGTGGGAAAGGATCTTGTCAAAGAGGATTCAGGCTCTGATAGAGGAGTCCCCCACACGTCACACTCAGATAGAACCGCTAAGTTCAGGAGGGGACAGAAAAGGCCATCGTGAAGGGCGTTAGCAGCGAAACACTTCGGGCTCGTGATCCTTTGGGGATGTTTGCGTGAAGCTGTGTCCCAAAACGTCGGCTGCATCCTTCGGAGGACCCGGCCTTCGCGGTCTACGTGGGCCGGGTCCTTCAAAGACCGAGAAGGCCGGAAGTGCGAGGCTGTGAAATGGGACGGTCTAGCCTTCAGATTTGCGTCACCGCTGTCTCGGTGGAGTTTAATAAACTCGGCCGTCTGCTCCTTGCTATCTAAAGTATAACAAGACACTGGCGTAAATTCTCGACCGTCTCACACTTCTGTTTAATCAGTTTGATGTTTATTCAGCTGTGTGAAAATCCCGGAGGAACCCTCCCGATGGATTAATAAAGTTTTATTTAATCTAATAACTTTGATCTCAGCCAAACCGGTTTACTCCGGAACAAATAAAACACCGAAAAAAAGGCAAACAATTACATTTTTAAGTTATCCGAGTGACTTATATATGATGTTTAACCTGAGTAGCGAAAGAGCGGGGGTCTGAAAACGATGACGCCGGGAGTCCGCTGCTCTCGCCGGCTGGAGTGTAATTTACGCAGCTACTTTCTCGCCTGAAAATATGTTAAAAGTTTATTTTGTGGCCCAGAAAGATTAATAAGAGTAATTTTAAAACTTAGTAGCAGCCGCCATTGTTGGCAGCTGAAATTTGGCTGGGCCGCGCTATGATTTCTGGGATATGGTGGGCCACGAAGGACACACCCGACCCATCCTTCAAATTTGGGGAAATGAAGGACGCATTTGTCGGCCGCGTTTGAAGGAGTCGACGAATTGGGACAGCCTTCGTCGCCTGGCTGTGACGTAATCGGCCTTCAAATGCGGCCTCCGGAGGATGCAGCCGACGTTTTGGGACACGGCTACAGATGAGAACGTCAGTAAAAACTGCAATCACAATGTGTCAACACAAGAACACGCACTCGGTTCAGTGCTACTATATAATATTCGCTTTTATAATTGCATATAAAAAAAAGACATCTGAAAAAAATACACCAGCTAATAAGCTAAAAAAGGATGAATGCAGTGTGATGCAACAAACCTGCAACACATCCCGTCTACACTCCAGCAGCTTCACAAAGACAACGATTCAACTTAACGGCACATCTGACGCTACTGAATTGCGTCAAATTACACAGAGAATCTCTAACTGACCTTAAGAGGATCTTAATGAAACTAGTATTTACTGGAAAAAAAGTGAAACATTACCAGTTCAAAGTGCCAGAGGCAGAGCTTTTCTACTTGTCTGAATTAATGCGAAGGGAATTTGTGTCAAGCTGATGTTACTTATGCCTGACACGGCAGTTGCGTAAGAGCTAAGAGCTCATCCACAGTCTGCATCATAAAATCCTGCAGGGCTGGATGTGAGCAGGTGACGGCAGAATCTGCATATGAACGAGTTTCACTGTGCAAAAGAGCACGACCTCGGAGGACTGCCGTCAACCACACCCTCAACAAAGACATCCAAAACTAGCTGGAAGCCTTACACAGACAACAAGTGTGTGTTTGTGTGTTTTTCATCATACTGCTAACATACTTTGACAGCAAAGCATCAACAGAAACATATTCAAAGAGCCGATACAGACAAAGACACAGAGGGTTACCTTCAGTTTTCTGTTCTCCAAAGGCTGTTTCTAAAGGAGGCCCAAATAAGCCTGTGGTGTCTTCAGAGACTGGTGTTTGCTGATTGCTGCGACAGAAAAAACAGGACAATACAGAAGAAACTGTTAGCAGCAAACAGTTACAGCTACAACAGTCAGAGTGCAGCGTCTCGTTGCATGTCGTCTGATCAGGCTGCAGCTCCCCTTTCCGCTCAAATCTTCCCAACAATATTACAAATGTGTCATTTTCAAAGTGTGGCAGGAGCATAAACAACGACAGGAAGAATGACGGGAAAAGCTAATGGGATGGTTTTGGGGGCAGAATAAAAACAACTGACTTTTAACATTTGTCTTTTGGCATTACAGAAAGAGAAAGTGACTGTGGCTCAATCGCATCTGCAGAAAATACAAATACCTCATATTCACTGTACCGAGGCTGCAACCAACACACCAAACACCGCAGCCAAACAACAACCAACAAACGCACACTTAAACATAAAAAGACCTCGTCTTCAGCGCAATAGATATGAAAACCAGGTTTGCACAGCGTGGAGTTTTTGTGTAGATACAGTGGCAGGTCTGCAAAGGACTGTCTGGCTTTAGAGGACAGTTTTTGTCTGGAATTATTTAACGAGATGGCAAAAAGATCAAAAGCAACCCAAAGACATTTCCTCTTACTACACTATTTTTCATGTGGCATGCCACAGTTTAAGCCTGCAGTTAATAAGCAAAGAAAATATTGAAGATAACAAAAACCTCGCCAACGTATGGTGCAGTTTCCAAATGTCGACATTTTATGCATGATGATACAGCGATTGTGCCTCTTGTTACTGACACCGCTGACTAAAACATCAAGAAAAGTATAATTAAAATGAACGCGTCAGTGTCGTGGAACGAGCAAAAAGCTAAAATAGAGACCAACTGCACAAAACTTTTCGGGACTGAAGTGTGATCCAAAGGCAGGAGAAAGGACGAGCAGCGACACCGAGATACACACCTGGGGGGCTGTGGTGCTGGAGCTGGTGTGGGGGCCACGGCGGGTGCAGGAGGGACGACGCGTCTCGGTCTGGCAATCTCTTCACCTGCGCCCAAAATGAAATGGATTTACGTTAATCTTACATCACATCCTCCTAATTTGTCACTTGTAAAAAGCGAGCTTGGCCTGAGGTGATGAAGCTGATACTTACTGGACGTGTTCCTTTTCAAACCCTGTAACGTGGAAAGAAACAACATGGAAATGTAAAAAGTCAAAGACAGGAAACCTCAAATTGTTCTCATATTTGGATCCAACATTCTTCCATCCATGTGTGAGGATTTCTAATAAAACCAAAAAAGATGATCTTAGCTCTTTTATTCTTTTCTTTCTGAAACTTCCCAGTGTGTTTGGACAGAGCAAAGACAACGGCTGTTGAAGGTCGGAGGCTGAACTGCGACTAAATCTGATCAGACTGCACTCAGTTACACTTCACATGAGCGGGCATGACTTGCGGGCATGACTTGCACGCATTCCCCACTTTGGGCGATTTGTCACATTTTTCTAACCGACATTCATCAGTCCAATAAATGACGATGGCCGATATATTCGGGCAGGTGACTTTTTGATGGGCGGAGCAATGTAATCATGCACGGACTGATTTGCGTGCTTAGAACACAGTAAGTCCAAACATGGAGGAACTAGTTGCCAAAAAGTAAAATACAAAGTCACCAATTTGGGATTTCTTTGGCTTTAAACCGGGTGAAAGAGGTAAACCTGAGGATATAACCAAAGAGGTGTGCCGCTCGTGCAGACGTACTGCGCCAGCAAAGACTCAAACATGACTTTGTTGGTTGAAACTAACTTACTCATGGGCAAATACATAAATAAATCGCTCTTGTAAAACGCTCAGCCTATCGCTGTGGTCGATAAATTCGTCCAATCGCCCAACGGTAATAGGTAGAGAAAACTGCCTTAAGCGAGACAGAAAAAATGAAGGGATGCAAAGCTGCTACAACAATCATGCTGTGAACATCAAATCTGTCAGAAAGTGGGATACTGGTAATCTAAATCTGCTTGCAGTGGTTTATGGCGTCTTTAAAGGTTTTCCAAACGTCCTTTGAAGCTGTAAGAAGCCACGTGATAAAATGCGATAGGCGTACAAAAAAAAGAGACCAGTGTTGATGATGGGGAGGCAACAGCACAAACATTACTGCCTTCTCGGCTGTGATCCCAAACACCAAAGTCTAAGAGAGCATATGTATGAATTCACCACAAGCAGGATGTGAGAGGCCAACAAAAGGCAGATAAGGAGAGAGAAGGCGGCAGGGAGGAGAGCAGATGAGAAGACACGATGGGGAGTGACTGAAGTAAGACATCAAAGGGTCCAAGCTGTCCAAAGTGTAAATTGTGTCCCCAGTAGAGACCAAGCATGAAGCCATTCAAGGCAAAGAAATACCCAAAAGAAGTACACAAGTATATCGCTGATCTTAAAAAGCTAAAAATATTTTTAATGTTAATGAAATTTTTAAACATATTGATTGACTGTTTTAACTGCTGACCCTTACATATTTTCCCTTATTCAACTGACCCCAAGGACAAGGAGAAAAGGAATAAGTGGACATGTGGCACATGCTATGGTACATTGAGTCTAACCCCAGGGAAAAGGAAGAAGAAGCCACTTACCGGGCTACGTCTCTGTGACCAGCAAAAAGGAAGAGAGAAGAGATACCTGATCAGAGAGTGACAAATCAGTAAAGGAGACATCATATGCATCAGGATGAGAAGTATTTTTGGCCTGGTTGGCTGAATTTGAGGATGTGGTTGTTACCCAGTCATAAAAAAACGAGCTCATCTGTCTCAGATTTTTATTTTAAATAAGCTCGAACAGCTGTGTGTGTGATGTCAAACAGATAAGAGTTTAAATAAGTCATTCTCACTTTTTTCCCCCAACTCTAGGTTAGTGTTCAAGAACAAAATGTAGTCGCTCTAGAATCTCAAATGGGCTCACTTTTCATCCATCTTTATTCTAATCACTTTCCTGCAAACACCACCCTTTTGCCAACTAATCCTTTAGAGTTTCCTTTTATTCTCCCTTGTAGACTCCATCTGCCCCCTTGGCATCTTTAATTTGAACTGAAATCTCTCCATCTGTCTGTGTCATGTCCACCTCGCATCAGCCATCTCTCCCTCCATCGCTCACTCTTGTGCCTGATCCAGTTGTGCAGTGAGCCGTGAGTGATTAAAGTGATGCAACAGTGGGTGGGAAATGCTCCTAGAAAGGAGACCTCTGATTGGATACACCGGTGAAGGACAAAGCTCTGTATTGCTTGTCATAACCAATCACTGCTGCTTTGCTGTATGTAAACAGGAAGCACAGCAGGAAGCTCTTCGACTCTCACGTTATGACCTTTTAGCCTTTAAAGATACGATGTCGTTTTCTATTTGAAATACGAAAAGAATCAAAAAGAAAACATTGCTTCTTTGCTTTTGGTGCTCGAGTAGGACACATTCTTTGTTTCTGCCCAAAATATTAAAAAGTAAGATGTCAAAGATATCAAATGTCATGTGAGATCTCTTATTTAAGCTCAAACATTTTCACTCCATCCTTGACCTTTTGCTGGCCTCTACTGTTTTCAACCTAGTTGTTTGGACTGAGGGCGCTTAACACTCAAAAACTCATTAAAACCAGATTTAAGAAATCTTAGCCAGCAGAAACACCCTGAAAGACGAGGGCTCACATAGTCCAAATACTTTGGCAGCCACATCATTGTGCATGAGGCGTGAAAACGCTGAGAATAACCTGGCACCGCGATGACGAGTGGCTACAGCCACAGAGAAATCACAAAACAGCCACCGGCCCTATAAATATTTCGCTTTAAATGTAGCTAGCCTATTTTCAGCAGGTAGTAAATGCCAAGACAGATGAAAAGGTTAAGGGGGTGGAGGGGTACAAAGCAAAGGCTTACCGGACTCTTCTACAGAGTTTAGCATCATTTGAGGCAGCAAAGAACAATGAGATGAGAGAGAAAGCAAAATCAAGACAGCACAGGGAGAGAATTAGAAAAATTAAAAAGGAGGAATGGTACATCAACACTGGCATAGCAGAGTCTCTTTTACAACGCAGGCAGTCATCTAAACCCACAGACACGGGCACATGCAGCCGGGATGGTGTTAGCGGTTTTCCCTGGATTCAGTCCCATTTATACATCAACCAAATGAGGTTACAGAAACAACAAACACATACATGCAACAGTCAGGGTTTAGTCTTTCAGTTAGCATGTGGCCTATATTCATTTTTAAAAAAATTATTTTACCCATAGCCATAAAATAACTGTGTGCATGTATGAAGAAAAAGCGCTGGGCAGTTAAACGTCATGCAGATTTGAACCAAAATGAAGAGCAACACCTCAACATCCAACACTCTCAAATATGTCATACAGTTAGGGCCGCACTTAACTAGGGCTGCCACGATTAGTCGACTAGTCACGATTACGTCGACTATCAAAATCGTCGACGACTGATTTAATAGTCGACGCGTCGTTTGAAGCTTTGTAAGATCACAAAAGACGCAGGAATCAGTAGCAGGATTTAAGAGTGTAATAACGGACTGAAACAGAAGATGGCAGCACTGCATGTACAAGGATGCCAGCTGCCGTTAAACCCCCGAAGAAGAAGAAGCTCTGTCCCAGAATTCATAGCGCGGCCCAGCTCAGTTTATAACAATGGCGGCAGCTAGTTAGTTTTAATATTACTCTTATTATTCTTTCTGGGTCACAAAATAAACATTTAACATATTTTCAGGCGAGAATGTAGCTGTGTAAACCTCAAATATCTGCTCAGTTTATCAAGACACCACATGTTTTCAAAAGCGCTCCGACGTTTTCGGAGACGTCTGTTACCCACTAGCTCGATAGTTAGCCGGGGGCAAGGCTCACTAGAGCCGTGAGAACACCGGACTCCCGCCGTCTTTCGCTACTCAGGTTAAACATGATATATGAGTCACTTAGATAACTTAAAAATGTTATTGTTTGGCTTTTTTTGTATTTTATTTGTTCCTGAGTAAATCGGTTTGGCTGAGATTAAAGTTATAGTTTTTACACAGCTGAATAAACGTCAAGCAGACAGCTGATTATCAGAAGTGTGAGATGCTCCAGAATTTACTCCGGTGTCCTGTTATATTTTAGATAGCAAGGAGTTTATTAAACTTCACCGAAACAATCTGCAAATTTCATTAAAATTTAATAAACTATCATCTTGTCTTTATTTTTAGTTAGCACAGACCTTAAACACTTAAAGCTGTAAGCTAATGATAGTTATATAAGAGCAGATGCTGCTGGTGCAATAAGCTGTACTTTTTACGTCCAGTGGATGATGATCTGATTAGTCGACTAATCGCAAAAATAATCGGTGACTAGTCGACTATCAAAATAATCGTTTGTGGCAGCCCTACACTTAACATTTATCTTATTTAGGAGTAGAAGATAAACAACACACAATAAGATGTCAAGTATTAGTGTTCAAAGCCTTATAAATCGAGCTTGTCACACTGAAATAATAGTCCTTTGAAAATGATCAAAAACTGAGAAAGGGTAAGAAATGTAGGTGTGCAACCTTCCAAAAACACAGGCCTCCTCATGCATTAGCTCTTCATACACGTTCACACAGACGTGACCAGCGTGAAAAATCATTCACACGTGATCAGGTTAACAGTCAGTGGGTGAGCACACTGAAGTTGGACTCAATTATTAAGGCCCAGAGGCTCAAATGACCACAGCAGACTGACACACAGGTGCCCACTTTCCTACCTGAATAATTCAAGATAGATACTTAAGCCAGCTCTCCTCACTGGAAAACACTCAAGTTATGGGTCCCAGCTAGAGAGGCAGGGATGTCGCTAATTATGGGCTGTCTGAAGAGGACACTGGTTAGAATTTGGACTCGTCAACTGAGCTGCATCGCTTCAAATAAGAGCTTCACACCCTATTTTGCAGCGGTGCTTAGATGGTTTCTGTTGCGGTAGGACATCTGCCTCGAGTTACTCAAACACTGAAGTCAGCGACTATGACCAAGTCTGACCAAGACTATATCGCCAACACTTGAAATCAATTATATGAAATTAGAGGTCTTTTATCAATCATAACAGAGGAATGAATTGTGATTTCAGTCCTCCTCGTGGTGTCCTTATGTCCCTTTTGAGCAATACTGGTTAAAGCAGCTTTATATTGTAGAGAAACCGTAGCAGCTCAACATATAGTACCACACACAGTAGAAAAGACGATACGTGAGCAACGGCTACATTTATGCACAGTTAAAACCACAAAAAAGAAGAGCAACAGAAATGATGCATGCATGCATGCACGGCTAACTTAAAGCTAGCAGAGACGGACCAGGGAAACCAGATCTACTCACCATGGGAGATGGGGACAGAGCTATGTTGCCTATGGAGGCTTTGAGCTCATCGACTGAGGGTGCCTCCACAACACGATCAGGCGGCAGAGGCTTGATCTTGATCTTGAATTTTTTCCTGTGGTCCTCTTCTTCCTCGGACTCGTCGGAGGAGAAGAAGTGAGACTTTTTGGGGGCAAGTGAAGGAAAAATGTCAAGGAAAACAAACGTTTACATTTCATCTTAAGGTTGATGAGAAACCCGGGAACCACATTCCTCAGTGAAACTTTGCGTGTCGGTACTTAAATCGTTTCTTCTTTACAAAAGTCTGTTTTCTGTGACATCGTCCTGTTTAAGACACATTCACAGACACTTAGAAATGTTCTTTTCTGACCCACTTTATAAATTTGTTTTTAATTACTTTTTTATTAGCCACATAATAAAAATGAAGACTTTTCTGTATCTTAAATCTGGGGCCTAAACACCTTTTTAAAGAACTTGAGCCATTTTATTATCTGTATGCCATTTCTCAGTAAAACACTAATCATATTGATCTGTTCTGTGAGCCACGTCACGTTTGTCTTCCATCACATGCACGACAAAAACTGACCCAACAGTGTGCAGCAAATGCGACACAAACAATGAAGCAATCCAGTTCTTGCCAAGTAACTTGACAGAAACTGCCACGTATTAAAAACTGTGCTGAGGATATCTTCCTCTTCTAATTCATCTTCAGGTCTGATACTGTAGCCTTCATCATCCACCTCAGGAGAGTTCTGAAAGACACAATGAGTCTGAATGATAGTGACAAACAGCAGCTGTTCCTGCAAAGTAAAAAACTCCACACATGCAACCCACACCCACCGTGTAAGCTACACACGTAAACCCGCTGACCTGACGGGACCATCTACAAACAATTAACATATCTGTGAAGCTGTTGATCTGTTTTATAAAACCACAGATCAACACAGAAGAGTCACGACATGAAAGTGAAACCAACAAACAGTCTTGAAAGTCAGCTTGGACCTACAAAGCAGCGTTTTTACTTACGTATCTGTCCCAGTCGATATCTCCATAGAAGCCATTCGGGGCCCCGTTCGTCTTCTTCTGAGAGCGAGAAGACAGAAACAGTTTGACTAAAATCTCACCTAACAAAACACGATACAACATACCTGCAACTGCATTACACACCTACACAGAGGAACTACGTCTCAGCTAATCTCCCCCAAACACCTTGAACCTCCAGATTTAAGTCACAAAGCTTTTACTCTGAGGCTACTCTGTTACGTTAGCGGCTCTTCAAGTCATCAAATTGGCTGTTTTTTGGGGTTTTTTTAATGTTAGTTGATGGAGCTGAACATGACTTGGTGTTGTTCCCCTAACGCCCCCCCACACCCCCACAAAGCTTCCTCAGAGAGTGCGCTAAAGAACAGATAGCTGAAACAGCTGCACTTGCATCAGGCTGATGAGTTAAAGAACATACTGCGACGTCTATGACCAGTCTAAGCTCTACACACTACACTTCTCTAGAGTGTGGTCTAGTCTAAAAAGCTGAGCTCAGTACCGATTCAACCTCTCGAGGTTCCTGTCAGGTGAAAAGAACAGAAAAAGAAAAAACACAAAAACAATGTGCCTCACAAATTTCTCTGATGACACAGGCTTACATAAACCCCAATTAATAAATACATAAAACTGTTTATGTACTAGATCGTTTCTGTTACTTACACCATCTCTGTCTGGAGACCCCCTGTGCAAACCAAAAGAAAGGAAAATGTTACTTAAGACACAACTTCTTCATTTAAGTGAGTCTTTTTCTGATTAATCCAGTTTTCACATGATCACACTTCCACAGACACGCAGGTTCATAACACTTCAACTGTTTTGTGTAGGATTAGAACATGGCTACAAAAATTCAAAGATTGACTAAACAAACGCCAAAGGCAGCAGTTTCCTGTATTATGATTGTCGTAGTTACATAAATGCAGAACATTTCTTCCCTTTATCTTACACAAAAAACAAGCAACAAGTATTGTAAGCTGGTGTATTATTTTAGAGATCCTAAATAACACATGACATACAATAAAGTGGTCTATAAAGTCTATACAGTATTCAGCAGTGACTCGTAATTGGCTGGAAGACCCATGAGCCGTAGATGATTACAGGAAGCTGCTGTCTAGCATTTCATATATTTGACATGAACCACACTTAATATTAATCCTGTAATTGTTCTTCCTGACCACAATCCCTTCATTCTTCTGCCATAAATATGCATAACCTACTGTCACATATCATCCCCCCCCCCCCCCCCCCCGAGTGTTCAGTCAGCCTGTAGCTCCACTTCACAGCATCATAGTGAAGCACTAATAAGCTCTGTGCGTGGATCAAACAACACAACAGAGGACTTACGCGGAATCATTGTCCTTCTCTTTCTTCCGTATCCCAAAGGCCTTCCTGGTACGTTTTTTCAATCCTGAAAAGAGAAAAAGGTGAATTATTCTATGCAGACACAAAGACGTGACTAGAAGTTGACGGTTTCGTGGGTTAAAGGCTCAGTGAACGACTCATCCATCACCCAGGAAATTAAAGAAAATGTTTTATGTGTTATTTAGTGACTAGTTGCATCAATGCGAGGTCAAAAAAAAGGATGAAAACAAAGTTTTCTGAGCACAGCGAACATCAAGAAAGCAGCCGCTGAGAAACTGCTGACTTTTAATGCACCGAACAGGAATGTGATTACTAGCTCAAAATGCTCGCAGACAAATAAACATCAAATCAAGCAGACAAACTCACAAGGTGAGAACAAAATCAGCCATAAAGTTACTGGAGTTGGTAATTACTCAGTAATTCAAGGGTCATACCAAACCAGCCTTCTACAGTCATAATCTCACCTACACATCACCTCACATCTCCTGAAGCTCTACTGGAGCCGCTCATTGAAACACAACACAAATGATTACAGCGCTGGTGTGTTTAGGCCTCGAGGAAGCTCGGGCGAGTTCATGCCTTAAAACAAAACGCATTTACTCCGTGGACTTGGTACAGCTGCGGGACAAAAGGTGAAAAACAAGAAATGCAGACATTGTTCACATGAAACTTCTGGACTTTCTCCTGTTTTACCAATTTAAGCACAAAGTATCCTGTTTGTTCAGGAATTACTCTACAAAAACGACTCTGCCAGTTGACCAGCACATTAGTCCAGCTTCAAGTTCTAAAAATTAAATATGTAATCTTCTCCTAGTCCCAGCTTAGTCCTCCTGTCTATGAAATGAGTCATGTTTAGTTACATTAGGCTAAACAAACTCAAATGCTCGCACCTCTTTCTTACCCCAAATGAAGGCCCAGTTGTCCTCCATTTCTTCTCCAATGTTTCCCTTACTCTCATACTTCCTCCTCTTTGTGTGGTTGCGATCTCATCACATAATCTAAGGACCAACCTATTTTTTCTCCTCATACCACATGCAGTTACACACAAGTCTCCAACCAGAAACTTGATGCTACTTCACACACACACAAAACGGTATCATGCTCCCGTCCTTGATGTGTTCTGGTACTCAAATTCAACACCAGTGACCCTACTCATGAATAAAAGACAAATATCATCATTGTAGTCTCCTGCTAAAAATTAAGAGCGTCTACAGTCCTCTGCTCACCTAAGAAGTGTCATAAGCTGGATAACAGGAAACCACACCGAAGCTCAGCAGACTACTACAGCAGACCCACAGGGAAAAAAGGAGAGTACCTGCAGCTTGTTTACATTTTTTCCATGTTTTTATTTCATTTCTCCACTCGACTAATTTTGCTTCAGAACGAGAAATCAATCCGAGAAGGCCTCCAGGACACAGACGCTCTCGCCCAGAAATACTCTCCCATTGATTCTGCCAACATATTCAGCCTTGCATCCTATTAATGGTGACTGTCAAGGTTCAAATAAATATCCCGCTGCTTATAATCAGCACCAGCACACATACAGAAAGACTAAAGGCAGTTTCATATGTTGCACGTAAGGACATGATCTGTCTTTATATACGAAAAGGTAGACAGACACACACACACACACACACACACACACACACACACACACACACACACACACGCACGCCACTGCAGAATATTCATGATGCCAAGAGCGTCATGAATTCTGACGGACACGAGTAGATCAGGTGTTGGAAAGAAGTGCTCGTTTCTATAAAGGCAAGGTCAAAAATAAGAGTTTAGGTAAGGTCAGAAATCTTATTTCCACTTTGCGTGGCTACATGAGGCACACGATGAGTACTCTTTCATATGAAAACATCGGCTTTGAATCAGTGAGGTCACTGAGGTCGTGGATGAAGAGCAGGAAGGTTTCCGTTTTTCTTTTAACGCTTTCTTATCCTTTCATCTTATGGTAATGCATCACCCGTCTAACACGTTACAGACCTTAAACAAACAGCCATCGATGGCCTTCAGCGAAGCGACAAAGTACCAAAACACAACAAGTATTATTACTTTCATGTACTTCAGCAGGGCGACTGTGGAAGCCATCATGCTGTTTGTGTGTCCCTGTGAGTACATACGTATGTGTCGTTTGCACACATACACAGACAGCTCCTCCCCTCAACTGATGTCGAGCTTTACCCCTTTCCCTTTCAAAGTACAGACGACTTCATTTCGCGATGCCAAACTGCAATCTCTTCTTTCAATCTCTGGCTTTCCCAGACCAGTTTCCCCTCCTGATCTCAGTGAACCATCTGTGGGAGGCTTCCAGATGAGGACACAGCGTGCTCTCTCTCAGCCTTTAGTATAACGGATGGAAGGAGCTTAAATTGTTCCTTCAACAGCTGGGCTACCAAGGCACAGACATTTATTTTAGTCTGATATCGTCCTGTCCGATTAATCTTTGAACAGTTTGACTTATGGCTCGTTCACACTGGGGTGGAGTTTTCCTAGTTTTAATGAGGTTGCAACTAGGAAACCAATGAATAAGTAAGCAAGTAAACAAACATAAATGGGAATAAAATGAATAAATAAATAATAATCAGTGGACCCACTGACGCAGAAAGTTTTTTTGGTGCCAAACCTTAAAGTACTGCAAATAGTTGCAACAACCAACTGGTCTCCAACAGACTGATCATGCAACACAACCAACCAACCTGATCCCACAGTAACTGCACAGGTCACCAGGTGGGAGGCAACCTGTCTCCAAACGATCACGGCCTGATGTGAACTGACTGCAAATGCTTGCAGACAGACCGGTTTAGGGCTGAACGATTATGGAAAATAATCTAATTGCGATTTTTTGCCCCAATATTGCGATTGCGATGCGATATGCGATTATTTTTTAAGGTCTTTGTCTTCTGTATTATTAAACAAAGACAAGCAATACATCATATAGTATGGCCAATACTATATTACATTAATTTTAAACTGTTCTTTCCTGGAAGACAGACCTCTGTTATGATGACATGAGGTGATGCATGAATTGATGACTGACATTTTTATTTAACTTCTTCAATCACAACAGTATATTTGAACATACACAATAGTTTATTTTTAGCTTACAAACATCTGAGCATAAAGTGCTGACAAGGAACCCTGGTGTAAACATTAAAATGAAAGTCAGTACAATGTGCAGATTGCAGAAATATACATAAACAAAATCAGTGGCTTTACCACACTCAGTTTTTCGACATCTGTGAACTACTAGACAGTCATTCAATTAAAAAATAATATTAAATAAATAAAACTAATAAATAAAAAATACACACATCTTACTGATCTCTGCAGTCAGTAACATTACACATAAAGTGCAAACATAATAGCAATTGTATAAACACACACACAAACACGCCTTTAAAGTTTAAAGGCGTGAAATTGGACGGTCTAGCCTTCTGATTAGCTAATCAGAAGGCTAGTTCTGATTAGCGTCACCGCTGTCTCGGTGGAGTTTAATAAACTCGGCCGTCTGCTTCTTGCTATCTAAAATATAACCAGACACTGGCGTAAATTCTCGACTGTCTCATATTTCTGTTTAATAAGTTTTCTGTTTGACGTTTAGTCAGCTGTGTGAAAACCAAGGAGGAACCCACCCGGGGGATTAATAAAGTTTTATTTTATCTAATCTAATAACTTTAATCTCAGCCAAACCGATTTACTCACGAACAAACAAAACACTGAAAAAAGCCCAACAATAACATTTTTAGGTTGTCTAAGTGACTTATATATTACGTTTAACCCGAGCAGCGAAACTCCGCGGTGATCTGAAAATGATGTGCCGGGAGTTGTGCCGTTCTCGGCCGCATCAGTAACCCTCGAGCTCCCGGCTAGCTGTCGAGCTGGTGGGTAGCAGACGCCTCTGAAAACGTCGAAGCACTTTTGCAAATATGGGATATCTTGATAAACCGAGCAGATATTTGATGTTTACACAACTACTTTCTCGCCTGAAAATATGTTAAAAGTTTATTTTGTGACCCAGAAAGATTAGTATGAGTAATTTTAAAACTTAGTAGCGGCCGCCATTGTTGGAAACTGGAGTTTGGCTGGGCCGCGCTATGAATTCTGGGATATGGTAGTAATTTGGACAGCCTTCGGCGCGTCGCTGTGACGTAATCGGTCTACAAATGCGGCCTCAGGAGGATGCAGCCCATGAATTTGGACATGTCCAGAGTATAATCGCAGCCTTTGCGGTTAGAAAATTGCACTTGATCATGTCGCGATATTATCGCAAATGCGATATATCGTTCAGCCCTAGACCGGTTTGCAAATGACTGCAGACTCATGTAACCTGAGTCAGTCTGCAGCAACGAGCATGACTCATCTTTGCGTTTTTGATGGGGGACGTGACAGCTGGGTGCTAAATGTTTGTGTTGTGGTTATTTTAAAAAAAAATAATAATAAGATTGTCGAGCACCTTTATCATCATTCAGTTAAATCACCAACCTGCAGCAACTACATGAATCTTTATAGACAAACTGCTGTTTGAAATCTGAGGTAAACGTGAATTTTTCTGAGAACATAGATGGCAACAAATTTGCGACTGCCAGTTTACCAGTTAATCGCCGTCCCATCACACATGTTATTATTATCAACTTGACCCCATTCGATCCCAAACTAACAGATCGACAGCAGACTAAATGTTTAACCCCTTCACGCGCAGCGGTCACCACAGTGGACAGCTATTCAAAGGCTGTTTTCTTTTATTTGTGTCAGTCTTGATGGTATACTTGCTCAAACCACTCCATACCTGCCACCCACTGGTCAGCCAGTGGACTGACTAAGTGGACATGTAAAAAAAACTCTTTGAAAAGTACATGTTTTAAAAAGAATGAAGTTCAAAAATCTTTTTTTATGCCTAAAGATGAATAAAAATCCTGATTGAGGTTGTAAAAATCCATGCATGAAAGGGTTAAATCACAATCTGAATGCACCAAAGCTGCTTCAAAGAGCGATGAACCCGATCTCATTTTCAAAGGCAACACGATCGTTCGTGTCACAATTTTGTTCATCGCACAGTCTCCGGTCGGTGTTTTCCTAGTGTCGCTGTAGCATTAGCTAAAGAGTTGCTTTGACTAAAAATACAAAAATCCAGTTGGAAGCATAAAAGTCGTTTACTTTTATATGTTTCCTCTCGTGAGGCTCAGTTAAGGCCAGCACGAAGATTCTGGGCCGTGATGGTTTTCAAAGTGAACCAAAATGTCAGAAATCCAGTTCTTTCTTGACATCTTACTTGTTTCAGATTTGACAGCTTAAATAAATACCCCTTTACTTCTATTTTGGGGTTTGTTTCTACTACTTCCCTGAAGCAGCAGCTGACATATTCACAGCTGTACTAAGAAAATGCACATGTATGTGTGTTGTTTGGCTCTTTCAGCGCACATTACCTTAAATGAGTTCAACCCTGCAGGACTATTTTGTTTTATGGGAATTACCTCTTATTGCTTTTATGAAGCTTATTTTTATTTCATGTCCATCTACTATAAAACAGCACTCCCAATAATTAAAGAGTGCAAGAAAAGGACAATAACACAGTATAATGAACAAGGAAAATGTCGTTTTATTGGAGGTCATTACAATGTTTAGCATTGAAATACGCACACATAAAAATACATCAGAACAGATATTTGTATTCACACACGACTCCACCAAACGTTTGTATTTTTAAATAACCCAATAAATGATTATTCCTTGTTAGGACCAGTGCAGGACCTGCACCATGACATGAATGCATGAATGTGTGTGGCAGGAGTTCATTAACAGAGAGGGAAATAACAGGGTTTGTGGTGCATACTATTTAATGACTTGATGGCTTCCGTTCAGAAGGATGTGCTAACGTAATTAGTGGTCTCTTCTCAAGACACAGTAATGCAATTTCAGGAAAAGCCAAAGGACATGAAGCCAAACAGGACAGGACACTGCCAAATCTAAAAAACTACAAGGCACTTGAAGAGCAACAGCACACCACATTTTTTTCCCTAGAAGACTGTGGGTCTCTGTACTAATTTCTATGGAATTCAAATAATGTTGATTTGTTAAAAATGTGTGGCTCAGGCCAACCTTGGAGGAGGAGGAAGCTGAACAAGAGATGGTGTTATCACATCTCTGTGAGATCTACCCTGCAGCCTCAATCGAGTGTTTGTCACTAACAGTCTTCCATAAAAACAAACCATCACCTTGAACAACTGCAATTATTAAACTGAGCACATGTGCAAAAGAGCTCATTACATGCTGTTGCCATGACGATTAACCTGAAGATTGTATATTACTTGCTCAGTGCTCATGTGCAATTTTTGCAGGTAGACAAACAGAGCACATCGACACAAACCAAAACACCTCTGAGAAAAATACCCGTCTTGTATACCTGATGTGTTGTCAGGTAGAAAAGGCAAATTAGGAAATGAGGGGCACAGCTGCAGTTGTGCAATTACGGAGCCTCAAGAATACAAAAAAAACAGATGCAGAGGGGTGCAAGATGCACCGATCCATCTTTATGATCCATGTTTGGTGGATATTCCACCCGTTTTTAAAAAAATGTGTGCTATTCTGCTTTTTTATTTCACTACAATTTCATCGACTACTGTCAGCAGGAAACTAAAGCAAACCAAGTCCGTGTACAGCACCTACTGCGTTATTTCCTGACGCCTTACACATCTGGGATCTATTGCATTAGCCCTAGCTATATAAGAAACAAAGGAACCAAAACATTAAACAATGCTCTGGAAACAAACTCCAAATCGCACATGGATAAAAATAAAACTCCTGCATGTAGCCATGGGCCAACATACATGTGGAGAACAGCTCTGCTTCTGCAGCAGCAGCTCAGAGGCCGTTAACAAGCTGCTCCAAATGGGGAAGAGACAAAGAGGCTCAATCTGCTCGCCAACCAGAAAAACACACACACATACACAGCTAATGCTGCCAGCTACAGCAGTAGAGACCATGCCAGGCCACTCCAGACTCTGAATGCGAGACCTGTGCTGCTGTGCATAGTAATCAGAAAGGAAGATAATACACCACTGAGATTTAACAGCAGAGGTGTTGAATGAAAAAGAAGGAAAAAAATGGGAGCTCATTTCATTTAGACATGGAATAAATATCTTAAACTCATTTTTAAAACGTGTTCGACGTCTTTTGCTTGGATAAAACAACATGTTTGGAAATGATAAGCTGGTGTGTGCCGTGCATGTCGGAGCGCGCTCAGGTGGGAGAGTGGCAGGGGACAACTGCGACGGGAAGATGGTGTGTTGAGTTGTTGTGGGTATTAGGGCTGAACGATATATCGCATTTGCGATAATATCGCGACATGATCAAGTGCAATTTTCTAACCGCAAAGGCTGCGATTATACTCTGGACATGTCCAAATTCATGGGCTGCATCCTCCTGAGGCCGCATTTGTAGACCGATTACGTCACAGCGACGCGCCGAAGGCTGTCCAAATTACTACCATATCCCAGAATTCATAGCGCGGCCCAGCCAAACTCCAGTTTCCAACAATGGCGGCCGCTACTAAGTTTTAAAATTACTCATACTAATCTTTCTGGGTCACAAAATAAACTTTTAACATATTTTCAGGCGAGAAAGTAGTTGTGTAAACATCAAATATCTGCTCGGTTTATCAAGATATCCCATATTTGCAAAAGTGCTTCGACGTTTTCAGAGGCGTCTGCTACCCACCAGCTCGACAGCTAGCCGGGAGCTCGAGGGTTACTGATGCGGCCGAGAACGGCACAACTCCCGGCACATCATTTTCAGATCACCGCGGAGTTTCGCTGCTCGGGTTAAACGTAATATATAAGTCACTTAGACAACCTAAAAATTTTATTGTTGGGCTTTTTTCAGTGTTTTGTTTGTTCGTGAGTAAATCGGTTTGGCTGAGATTAAAGTTATTAGATTAGATAAAATAAAACTTTATTAATCCCCCGGGTGGGTTCCTCCTTGGTTTTCACACAGCTGACTAAACGTCAAACAGAAAACTTATTAAACAGAAATATGAGACAGTCGAGAATTTACGCCAGTGTCTGGTTATATTTTAGATAGCAAGAAGCAGACGGCCGAGTTTATTAAACTCCACCGAGACAGCGGTGACGCTAATCAGAACTAGCCTTCTGATTAGCTAATCAGAAGGCTAGACCGTCCAATTTCACGCCTTTAAACTTTAAAGGCGTGTTTGTGTGTGTGTTTATACAATTGCTATTATGTTTGCACTTTATGTGTAATGTTACTGACTGCAGAGATCAGTAAGATGTGTGTATTTTTTATTTATTAGTTTTATTTATTTAATATTATTTTTTAATTGAATGACTGTCTAGTAGTTCACAGATGTCGAAAAACTGAGTGTGGTAAAGCCACTGATTTTGTTTATGTATATTTCTGCAATCTGCACATTGTACTGACTTTCATTTTAATGTTTACACCAGGGTTCCTTGTCAGCACTTTATGCTCAGATGTTTGTAAGCTAAAAATAAACTATTGTGTATGTTCAAATATACTGTTGTGATTGAAGAAGTTAAATAAAAATGTCAGTCATCAATTCATGCATCACCTCATGTCATCATAACAGAGGTCTGTCTTCCAGGAAAGAACAGTTTAAAATTAATGTAATATAGTATTGGCCATACTATATGATGTATTGCTTGTCTTTGTTTAATAATACAGAAGACAAAGACCTTAAAAAATAATCGCATATCGCATCGCAATCGCAATATTGGGGGAAAAAAAAATCGCAATTAGATTATTTTCCATAATCGTTCAGCCCTAGTGGGTATTGAGTCATGCTGTTGACTAAGCACGAGGAAAAGCATGTGGATCCACTGACAGGCAGGCAGGCACAGAAACGAGCACACAGAAAAATAAACAACTGCAGACAAACAGCAGCGAGCAGGGCGATGGGATGCAGACAGACTGACGTACAGTAAAGAAACAGAGATCGACCGGCGCAATGCAAACAAGCGGTTTAAAGGGCTCTTTTGTTGGAGTGACTCATTCATCTTACTGGCTCTGAGAGGGAGAAGGAAGAGAAGACATGTGAGAGAAAGAAACCCTTCTCTGACCTCCCAGTGTACCAGCAATGATACCCAGGCAAAAAAGAAAGACCTCTATTATCTCAAGCAGACATGTAGCTGAATGCAGCTTCTATTTTATTTCAAGTACTGTTTTTGCAGCCTTGCAGACTGAAAAGATATCTGTTAACTAAAGACGTGCTAATGAAAACCACATGCTCCTATTCAGTAGTTACAAACTAAGAATTAACCTTCAAAAATGAAGCCAAATGGATTTAATGACAAAGTATGTCAGCTCATTCCAAAGACAAATATTTGCACAAACGAGGAAGCTCTCAAATCATTCAGCCTTCCCTGTTTACAACCATTTTATCTCTGCTTGCAGAGGAAGGAAGGAAGCAATTTATTCTATATTCTCCATCTACTTTCTTCTCTGCTAGTCTCTGGATTTAATCTTCCAGTTCTCTGATCTTCATCTCAACTACCTCCGAAATGGAGATAGAAGTCAGAGGGGAAGGGGAGACGACATCGTGTCAGTGGAAGTGTCCCCCCCCCCAGTCTCATTACCTTGGAGAACAAACAGGAAACTGCCATGTGGGGGCACAGCCTATGAAAACCTCCAGATATCACCACCAGGAGTAAATCTCTTCTCTTCTGTGTGTGTGTGTGTGTGTGTGTGTGTGTGTGTGTGTGTGTGTGTGTGTGTGTGTGTAAGACAAAGAGACAGTGCCAGTTTGTGAATGCTAAAATTAGAACTTGACTGTACAGGCCAGGTGGCTGCGCTGTCAGCCATCGTGTGCAACGCTCGCAGTAACAATGTATCCACAATGAACACACAACTCCACACGTACGCATATTAGGAAGTGGATAGTTTTGATGCACGCACACACTGAGTGACGTCACACACCTCTAAATAAAGTGGGTCAGAGCCAGAAACCAAACAGCGGCGTGCGAGCGGTTGGTGCAGAGACGAACAAAAACTGAATGTGAGGATGGTGGTGATGCAGCCTTATATGTCTGCACTCTCTTTATTACTCGATATTTAGTGTTGTATTTATTCTTTTAGGTTTATGATGCTGTCATAGGTACAGACAAATTTCTTTCACACTGCTGCCATCACAGCATTTCATCCTTAATTAAAACCTTCCTTATTTATTCAAGTTTCCTTAAACATCAGAGATAAGAAGAATTACAACATATTAAATGTTAAAAAATGAAACATTAGCTAGAACCAGAGTTGCTATTTATTACCTGTCTGTGTCCATCTCTTCCTGCGTCCCATTATTGCTCATCCCCTGCTTCACTATAAACAGCCTGCACTCAAGCTTCTCATCCCCAGGCTCCAAATAGCATCCACCAAGGACTGCGCTACAAATGACCCTGCTGCAGAGCCAACAAAGTAGCTATTAACATAGATCATTGGTGTAAGGACACGGGGGGAAATGTCTAATTTGCTGACAAAAAATCTTTACACATATGAGATGCTGACATGAGAATCGAGGACACCCCTTAAAGTGATCCTGCTCGTGCCACAGCGTGACCTTCTGACTTCGGCCTCCTTCATATAGTTACCAAATGTATATTTCTGATAAAATGATAAAGATAAAGCTGTTTTTGTTTTTCAAAGCATAATTGTTAAAGCATCAGCAAACCCCAAGTTAGGTAATGATTTCGGTACATAAACATATGTATATTTGAAACTTTAATAAGACAAAAGGCAATGATTTCTTACAAGAGCTTTTCAAATGTTTTCTCACACACACACACACACACACACACACACACACACACACACACACACACACACACACACACACACACCCCTAAATATGACTAATGCCAGCATACAGTTGTCCTAACCACTGCCAGGCCTCAGACTTCTCCCTCAAGACAAGTCCGTGGCTATTTCAGTCATGCCCTCCTATCAAAACACATCAGCGCCGCTGCCACTGGGGAGGGGAGGGGGGACAGTAGAGCTTCTTTTGGCCACATTAGTCTGACAGTGCCCTGAAATATAGCAGCATAGTTGAATCTCCACCCAAAGGAGGATATCTCCCTTCCCTGTATAAGCATGTGGCATTTCAGAGCTGTAAGAACTTGTAAGAACGCCATCTCCCCTCAGTCTTTTTCCTGATAATAACTCACATCACATACAGGCTTTCATGAAAGAAAAAAAGATTCTGCATTATGAAATTCCTTTCAGATAAATAGCTTTAAAGGTGTTTAGGTGGTACCACATTTCTGCTCAAGATGATGAGAATTATAATAATAATAATAATAATAATAATAATAATCAGCAGCATAGGGGACTGTCTCTACACCACAGACTTCAGCCACTGCACAGAGACCTGCCATCTTCAGAAGTTTTCTGATGACTCTGCGGTGGTTGGATGCATCAGCAGGGATGATGAGACAGAGTACCGGGCTGTGGTCGACTCCTTTGTCACGTGGTGTGAGCAGAATCATCTGCAGCTCAACGTGGCAAAGACCAAGGAACTGATCGTGGACTTCAGGAAGACCAGGAAACACTTGACCCCTGTTTCAATCCAGGGGGTCAGTGTTGACATTGTGGAGGACTATAAATACCTTGGAGTACACATTGACAATAAACTGGACTGGGCTAAAAACACCACAGCACTTTATAGAAAGGGCCAGAGTCGTCTCTATTTTTTGAGGCGACTGAGGTCCTTCAGCATCTGCAAGAAAATGCTCAGGATCTTCTATGAGTCTGTTGTGGCCAGTGCGATCCTCTATGCTGTTGCATGCTGGGGGAGCAGGCTGAGGGTCGCAGATGCCAACAGACTCGATAAACTGATTCGTAAGGCCAGCAATGTTTTGTGGATGGAGCTGGACTCCCTCAAGGTGGTGTCGGAGAGGCGGATGTTGTCCAAGATAAAGACAATGTTGGATAACACCTCCCACCCACTCCATGACATGCTGGTCAGTAGGGATGGGTATCAGGTGCCATGATGGCACCGGTTCTGACATAAACGGTAGTAACCAGACCTAAAAGCAGCGCACATTTCGGTGCTTTATTTCCCTGAGATGTCACACACTCTGGATTCTAGCCAATCATTTTACCTTTGCAAGCGTAGTAGGTGGGGCCAGGTACGTACGTTCTTTTAGAGCAGAGCTACAGATTAAAAATGTCCAAGGCGAAGCGGTCAAAGTCTGGCTGTACTTCACAGCAAAAGATGCAAACTCAGCAGCAACAAGTGCTTTAAGCTGATACTGTGATGCTGTCAAAGGAGGCAACTCCTCAAATCCGATGAAACACCTGGCGACGCATAGCGTTTTTTTTAAAAGCCGAGAAATGTGCCATATTTGATAGCTTGCTGCGAGACCTCACATCGAGCACATTTACTGCGGGTGTGGTGCCTGTTATCGGACCCGGAGTTAGCAACATCCCCCAAAAACCCGAAGAGGAGAGTCCTGGCCCCTAGCCCTGCCAGTGTAGCAGAAATGATGATGAGGATGATGATGCAGCAGCAGCCGTTCTTCTCTGCGTGAGTAGCTTAATGTTGTTAGTGTGTAATTTACGTTGAGTAGGCTAACCACGTTATTACATTAATGCAGGTAAGGTGAACTAGCAAACATCATCATAGCTACATGCGGCTGTCTTCTTGTTTGATGGCAGATACTCCCTTCACCCTGGCCAAAAAAGCTAAAATGACCAAAGAAAAAGTGGAAAACAGTTAAACATGAGAGGTTTTTGGACAAAGTGTGTGTTCTTCATTCTTTAAGCACCGGCACCGTTTCAAAAGTACCGGTTTGGTACTGGTATCGGATAAAACCTAAACGATACCCATCCCTACTGGTCAGTCACAGGAGCACGTTCAGTGAGAGACTGAGATCACCAAAAAGCACCACTGAACGACACAGGAAATCATTCCTGCCTCTGGCTCCCTGTACAACGCATCCACTTAACACGCTGTTTACTGCAACGGCTACACCCTTCTTGCACATGTTCTTCCTTTTTCAGCTATTTATTAACAAGTGACTTTTATGTATATATATTCCTGTATATATTGTGCTATTCTTAGTTAGTGTATTGTCTGTCTCTGTTAATGTTTGTTTATAATGGAGCACTGTAACGAAAAAATAATTTTCCCTAGGGCTCAATAAAGTATTCTGATTCTGATAAGTTGTCTACAACAGACGCTCACTTGTGATTGGAGATTAAAATAGCAAGGCCAGTCCCTTATTATGTTGGCTTCAAGACATGATGAGTTCATCCAGTGCGTCTGGACGTATTGATCAAGACAGTTTTAATTGTTGGGCTTTTTCTCTGCATGTATTATTGTAGGGTCTGCCTTACAATATAAAGCGCCTTGAGGTGACTGTTGTTGTGATTTGGCGCTGTATAAATAAAGTTGAATTGAATTGACTGTAGTTTTTAATTAACAGAAATGAAAGGGCCTGCTACATAAAAATACAATACGCTACAGTGTGAGCAAAGAAGATGATTTTGAAGTTTAACAGTTTACACACACACACTAACAAGCGACATTTAGAGGCTCATGAAGCTCTGTGTCATTATCAAAGAACATTGAGTAAAATATAAATATGAGTGAAAACAAGTAATTTCCTGCAGCACTGCCTGAACACTGCTCTACATGTATTTATTGACTTGTGGTCAGTGTTTTCAATCCCATAAGTAAGATGGTCAGGATAATCTCTCTGACACAGCCCAGCAGCATCAACACAAAACAAATGTGATTCATTTTAATAACCCTTTAAACCCCACCACAGAACCAAGTCTTTATATTTTGACCTGCTGTAGCATTTCAAGTTAATATGCATCAATACAACTGACATATCCCAAATTTCAATAATATGCATGCATTAGGTCCATAGTAACGAGATAAATTGCAAAAAAGTGCAATAAACTACAGAAAAATTGAAAATATATATATTTTTTTAAACACACATATTTGTAGTTAGAGCAGGGCGATATGATCAAAAATATTTATCACGAAAATCTGCGATAACGATATAACTGACGAAATAATTGACACTAGACAAAATACTTTACAACTCCACAACTTTATTAGTGCAAAAAAAAAACACATCAATGTATTTTCACTTAAACAAGCAGCTGTTTTTTATCTGCATTAAAATAAATATAAAAATTTAACAGTGCAAATGCAAATTCCTCGCTGACAGTTTAACCAAAAGGCATTTCCAGTGGAAACTGGCCGACATATCCTCAGCATAACCATGTATAATATCCACAAAACTTAAAGAGGTTATACACACACAATACAGTAATATTATGTTGAAGCACAGTACGTATCACTCCGCGAGGCTCCGCCTACGATAGCCGTAATGCTCCGACAATCCATCAAGCGGTGCGGCTTCGTAGCTTAGCAAAGTCGTACTGAAGCATTTGACAGATTTTCGAGCGCTGTGTACATAAAATCATTTCGAGGTCAGTAAACACAACCAGAGTTCATACATAAGGCACACGGGATTATAAGGGGCTCTGTCGATTTTCAGAAAAATCAAAGGATTGGAAAATACGGCACACTTAAAATCAAACACGGTAATAACGACGGCTCGCTAGCATGCGCTACCAAAAATAGTGCTTTGTTGTGTATCTGACGGACGAAAGCTAAACCAGTTCCACACCAGTGAAGCTGCAGCATCTTTACAAACCAGTTCAGATTCATCTGTTTCATTCAACGATCCGCTTTCGCTCTTCTCTGTTACAGTTCGGCGTTGGTAGTGTATTGTTTTAGGCGTTTTGGTTTTGGCGTGACTGTTATGTGTTTCCTGTTTTACTTTGAAAGTCTGTGTTATCTTAGTGTGTTTACGTTTCCTTGTCTCGTCAGGTCTAATTTGCCCCAGCTGTGTTTCCCTCCTGTGATCCATTCCCTAATTGCTCCTTCTATGTATTTAAGCCCTGTGTTTCTGTATGTCATGGTCGCGATCTTCCCCCTCGTTGTAAATAGTTTGGCGCCTTGTGTTGTGATGTAAATAAATATCATATTTTGCTTTAAAGAAAATAGTGGTCGATACTTTCGTTTTGGGATTATTTTTGTGGAAGCCCGTATTAGTTTTTTTTATGAGTTCGCCCTCCTTAAGAGCAGTGAGCTTGGGGGCCCTTTTTTCCCTTTTTTTCTATTCTACGCCGGTTGCCTAGGCCGGGGTGTAACATCTCATTCTTCGTCAGTGCTTTTCCCGCCATGTGCGTATGAAAAGAAAGGCACCGCGTATGCGCGTTTTACCCATATTCTATCGTGATATTTCATTTTCTTATCGTTGCCCGACATTACACCGGTATTAACGTGAACGGTATGATATGGCCCAGCCCTACTTGTAGTTACAGAAATTTCACATGTATATCCCTCAAAACGGCAAATGTAAAAAGGTTCGATAAAATGTGTCTGAAGGTTCTCAGTCATCCAGGTCATCGAAGTCAAAGGAGCTTGCAAAGAAAAGCGTCTGGACTTCTTTAAGTTGCTTGAAGACTTTGAGTTCCCTCCCCAGACGACTTAACGCCCATTCACATCCTGGGCCATCTGACCTCAGGAATTCGCAGGATAAGGTGGGGCCAGGTTTCACAACGAGCTCATCCGAAACCCTGGCTGACTTTGACCCACACCCAGTTTCACACCTTGGCTCAGGCGATTAGAGGATCATCAGGGGTCCTTTTGTCCCTCTGTGGGGGGAAACTCCCACTGGATTTAAATCCAGAACTGAAGAAGCTTCTCGGATGAGAGGTGAAACGTCTTCAAGCAACTTAAAGAAGTCCAGACACTTTTCTTTGCAAGCTCCTTTGACGTTAGATAAAATAGTTTCCAACCACAGGAAATTTATTTCGAGTGTCTTCATAGTTTCATTTTTGAGATGCACTCATTTTTACAAACTGCAGGAAAAAGGAAAAAAAATATTATTTTGCACAATTTGCAAAAAACCAGCACGTGCAAGCACCTCACTTCAAGGTGACAGTAACTCTAAGCAAAGCTGAAAGTCGTTCAGGAAAAAAATATTTAGAGGAAACTAATCTTGTGTGCCACTAAGTGCCACCATCTTTGTCGTAAGAAGATAAGAAAAGAAGGAGCAAAATAAAAAACAAACAAAAGAACCAACTTTGCTTTATAGCTGCTCGAGCATTTTCTTTTCTTTTTTTTTTATTTAAACAAGCTCTCAGCGCACGATTCAACCTCCCGTCTTATTACAAAGACAGCTGTTGCTCACTGTGAGCTACCTTGATTCACAGAATCTGTTCTGAGATTGTGATAAATACATAAAGTGCTCTCTGGGCCCAACTATCCAGAGATTCTTGTCTTGGCTTCATTTTAATATCAAATACAGTGACTCAAAGCAGCTGAGCCATGAGGCACAAGACAGTGTGGGTGTACAATGAAGCGTGATTCACTGATGAGAGGATGTTATTTTTTCTTCTCAAAACCACGAGATCGGTGTTTGCACAGAGTTTGAACTCGGCAGTATTAAGGAGGAGGATGAAGAGCAGGAGGACGAGGGAGGAGAAAGGATCGAGACTGTGGTGAGAAAACGTTTGCGATGCACCCACAGCCTTTATCGAGATAAAACAGGCCTAGGAGGCCATCGTGATTCTGCTAATAATGATTAAGAATAAAAAAATGTAATTGAGAATCAACACACATGCTCATTACAAAAATACTGTGAAGTTAGTCGTGGAAATATAGCTAAAATCTTCCTTATGTATTCTATTACACGCTGACACACACACACACACACACACACACACACACACACAGTTAATCTTTTTATATGGGGAAAGTAGGAAAGTAATACTAGCAAACTAACAGGAGCAAGTCTGGTCATCAATGACAGGTCAATCAGTATTTGTTTAGATGTTAAGGGAGCAACACTGGAAACTGACAAATTAGACACTTGGCTCAAACACAACCTGTGATCTTTCGCTCGTTTGTTCTTGTTTTTTCAAGCTTAAGCGGTGCATCCCATGTACTGAAGCACTTCAATGATAAGCACATGTAAAGGCTTACCCCTGTGCTGTGTAGTGCAATCTGACATGGCTGCATTACCATCGTTTCCTTTGTGAAGCTAATTCACAGTAAATCCTTCACAATGTGTCATCGTGTCGGTTGGCACAGGAGTGTTCATATTTTTCACATTATAGAGAAAACGGAGTAGCAGAACAAACTGAGTTCAGGGGAAATACACGGCGCTGCGGTGCAGTTTTTGGCACGTCGACAGTCCGTGAGCTCGGCTTCAGTCCAAGAAAACCATCCAAGCAAAAATAAGGATCTTGGAACATTAAGTTTATTTGCCCACCTTAATTGCTTTGATGGTAAAACTGCCAAACTTGAGCAAATTAAATCAAGTGCATATTTAACGACAGTTAAAAAGCCTGTCATGCT